>NW_021604638.1:2176801-2235731 GCF_004785775.1 Grammomys surdaster | reverse complement strand
TTAGTTCTGCTCCCCCAGAGAGTTTTGAGGCATCCTTGCAGCACATGGGAGCATAGATCTTCCACACAGAGAAACGTTGCACACTAGATGTTGAACGTCATCCTCCAGGAGGTAAACTACACTCACTCCACTCTCTTAGCATGAGCTGAGCATGGTGATGACAATGGGCAAAGCGGGGGTTGACCATGCAGAGGCCGGGCAATACACCTCTGCAGCTGAGTTAGGTCACTATCAGTAGTAAGAGGCCCCAACCAGGTCTCCTCCAAACAGTGTGAGTCTCATAAATTTTTGCTGACAAATGAAGCTCGTAGCTTATTGTCACAGAATGAGTACCCTGGTTGGCATCCCAGCCAGGAAATGATCACTGAGTAAAAGCTAAATAAACCAATGTTCATTCACACGTGGACCTTAGTTATTGGGATAGTTACCTTTCTTTGTTAACTTCACACAGCCTAGAATCACCTGGGAAGAGATGAACCAATGATAGGTTGTCTACATTGGGTTGTCCTGTGGAGGATTGTCTTAATTAAATTCATTCATGTGGCAAGACGGAGCCCACTGTGGGCAGCAGCATTCCCTAGACAGGAGGTCTTGGACTGCATAAGAAGATACATCAAGCTCAACTGTAGCAATCAAGCATCGCTCCCTGCTCTTGACTGTGCCCACGATGTGACTGAAGTCCCTGCCTTGACCTCTCCATGGTGGTGGACCATAACCTTGAATTATAAGTAGGGATACATTTCTTTTCCCACAAGTTACTTTTTGTCAAAGTATTTTACCACAGCAACAGGAGTAAAAGAACATTGTTATTATTAATGTTCATAATGAATCATTTTCATCAGTTCTGACAAGTGTATTATATCCACCTAAGATGTCCGTGACAGAGCAACTGGTGCGGGGTATGTGGAAGCTCCTAGTATCGTCTTTGTTATATTTCCAGCTCTAAAAGAAATAATATTTTAAAGCCAGGCACAGGAATCCAAGTCTATAGTCCTAGCACTTGGACCAGTGGTATAGGCAGGATGATCAGGAGTTCAAGACCACACTTGGCAACACATCAAGCTAAGCCTAGGTTAAACAAAATCCTGTCTCAAGAGCCAAACAAACAACACCAAGCATAGACTACCCCAGCTGGAGATGTAGGTCAGTCGGCAGAGTTGCCTGACATGCACGATGCCCTGGATCCATCCTCCATACAACATGAACCATGTATGATGGCACACACACCCGTAGCTCTCTGGAGGCACAGAGCCCAAAGTCACCCTAGGCTATCTAAACAAGTTCAAGACTAGCACGGGCCACATGAGACTGTGTTACAAACAAGAAAGCCATTCCCAAACTCTCACATGAAGAGAATTTCCTGGGGTCTCTGGAACCTGCTGCTGGATCACTCTAGAGGAATAAAGAACTGATGTCATTTCCTGCCTGTCACCTGGTTACCTGGAAGTGAGACTCACTCCAGAATGAAGAGAGGAGACACAGGGAAGTAGAACTCGTGGTGTCCTGGGGTTGGAGCTGGGAGCTACTGGTTCCAGCTTTGCCTTTCTCCATTCTGCTGCTTGAGCGACTTTTCTAGGAGTCGTAGGCTCATGGTTTTCTGTGCATGGAGGAGAATCATCCTACACCCCCCCCACCCCCGATCTGCTCAGCAGCCCCTAGATCCTGAACTCTCATACTTTGGGTATTTGGGAGTAAATGAATCAGAACAGTCTGCATCTTGGACAAATGTCCTGCTGTTTCAGGAACCTCTGAGCTCAAGGGTTTTTTAGTTGCCTTCCAATGAGGCAAGCTGCCCCAAGAGACTAGTGGCTAGGCCAGCCTTGCTGAGCGGGGCTTGAATTCTTGGCTCCTCTGTTCTCCTTGGTTTGAGGCCATTGTTTTATTTGGGGATGGCGGGGTGGGGCACAGTTGTGGTTTGGAGTTTCCTGTCTGCCTCAGACTTCACTGGGGGACCATGAGTTTCATGTCCTGCCCACCATCACTGTGGGGCTGCCAATTTGAATCCTATGACCTGGCAAAACTTTATACACAAATTGCCATTTGTATAGATGAACATTTTTTGTTTGTTTGCTTTTGGAAACAGGGTTTCTCTGTCTAACAGCCCTGGCTGTCGTGGAACTCACTTTGTAGACCAGGCTGGCCTTGAACTCACAGAGATCCACCTGCTTCTGCAGTGTATCTCCCCAGTGCTGAGATTAAAGGCAACATGTCACAGGGGCCTCCTAAGACCATTGGAAAGCACAGATATTTACATTATGATTCATAACAGTAGCAAAATTACAGTTGTGAAGTCGCAACAAAAAGAATTCTACAATTGAGGGTCACCACAACATGAGGAACTGTATCAAAGGGTTAGAGCATCAGGAACGCAGACAGCCGCTGCCCTAGAGGAAGACAGCAAACTCTTGCTTGTGTGTTCAAGATGAGCTCCTGACCCTTGTTGCTCCTGAACCCTGGCTCTTCACACCAGACCCCCACACAGGAGGAAGCCAGAGGGTGGCACAGCTGGTCTCCTGAGCCTGGAGGAATGGGGGTTCTCTAGAGTCCCTCTCTCAAATCACTGTGGTTTTTGGGAAAGCAGAGCAACGGACTGGAGTCACGTGCCCTCTCCATATTCATGTTTGTCTTTGATTTCAACACAGGGTTCCCAAGATTATTTCTGGACACACACCCTAACTTCCTGATGCAGAAAGGCTCACACTGGGCAGCTGTCTCTGTTTCTTTGTTCTCATGGTCATATGTCTGGCTGTGTGTCTGCCTCACCGCTGGGATGCCAGAGGGTGCCACCAGCATGTCGCTCAGGAAAGGCAGAACGCAGTCCAAGATAGGGGGTCGCAGTCAGCGTTTCCCCAGGTGAGAGACAGGGGAGGCTGGGATGGATGCTGTGGTTCTCAATCTCCTGTGTACTCAGACGCCACCGGTGACCACAGGGAGTTGAAAATGGTGGTCCATGAGTCTGCCCTTCTTCTGTGAACCAGGCAGGAAGGGGATGGCTGAGCCCAGGCAGAATCTAGTTTGGTTCCAAGTGAGTGCTGCTCCGGGCAATTTAGATGAAGTTAGTTCTTTATGACTAAGGCCTCCTCTCAAAGCGATTGCTGATAAAGGAGATGGCTTTTGCTTGTCCAAACTGCTTTATTCATGGTGGGTGTTAATGCATGCATCTTACTCAGGATGAACGAGACATTAAATACCTTTGGCGGGAAGGGGTGTCCAGGTAGGGAAGCTCAGTGGCTAAACACTCGGGTCCTATCTAGATACCTCATTAGCATGGAGAATTCAAGGTTTTTATGCTATGTGACCGGTTGTCACGATCCTTTCAATGGGGTGTCATGGTTACATGTCTCAGGAGATGTAGACCCTGGCTGGGAGCTGGTTTCAAAGCCTGCTATTCTCAAGTATGAGAATTCTTGGGCTTTTTGAATCTGCTGCAACCTTACCAGGTCTTCTGCCTGGTGGCGCAGTCCACTTGCCCACAGTCACATCTGACCTTGCTGTGACGAAATGCATCCACCCACCCACCCAACACACACTGTATCCATTTATCACCGCCCCGTTCAGTCACCCACCCATCTACCCTCATTTACGAATCATGTCTTTATGACATGCTCGGTACACACAGGCCACTGTGCTACCCCTAAGGACCCGACTGTGCCAGGCGGGGTCTGCCGGAAGTCAGGTCCCTCCTCTTAATAGTCTACAAATAAGCACCCTCAAAATGCAAGTAGGAGGGCTTTTCTTTTTCTCTTTTTTTTCTTTTACTGATTCTTTGTGAGTTTCACGTCATGTACCCCAGTTCCGCTTATCTCCTCAATCCTGTCACATCTGCCTTTGCCCTTTCACCCTCCCCCACCAAAATAAAAAAACACACAATAATTTTTTTAAAAAAGCATAGAAAACGTCTCATCGTGGAAGCCATAGTGTGTCAGTGTGTCCCACAGTCTATCCCTCTGTCCACACATCTTCACTTGCAAACATACGTTTCAGTGAGCCATTGGTCTGCCCCGAGGTCTCTAGCTTCTGTGACACCATCAATATTGGATCCTCACTGGGATTCCCTCTGGTTATCCTCTTGTTGCCCTGTGTTCCTCTTTGGAACAGCAGGATTGGCTTTTCACGTGTCCCAACTATCTTCAGATGATATTAAGTTTTGGGATGGGACAATTCCGAGCCCTGGATCTGAGTCTGAGCTACTCAGCTTGCTGGCTTTCCCTTATCTGTACCACCAGGGCGAGCTCTCCAGCACTGCTCTGGCTAGGCCACCGGATGCTGCCACAGGCAGGAGTCAGGATCAGCTCTCCTGCTCTCCTGCCCTCTCCTGCCCTCGGGCCAGCTCTCCTGACTATGAGGATGTGGGGAGAGAAGGAGGGAGAGACAGCATCATCCAGCACCCAAGCCTATCCACAGCAGAGAAGTGGTGGGGCTAGCTTCCCCCCAATCCCTCAGGGCAGCTCACCTGCACCCCTCAAACATGAAGAAGGGTCTTTTTCAATTTAAATACTTGTCAAGGTTCTCCTACCACCTATTCTATCAGTGGACAGACCGAAAAAAAGCCCAGAGCAGAGTCCTTGTGTCCAGGGCAAGAGCGCATGAACTTAGCAGGTGGTCACACACAGTGGGTTGGCAGGTGGTCGCACACAGTGGGCACCACACATACTAGGATAAAGCATAACTGTAGAAGGAGAGCAACAGCTTCTGCAGAAGGCAGCCTGGGGAATCTCTGCCGCCCAGGGTCTGACCATCCTGCCTCAGCCCACAGTGCGTGTATATAAAGGCGTAACTTTTTTTTCTTTTCTTTTTGCTGCTGTGACAGAATACCCAAGGCTGAATAATCTATGGAAAACAGAAATGTCTCTTTAGTCATTCTGGAGGGTGGTGGTGACATCTGGTGATAGCGTCCCTACTGTGACACGCTAGTCCATACAAGGAGGCAGAAGAGCAAACTGGGGATAAATGAAGGAAATGGGGTCTAAGCCACTTTACTAATGTGCTTACCCCAAAGATGATGGCTTCCATCTGCACGGAGGGCAGAGCCCTTGTGACCAGCTACCTGTGACTACTGTCACAAGGTCAGTGAGCTACGTCAAAAGTTTAGGAAGAGACCAGCATTTGCCTTCTGCAAATACATCCAGGCACACAGCATGTGCACATATACCACGTGCCGTAGAGGGAAGGCACGTTACAGTGGTCTCTTTTGATGGAGATGGATGGTGCTGAGCCTGTGACAGCTCCAAGATGCCCTCCCCAAGGTGGTGCTCAGTGCAACAGCAGCAGGACACATAGATGCTACACCCCAGTGTCAGTATGGCCAGTACCTGTAATTCCAGCATTCACGGGGGTGAGGCAGGAGGAGGAGCAGGAGTTCAAGGCCAGTCTAGGTTACAAAGTGAACCCCTGTCATGCACACTCACACACGCACACACACACACACACACTCACATACACACATGCTTACACACACATGCACACACTCACATACATACATGCACCTGCACATGCATGCACGCGCGCACACACACACAAACACACACACACACACTCACTTACATACACACATGGTTACACACACATGCACACACTCACATACATGCATGCACCTGCACATGCACGTGTGCTGGCACACACACACACACAAACACACACACACACACACACACACACACACACACAAATAATAACTTCCATTCTGACATTTGCTATGAATGACATTTGCTATGTCATTTTATGCATAACCATAAAATAGGATTATTCATGACTATGGGAGACATGTCCCCAAATTGAGGAAACTATAGAAGAAACAGACCATCTCCTTCCCTCTGGCCAAGTCCCCAACCCAGACTTGTGATATTGAAGGCACCTCTCCTGCTTGAGAAATGTCTTTTCCACCAGTAGGTGGACCTGGACACTCACTACATAACTGAGAATGACCTTGTCCTGATTCTCCCTTCTGTTCCTCTGGGTGCTAGGACTTGGGGTATGTTGGCCATATCCAGTTTGTGCTGTGCTGGGGAATGGCCCAGGACTTCGTGCTTGCTAGACAAGTGCTCTACCAACCGAAGCACATCCCAGCCCCTCTGCTGGGCATTTGAATGGTCGACTGTGGCAGGCTCTGGCGCACAGGGCTACTCTCAGGTTCTGATCTAACCGACTCAACTGGAGTTTGTAATACTGGTGCCTGGAATATCGTTCTGTAAGCGTCCCGAGACACGATACACACAAAGGTTTTTGACAGGCACCCATTAAATGGCCGTGATTGCTATTTGTGATCAATACCATCTCTGTGGCAACAGGGAAAACAAACTAGGTTTTTCAGCACTCTGCCCATTGGAACACTGTGAGGGTGGGATACATCAGGAAACGATCCATCTGCCAGGGGTTTCTGATTAGCCATCTTGTAGTTGCCCATAATGGGGACAAACATCTCAGTGAGGAAGACTAAAGGAGAGTTTGTTTCCTGAAAATGACAAGCCGGAACACATACGATTAGACACAAACATCCTGGAGTGGCAGGATCTCCCTGGCTTTGAGTGGCACGGAGCCGTCCCGTTCCTGTCTCCGAGCTCAGCATTGACATATTTTATCACTAATTGCTTCTCCAAACCTCATCAATGATCTTTTGCACTTTCCGCAAGGAAATGTTGAAAGCTTTTAACGAAGAAATTAATTATGTATAGTCTTGGATGCAAATTAGACTAATTAATTGTAGCATTGATACCCTCTCCTAGCACAAAATATGAGAAGTGGCGTTATCCATATTTATAAGGCGCGGTGAATTTTGACAGATGACTGCAGACCGTGATGAAAAGGTGGTCAAGGTGTCTGCGAGGACGCCTTTCCCGTGACAGATGCATGTGGCTGCGTCTCGTGAGAAGTTTACTGGAGTTGACAGCAGTACCGACTTTTGGAATGTTGAGATTAGGAAAACTTTCAGTAAGGAATGGAATTTTTTCTTTATTTTTTTATTCTTTATTTACTTATTTTTGCCAAGATGGAACCTTGCATAGATGGCATGGCAGTGACTTGGCACTGAACATGTCCTGGGAAGATGCAGCTTGGTCTCACTGTGCTTTGAGTGGGAAGTTTCCTCCCTCCCCTGCCAAACTCACATATGGGTGTTGACGCCTTGGGCCCTAGTGTGGGCAGTGTTTGGAGGAGGGACTTTTGATGGTTTGTCCTCTTCGATGGGTTCATCTGATGATGGAGCCATGATCTGAAGGCATCTGGGATGTGGTGAGCTTTTGGGGGTGGAGGCACTGAGGCCAGTGGGTAGGACTCCAAGAATCCGCCCAGGGATCCAGGCAAGCCCCTCCGAAGCTTCCTGTCTTGATCCTTAGGACTGAGAGGCCCGTGCTCAAAGGCCTCAGTTACCTACACTCCAACTCCATAGCTAAGCTGTTTCTGGAAACTGCTGCCCTGCTGATTGTGTCCTTCCAATGAGCTGGGACCAGAGCCTGCTACTGTCCTGCAGCAGGGATGCTCTGAAGAGACCCTTGTGCCACCCACTCAGGCTGTCAGAGGACAGAAACACAGGCCTTCAGCAATTACAGATGAGAATTACAAGCTGGAAGGGACTGGCTGAAGCCTGGTGCCACTGGAGAGGGAACTTGTCAGCTGGAAAGAGATTCCATACAGTCTGGCACCTTGCTGGAGAGAATGGAGCCTAGTCCATGACGGGTCAGTGATGGGCGGGACCTGAAACAGTCATGGGTCAGTGATGGGCGGGACCTGAGACAGTGATGGATCAGTGATGGGCGGGACCTGAGACAGTGATGGATCAGTGATGGGCGGGAAGTGAGACTGTCATGGGTCAGTGATGGGCGGGACCTGAGACAGTCATGGGTCAGTGATGGGCGGGACCTGAGACAATGACTGGTCAGCATGGGTACAACACACCTTGACCAGGGCAGCTGGGCCGTGTAGATCTCTTGTCTTCTATTAAATCGAAACTTCATAGAACCTTAAAGATCAACTTTGGGGTGTGTCTCAGGGTTTCCATTGCTGTGAAGAGACACCATGACTAAGGCAACTCTTATAAGGACAACATTTAACTGGGGCTGGCTTACGGGGTCAGAGGTTCAGTCTATTACCATCGTCGTGGAAGCATGACAGTGTCTAGGCAGACCTGGTGCTGGACGCTGAGCTTTGCTCTACAGTACTTCTTGATCAAAGGCAGCAGAAGGAGATTGCGTCTCACTGAGCTTTGCTTGAGCCTGGCAGTCCTCTAAGCCCCGCCCTCACAGTAACACACTTCCTCCAACAAGGCCACACCTCCTAACAATGCCTCTCCCTATAGGTCAAGCATCTACGCACCTGAGTCTATGGGGCCGAACCTGTTCAAACCCCCACAGGATGTCACTGGGCCTCTGTTCCTCTTCCCAGTGGGGCCGTGGTGAATGAATCTCTTCTTTGCACTTTTCATTACGGTTTGCTTCTTTAAGTGGCTTATGGAGGATGGGGCGTCGTGTGTGCCAGGCAAATACTCTCTCGCTTTTTTCCCACTTCTTTCCAGACCTTTTGAGATCACTCAGAACACCTCTCCCCTTTGTTCCTTTAGGCTTAGCTGCAGAGGCCTGTCATTCCCTACTACTTGGTAGGCAGGCGGACCAAAACTTCAAGACCTATTTGGGCTACAGAGTGAATTGTAGGCCAGCCTGGACAACTTAGCAAGGCTCTGTCTCAAAATCAAATGTAGAGCCGAGAAGGCTGGTATCCGAGAGCTCAGCTGATGGAGTTTCTCCACGTCTGCTTGGTGGTGTCCTGGCTTCCAACGTCAGCACACACACAAGCTTAAAAACTGGCCCCACACAGCTGCCAGCTCTGCCGTGGCCCTCATCTGAAGCTGGTCTTTCCAGAAATTCCCCCAGGGAGCTGCGCACAGTCATCCCCTCCCTCCATCCTCAGAGCAAAGAGTAAGGTTGTGTGTGGGAAAATGTCAGTCTCTTTGTGGTGGTTGGGTGATGGGTTTATGTTAGAAATACTCTGCCCTAGATAAAAGTAAATAAAGCAAACCTTTTCCCTTAGAATTAACCTCAGTATTTATTTTTCGCACCGCTGATGCTGCAGGAAGCCCAGCCCTCGCTCTCTGCCTCTCGGGCCAGGCTGCTGGCAATGGCTAAGTTCGATTCTCCTCATCCTCACACTTGCTGGCTGTCCCCAGACCTCCTTATGGGATGCTTTTGACAAGGTCCACTTCCTG
Source organism: Grammomys surdaster (assembly GCF_004785775.1). Taxonomy (NCBI): domain Eukaryota; kingdom Metazoa; phylum Chordata; class Mammalia; order Rodentia; family Muridae; genus Grammomys; species Grammomys surdaster. The sequence continues at coordinate 2,226,538 of NW_021604638.1, read as the reverse complement.
TTTAGAAGTTTCATGAAATTTTACAGATTTGGGCATTCCAGTTCCCAAAGTCAGTCCTTGATGGGCGCCCCTGTGACTGCAGCTCAGATGTAAGGTAGCAAAGCTAAGCCTCCCAGAATGCAAAGCCCAGGCTCAGTAGAGACAACCATCCCGACAGGAGCTTCTGGGTCTAATCTGTACTGGTGGATGAGAGGGCATCAGGTTGCTGTTGAGTCCCATTGACACTGGAGAGAGCCAGGGTCTCCCCTATCCCTCTACCTAACACTGTGCCTTTGTCTTGGCCACTCACCTCCTGCCTCCCTGCCCACATTTAGGATCTCCAGACTTTTCTGCAAAGGATGGCAAAATTTTAGGTGGTATGCTGGGACATTCCTCATCAGAACACGAAAGTCCCAGAAACCTCTGCATTGTAGGCAAACTGGGATGCCCTCCTACTTCATCTTTCTCCATGGTGAGCAGAGCCTGTATAAAGGAATGTGTGTTGCTAATGACCCTGTGTAGCCCTGGTCATCCTAGAACTCACTCTGTAGACCAGGCTGGTCTCAAACTCAGCTCCACCTGCCTCTGCCTCCTAAGTGCTAGGATTAAAGTCACGTGCCACCACTGCCCGGATGAAGCCTTATTTATAAAGCAAATGTCCAGCCAGATGTGGCTGTCAGCCAGCTCTCATCTCTATCACCTCGGTAACGGCATTGCTGAGGATCCAGCTTCTGGAGTGGGGTTTTGTCTACTAAGACTCTGGCACCTTCTCCAGGGAACCGTGCTTACTGAAGAGTGACATCACCTCTGTAAGTTTAGGGTACATACATCACAGAGATACACACAGATACACACACAGATACACACAGTGACACTCTCACACACAGAGATATATACACAAGAGACACTCACAGACACAGATACAGACATACACAGACACACATACACACAGAGACACACAGACACACACACAGATACATACACACACAGATACATTCACACACAGAGATACACACACAGAGATACACACAAAGAGACTCATACATGCACACAGGCACAGAGATACATACAAACAGACACACACGAGATCTAGACACACGCATACAGACACACACAGACGTAGGTACACAAAGACACAAATACACACAGACACACTGCTCCAGACAAACACACGTACACTCATACACACCAGGGTTGTCCAGCTCAGGGGTCACTGAATCTCATGCCAGGGAACAGAATCAGACTTACTGGAGACCGACTTTGAAGAAACTTTATTGTAAGTAGCCATTAGGTCAAAGGAAAGCTGTGGTTCCCAAATCTGCACCCATGAAACCAAAAAGGCCATCAGTCCAAGTCCCAAAGACATGCTTGAGTCTGGGCACCCATGTCTTTCTCCGCAGCTCATGGCGTTGGGTGCAGAGGCCTGAGCAATTCAGAAGATGTAGGAAAAGCCCAGGCAGTGTTTCCACAGCCATCTTCATCTGGCTGCCTACTCCCACCCCCCACGGAGAAGCAGCTAGAAAGTATGACGGTTACTGTTGAAGAGTCTGCAGTCACTGCGAGACAGGCCTCTGGGCATGCCTGTGGGGGACTGCCTAGGTTGTATTAGATATGGGAAGACAGCTCTCTGTGGTAAGCCATTTCTGGCCTATGGTCCTCGATTGTATAAATGGAGAAAGGGGACTGATGGGGAGTGAGTATGCAAGGCTCTCCCAACCGACCGACCAACCGACCGACTGACCAACCGACCATGGTGACCAGCTGCTTCAAGCTCCTGTCACCTTGGCTTACCACAACCTTGTACTGTGAGCCAGAGCAGCCCTTTCCCACTTAACCTGCTTTTGCCACAGAATTTTACCATAAGAATGGAGAAAGAAACAACTAAGATAGTATGTTAACAAATTATGGACCCAGAGTCTGCCGGCAAACGAAAAGCTTTGCTGAGCCCTGCTTGAGACAAACTGTTTCATTGTATCACATTTAGCCGGTGCACAGTGGGGACCATTGTCTACCTGAGAATCACTCTTCCCAGACAAAACCATAAGTTTCTTCCTTCCTCTATCATCTGAGATGACTGCTGGATTATTCCAGAAGGATCCAAGCATAAAGGGGCCTCGGCAGCCTTCCCCCATCTCTTTCCTACATACCACATTCTTATGGTACTGACAACTCTGTGACCTCGTCCTGACACAAGCTTGTGGTGTCTTAGTTCCTTTTCTCATCCTGTGACCAAATACATAGCCAAGACAACTTAACATTCGTTCTGGCTAACGTTTGAAGGCGACAGGAGTACGGGGCAGCTGGTCACATCCTATGTGTAGGTGAACCAGAGAGAGACGAGTGCTGGTGCTTTTGACTCCGCCTGGGACCAGAGCTCCTAGGATGGGGCTACAAACACTCTAGGCAGAGCCTCTCATGTCAGCCAAACTTCTCTGGAAACATCCTGACAGATGTGCCCCCAGGTATGTCTCGCAGCTACTTCTAAAACCAGTCAAGTTGAAGAAAGATTGGCAAGGCTCAGCACATGCCCTCTGTCATCCCATCCCTGTCATCCCCTGCTCTGGCCAGCCTCCTGAGGGGTGGTGAGGTGGAGCAGAAAGTGTCCTCGGATCCAATATTGGATCAATAGTTTCAGAGAGCTGCCCCGGTGCTCCTGAGCCCCAGGCCCGGCCTCTCCTCTCACTAGCTATGAAATCTGCAGAGTTGATCAAACTTCATTTCACTGCTTCTGCAGCTGTGATGCAGGGGGATGGCCCCTAGAATTGGCTTGTAAGGGAGAGGGAGGCACAAGTCCAGTGCAGCTTGGTAGCGTGGTGGGTTGGAAATACACTACTGTGTTCTGAACCTCCTGTGGATTCAAGAAAGCACAGGACTGAGATACGGCATAGAGGAAGTGCACTTGCCCAGCGTGGAAAGAACTGGGTTCTGTTCTTCTTGGTGAAGAGTCAGGACTAGACCTGAGGCCCAGCAGTGGCTGCTTTCTGTGTGGTCTTAGGTGAATGACTTAACGTCTCTAAGCTCGGGGTTTTTATCTAGAAAGGGTGATAATTTTAGCTATTAGAGTGTTGTGATGACTCTGTATAAAGTTGCCAAATAAAACACAGGACACCAATTAATTTTGAATTTCAGAAAAACAACGAACACCTTCTTTGTATTCATAAGTCTCAAACACAGAATGTTTACTTCCTAAGCCCGCCAGGCCCCTTTCAATAGATAACACAGGGGAGGAGGCTGCCCAGTGCCAGTCAGATGGCATCTGGCCAGTGCCAGTCTGATGGCATCTCACTGGAGGTAAATGGTGGTACTGTGTGTTGACGACCCACCTGACCTGTGTTACACTGGATAAAGTGGGGGTCTGTCAACATGAAGCCACACAGACCAGCTCCCCGCCCTTCCCCAATCTTATTCTGAGTAACTTCTGCTTTGCCCACCCAGCCTCTGAGTCTCATTGTCCCAAAACTGAGTCAAGTTCCCTTTTCTATGGAAAGCTGTTCCCTGCTCCTGGGTGGGGCTATGGCTCCCTAATGACTTTAGGGTGGGTAGGAGTCCCTGCTTCCTAACTCTTACTGGAAGGGGGCTGGCTTCCAAGGCATGAAAATTCTGGTGCCCTGGAGATAGTTCTAGAAGTTCTCTTCCCATAAACTAAGTCCTCCCTCTGAGTTCCTCTTCCCAGGATTCTTTTCTTGAGACATTTTTTCCCCAGAATCCTCCTCTTCTTAGTACCTCTTTTTTTCCCTGAGACCTTCCTCTTCCCTTCTTAAACCCAGCAAGCTAGTTGTGGTGGCCCACACCTCTAGGATATGCTGAAGAAAGAGAAACAGAGTGATCGCCGGTTCGAGGCCAGCCTGTGCTATACATTAAGGCCAGTCTTGGTGACCCACACCTTTAGCTCCAGCACTTGTAAGGCAGAGACAGGCAGATCTTTGTGAGTCTGAGGTCAGCCTGGTCTACAGAGTTCCAGGAAAGTCACTGCTATCTGTGTAGGAAGAGCTTCATCCCAAACAAACAAACAAACCCAGCAAAGCAGCAGGGTTCACATAGCTTTTTTCTGTTCTTTCACGTTGCTCCATTTCATTTTGCTTCTAATTTTCTCCCAGTACATATAAAATCTTTTAAGTGGAGGATGCAGGCACACAGTTTGAAATTTGCAGCGTACGACAGCGCCGGCAGATTCTGATCCTGATTCCCAGTCTGTAGTACTCAGCAATCTTCAAACAGTAATCTCTTTGGGCCAAGTGTCTGTCCAAGGTGTCTTTGCTGCTCTTCAAAGACTGGCTGCTTCTGAAGTCGCCCACTAGTGCACAGTGTTTGCTAGGTGTGGTGGTTTGAATAGATATGGCCCCCATTCTATGAGAATGCTTGCCCCATAGGGAGGGGCACTATTAGGAGGTATGGCCTTGTTGGAGTATGTATGATCTTGGAGAAAGTGTGTCAGGCTTTGAACCACAAGTTGGGACAAGTGTAGAGCTCACATCTCCTCCAGCACCATGTCTGCCTGCACTCATGCCATGCTTCCCACCATGACGATAATAGACTGAACCTCTGAAACTGTAAGCCAGCCCCAGGTAATGTTTTCCTTTATAAGAGTTGCTGTGGTCATGGTGTCTCTTCACAGCAATGGAAACCCTAACTACAACACTAGAGCTTTGGATCCAGGGGTACCGTGGTTCCGTGAGGCAGCAGAGGGTGATCCAATGGGAACCCGCAACACAGACCTATTCTCTGTTTTAAACAGCTGTAGATATCAATATTGGACATTGCTTCTCACAGCATGGCACATGCAGCCTGAGAATTCTGACTAGATTGGCAAGAGCAGGAACCTTCAAACCATTGTGTCTCTGTGGTGTCCCAAGATCATTCTCCACTCTCCCCCCAGGCACCATACAGCAGACGACATAAAGTGTGTGTGTGTGTGTGTGTGTGTGGTGTGTGTTTTATAGATCCCACAGTAAATTCAGGAATAGCATAATTATGTAGCCTCATAACTGAGTGCTGGGATTGCTTTGCTTTGTGCGGGTGGGGAAAAGCTTTCTTCCTGTTCCAGTTTGTGGACAGTCCTAGGAGTTACCTGACAAAGATAGATTAAAAGGAAAGAACACGCAACTCTTATGTCATGGCTGATGTCAACTTGTCATGATCTAGAATCACCTAGGAGATGAGGCGTGGCCACATCGGTGAGGGGTTGTCTACTTTAGGTAACTGAGGTGGGAAGAGCCATCTTTACTGTGGGCATCATGTTTCCATAGGATGGGGTCCTAGACGGAACAAGCGAGCAGAACACCAGCATTCATTTCTCTCTGCTTACTGATTCTGGACGTAACGAGATGACTAAGCCAAGCTCCTTCCACCACGGCTTCCCCATCATGCTCTTCCTAAAGTCGCTGTCGTCAGGAACTTGGTCTCTGTGATGAGAGAAGACGGCGTATAGGCAGGCCTTCATAATGGAAAGCCCTAGGAAAGCAGACAGGACTGAGGAATGTATATACTATCTGAACAAAGAACAGGAAGTTGGAACACGTCGGGAAAGATGGTTAAGACTAAAGGCACTACACCCTGAGGACCTCAGGAGGGAATATTTAGGAGCCACTAATGAAGAACGAGGTGTCTTTCAGAGTACTTGTTCAGACAGTTTCACCAAAACGGTGACACTTGGTTCCCAACAAGATGTCTAAGTTCCTGCTCCTGGGACACACAACATGCCTTCCTCAGAGGAGAGTTACTCATTCATCTGCCTGAAAAGACACAGCCAAGGGTCCCTCTCCAGTACCGAGTGATTCCATTCTCCGTCTGTCGTTTCAATAAAGCCTGTGACAGCTCAGAGGGATGAGTGAGCCGGAATCCTGTCCCCAGTTCAAGGTCCCAGGCTTTAATCACAGTTCCCGTGTGCTTCCTGTTGCTGTGATAAACACCATGACCAAAATCAGCCTAGAGGAGGAGAGGATTGATTTCAGCTTACACTTCCCTGTCACAAGTCCATCCGAGGAGGTGAGGGCAGGAGCTGAACCAGGAACCGAAGCAAGAGCTGGGGAAGAACACTGCCTGATGTCTCGTGCCCAGCCAGCCTTCTTCTCTTGTTTTGGTTTTGTTTCGTGACACAGGGTTTCTGGATGTATCCCTGGCTGTCCTGAAATTTCCTCTGTAAATCAGGCTGGCCTCAAACTCAGAGATCTGCCCGCCTCTGCCTTCCCAGTGCTAGGATTAAAGTTTTGTATACAGCACGGCCCTCAAGCGTCAGCTAGCTTTCTAACACATCGAGGACCACCTGCCTAAGGACGGTGCCACCCACTGTGGGCTGGGCTCTCCCACATCCATTGCCAATAGAGACAATCTCTCACAGACATACCCACTGGCCAATCTGATAGTGTCAATTCTTCAGTTGAGGTTCCCTCTACCCAGGTGACTCTAAGCTGTGTCGAGTTGACCATAAAAGCTAACCAGCACAGTCGCACAGATGGGTTGTAGAGATTTGGACCTTAAGTGCTTACAGCCATGGCCCTCAAAGATGTATTTTCCTCAGGGTGGATCCTCAGTGTGGCCTGTGAAAGGGACATGAGGGCTGAGAACACAGGCCCCAGGCCAGCTTGTCCAGCTGGATGGTTTAAAGGCTCTGGGACACCTTCTCCATCAGCCCACAGGCACCCGACAAGAGAATCAAGGACCATACTTCCATGACTTCTGCCGGAAGGCTCACACCAAGAGGCCAAGATGGCCACCGGGGAAAAAGGAGCCTTAGCCCTTCAGATAGTGTAGTCTCTGGTCCACTGACAGTGAATGGTCTCAATTCTCCAAGGATCCTTGTTCTCACCTGTGCAATGGGTGCATTCCAAGAGCCGCCTCAGACGGTGTCTGTGAGGACCTAAGCCAGGCAGAACACACAGCAAGCATGATTCATTCTCGATGAAGCCATGGTAAAATCTCACACCTTAGCCAGCCAGCATCTCTGACCTGAGTGTTGTGACCTCAGCCTGGGCCACTCCTTTCTTTACACCATGCTCCATTCTGCCTAGCAACCTCTCCCTCAGCATGGGGCTCTTCTTGGCTCTGCCTTCCAGGGTACTGTTCTCTGCCTTGGGATTCTTGCACAAGCCCCCTCCTCTTCCCTTCCCAACTTCTCTCCAGCTTTACAGAGCCAGGGGAGTCCACCGTGGCAGCCCTGCTAGTTCACATGGCTCTTCCTTGTAGCTGGTCCCAACTAAGCTACAGCAGTCATATAAAATAGACACCAGACTGCAATATTCAGTCCCCCCCCCAAAGAATGAGAACACCTCTTTATTAAGATTGGATATTGGCAGCACAGTCAAATGGAAGTATTGAGGTCATGCTGGTTTACATAAAATTGACTATTCAAATAATTTTCTTTTTTTTAAAGATTTATTTATTTATTATATATGAATACACTGTAGCTGTCTTCAGACACACCAGATGAGAGCATCAGATCTCATTGCAGATGGTTGTGAGCCACCATGTGGTTGCTGGGATTTGAACTCAGGACCTCTGGAAGTGCAGTGAGTGGTCTTAACCACTGAGCCATCTCTCCAGCCCTCAAATAATTTTCAAGTGAGTCTTGTTTTTTATGTATGGCTAATAGAGATTTTAAAATTCCAAATGTGGCTAGAATTTGTGGCTCTACACCATCTTAAGTCTAAACGGGACACTTTCCACTTGGGAGTGAGGTGAGCATGGGGCTGTGCTCTGCCACATGAATCCAGCAAATCTGCCCTACAGACCTGCCCAGGGCAGGTTCCCAGCCTGCATTTCCCAGCCTTCCTATGCTAGGAGTCTTCTGTACCGGTGATCATATGTAACCATCTTCTGTAACAGTTGCAGAGCAGGGCTTAAGCTCCATGGCCTCTAAGTTTCAAACTCTGTTGCAGAAGAGGGGCTTCTCTGGTGAGTGCCAATCTGAGACCTCCTGGGAGTCGTCACTGGGTCTGACCAGAGCTGCCATGCTGAAGCTGCCCTTTTTGGGAAATAACAATAGGATATCTGAGTATGTGTGCATGGGTTGGGGGTGTTGTTTTGTTTCTTATTTATTTGCTTTTAAAAACAGGGTCTCACTCTGTAGCCCAGACTGCCTTAGAAACCAACTTTCCTAACCTCTCGAATCCTTAGTTGACAGATGTGTGCTGTCAGCACGGCCAGTAGGCACGCTTTGCGGGTGTGTGTGGGGGGGTGTCACACACAATACTCTCCTCACCTGGTTGTGGAGTGAAAACTTAGGGATTAGAAGGCTCTGAGGCTGCATTTGCTAGGTCACTGCATGTTAGGCAAGCAAAGAGAGACTCTACATTTGGTGAAGGCTGTAGGAGTGAGGGCCAAACTGTGGTGTGTTTATGTGTGTGTCTGTGTGTCTGTGTATGGGTGTGTTTGTGTGTATCTCTGAATATTTCTCTGTGTGTGAGTGACTCTGGAGTTGTGGAGGCAGATGTGGTCTGTATGCCTTTAACCAGTCTCTCTCTCTCTCTCTCTCTCTCTCTCTCTCTCTCTCTCTCTCTCTCTCTGTGTGTGTGTGTGTGTGTTTTTATTGTTGTTTTGTTTTTGTTTGTTTTTGAGGCAGGGTCTCTCTGTGTAGCCTGAGTGTCCTGGAACTTGCTTTGTAGTCCAGGCTGGCCTTGAACTCACAGAGATCTGCCTGCCTCTGACTCCCAGATGGTGCTGGGATCAAAGGTGTCTGCTGCTGCCACTATCCAGCTAAAGCGGCAGTTCTCAAGCTGTGGGTTTTGACCCCCTTAGGGGGTCACCTATCAGGCATTCATTATGATTCATGACAGCAGAAAAATCACAGTTGTAAAATAGTAACAAAATAATTTTATGGTTGGGGTCACCACAATATGAGGACCTGTTTTAAAGAGTAGCAGCGATAGGCAGGTTGAGAGCCACTGTTAAAGCTGTCTAATTTCATCGGCTTGAGTGCTTTCCACTTCACAAGGTTTGAGAGAGCTGGCGCATCCCTGTGAAGTGAGGGGAAGCTCAGACATGGGGAGGAAGACAGCGACATTCCAGAACACTTCAAGAAGGACAGGACAGAGAAGCAGCAGGTGTCTGAGGCTATCAGTGCAGAAGAACTGAAATCTCAGAAAATCCATAGGACTTCAAACAAACACCCGGCTTGGCGGGTCTCGGGGACACACCCCTTGCCTGGCTGCCCGAACTTGGTTTTGGTTGTCATGGAGGAGAAGTCTCATCTTTGTCAATTTCTTCCTGCACTTTCGATAAGCCTGGGGGTTTCTGATCGCTCCTTACATCTCCCAATGGCTTCTCCATCCTTCTGCCCCGTTTGTATATCGGCTTTCAGGGCCAAAGCGTTTTGACACAGAGAAGCCCTGGTGGAGAAGTCCTACTTCATATCGTGGCTGATGCTTTCCAACCACAGAGAACTTAGTTGCCGCGGGGGTGGGGGTGGGATGGGGTGGGGGGTGGGGGGTGGGGGTGGGGCAAAGGGGATTGCTTTTGGTTCTGGCGATGAGATGAAGCCATTTTGTTTAAGTCCTGGCCCCTTGGCAAATGCTTATTTTAACTGACACTCAGGTCAAAGGCTTGTTTGTCATGTCCTTTCATTTCGGTTTTATGGCAAATTAAATTATGCTTGCGGTTAAACAAAATTACATTAAGAGCCATATGTACGGGGGAGTTTTGCAGAGGGTATCGGATTTGTACCTTAAAGAGCCCCCACCCCCCCGTTTCTCTGTTTAAAGTGGATTTTTCATAAACTCCAGAGTCACCAAGTAAAATAATGTCTTTCAGGGAATCAAACAGCTTGGAGAAAAACAGATGCAGAGTGCGCAGGGATTCGCACACGCGCGCGTGCGCGCGTACACACACACACACACACACACACACAAAGAAAGCAGAGCAAAGATTTTTTCTGTCAGAACTTGGGTGTGAAGGGATTTGTGTAAATTGCTGTCTTTTGCAGAAGGAAGCAAACCTCCCTTTCCTCTCTCTGAAGCTGTTATGACATAAGAAAACAGAATCTCTTTAAACCTGGAATTTAATTAATTCTTTAAAAAATAATTTAGCAGAGTATGTTAGAAGGGAAAGAGGTGGGGGGGATTTCCGATTAGATCCAAATAAGCGGTCCTTAATCACCCTGATGAAGGCGTAATTTGCAAAAACACTGTAAGACAGTAACATCTTCCTCATTTCGAGGCGGGGGGGGATTTTTTTTTTAAATAACAGCGCATTGACGAAAAAAAAATAAGTAGAACATTTTAATTAAAACTCATAAAGTTGTGGCCATCTGCTGGAGATTGTTCGGCGGGACGGTGATTAGCGGATGCTTGCACCGGGATAATGAAGCAAGCGGCGGTTATTGGCATCCTCGCTGGGCCCTGTGTGAGAACGCGGCGGCCTGGCCCTGCAGAGGGGCCGGCGTCTATTACATTCCAATAAGTGTCGCCCGGGAGGGAAGAGGGCGGGGCGGGGAGCAGAGTTAAACACAGGAAACAAGCGCCAAGTGTGTGCAATAAAAGTGATCACAGCCCTGGGCTGCTGATGTCAGATCCCGGGGTCGGGGGTCAGGGGGGTGAGCGCTCTGAAAGCGAGCGGCGGGCGCGGGGGGCGGCGCGCGCACAAAGGGCCCCCGAGCGCCTCGTTAGGGGCGCGTTTGATGGGCTCGGTGCCCCACGGGGGCCCCAGGCCGTGTCGATGGGATAATTACGATGATCTAACGGCCGGGCTCTTTTGCATGCAGCCTTGCTGAATGGGACGCCTGGAGGCTGCATTGAGGCCGGCCGGTGTAGACTGTGGGGTGCCTCGCCGACTCGGAGCCGCGGAGGCTGGCGGCGGGTCAGCTCCGACCCCTGCGCATTCAGTTTTTGAATGGGCCGCCGCCTTTGAGCCGCGAGTGACAGATTGGAGGTCAGCGGCTGGCAGATGGACCCGCCCCCGGTGCACGAGCAACAGCCGCCAGGAGGAGGGGGCTTCTCCACTGTCAAAAACCAGCCTCTTTTTAAAAAAAATGGCATTTATTTATGTATTTATCTATTTATCCATTTAGTTACTGTGTGCGCACGCTCACATGCTGCAGGAGCGCGTGGATGAAGGTCGGAGGACAACTCGTGGGAATCGCTTCTGGCCTTCCAGCCAGTGGGTCCCAGGAACCGAACTCACACAATCAGGCTTGGCAGCAAGAGGTTTTTAACCTCATCCCCCACCCCTCTGCACGCCCCCCTCTGCCCAAAGCCTTCGCTCTTTATAAGCGGAGTCCCACTCTGGTTGTGGCTCTGGAGAAGCTCCCTGGCAGCTGACCTGGCCCCTGCCAAGGGCACCAGACCCCCGCCCAGTTCTCTTGGAGGGGAAATGAGGAAAAAAAAAAAGAATGGATACTTGGTGTGTCAAAAGGACGAGAAATGAGTTAAATTGAACCTCATCAATCCGTAGAGATCCAGTCCCTTTGGGCTCATTGTCTACAGTTCAAGCTAATGGTGGGCTCTCAGCCAAACTTGTGTAAAGGCCTCATTGTAAATTATTCTGTAAAAATAAGAACTGTGAGCTACCACGGTGGTTCAGCAGACAAACGAGCTTGCCTCCAAGACTGAAGACCTGGGTTCGATCCCCCAGACTCACAGGGTGGAAGGAGAGAACCAATTCTGGCAAATTGTCCTCTGACTCGGGCACACCCAAAATAAACAAATAAGACTTTAAAAAAAAAAAAAAGACAGCTCTGACCATTTAGCACCTGGGTGTCAGACATGGAGCCTAGGTCTTTCTAACAGGACTGGGTACCCAGTGGCTATTGGGGTGAATATGATGAGGACAATGCAGAAAACCACTGTCTCCTTCTCTCTGGGGAATGTCAGCCATCTTGACAGTTTCCACTGAGAAACTTAAATCCAACTAAAAGGAGTGCAATGCCCCCCCCTCATGCCAGACCCATGTACAGGGGCACCTTCTCTCTGATTACCACTGATTCTCTAGTCCTTATGTCTGCAGAGGCCCAGAGCACATGACTCTTTGGAATCTGCTGTGCCTCTCTGCTGACACCAGTTTGCATCAGTGAACCTGGGATTCCCCGTAGTTATGCTGCCTGGCACCAAGACCCAAACTGAGCCTTTCGTATACAAGCGATCCCCCCCCCCCCATGGAGAGCTGGAGCATCCTCAGCTTTCCTCTTGATGGCCTTACCGCTAAAAATGTATCTTATGTGTGACACTGTACATTGTTATCCCCATAAACTCTCAGAGATGAAATGCTATTTCAAGGGTGAGATTTGAGTTCTCACACATTTTACATATGGACTCAGAATTAAAGCAAGACGAGAGTCTACCCGTAGACAATGCACACCTACATGTGCGTGGTCTTCTTTCTACAGCACACATTGGACCCGTTATCTTTTGCAACCCAGGAATCTTCTTCTTCCAGATAGTAATTGGCAGGAGTGGGGTGTGTGTGTGTGTGTGTGTGTATGCATGCATATGTGCATGTGCATGTTGTGTGTGGTGTGTATATGTGTGCATAGTATGTATGTGTGGTGTGTATATGTGTGTATGTGCTGTGTGGGTGTGGCGTGTTTATGTGTGTGTATGTGTGTATGTGTGGTGTATGTGTGCATTCATGTACACGTGTGTGTGTGTGTGTATGTGTGTGTGTATAGTGTTGTGGTGTGTGTATGTGTGCATGTGTGGTGTGTATGTACATTCATGTACATGTGTGTGTGCGTGTGTGTGTAATGTGTGTGGTGTGTGTATGTGTGTGTATGTTTGTGTGTGTGGTGTGTGTGTGCATGCACATGTGCATGTGTGTGTGGTCCTTCCAGGGAAAGATGGAGCTCCTGATATTTTATTCACTCTCTTCTTCATTCAGTGAGGTCCTGTTATTATGGCCCCCAGTTTGAGAATAACCTCCTCAGTGTTGGTTCCCCCAAAGTCACAGACTTTTCACAGCTGAGCCAAGGACCAGGTGACCCTGAGGTCTCTGAAGCACATTTGGGAACAATGCTCCTCACAGCACAGGGCATCCTGTAACTGACAAAATGAAGTTGTCAAGCATAATAAGATGCAGCCCTGCCCCATGGCTCTGCTCCCTCCTGAAAGAAGGCTGGGCTTTATCTCACCAGTGGGAGACGCTGATCTTCCTGGCAAAACAGAAAGTGGGTTCCTATGGTGTCTCAACATTTAGGGGTTTTAATACAACAGGGTATGCCCATAAGAAGAGTCTTTCCTCCCCCCCTCCAAAACAAAAATATTGAGCTCTCCCTGCAGCCACAGACCCACCTTCTGCCTTCAACCCTGGATCCCGAGGCCCCTTCTATTTCACGACTCTCCTTCCAACAACAGTCTCTGCACGAACAGAACAGGTATCAACTCTCACCTCTCCCTTTGCACGGTGAATTCCCTGCTGTGTACTTTGCTTTGCCTCTTCCCTTTTCCCATCAAAATAGCTGAGTCAGTGTTCCCTGCTATGATCTGGCCGCGGTCTAACTAAACGGTGAACCTTTCTGTTCATCTCAGTCTCATCGTTATGAATGACATTCTTAGAGCCCACGGGATGGCTCAGTGTGTGCCCTGCCCCCACCCCTGATGGCCCCAGTCGGATCCGCAGGAGGAGAGCGCTGCCTCCCACCTCTGATCTTCACATCCCCATAGCACACCTGTTCTTCTCCACACACAAAAGATGATAAACGGAATATAATATTAAAGACTGGCTTTCTTCTCAACTCGTAGATGAGACCTGGTATCTGTGGCTCAGATTTTTACAGTGGACACACTGAGATCTGAGGTAGGGTGGGGGTGGAGTTGGAATCTCCACAGCCAAAGCCACTAGCCACTAGCTGACTTCTTCCCCCCCCCCCCCCCACAGTTTGACCCTTCCTGACACCCTGGTGGGTACCAGGCTTCTTCAAGTTTATTATCAAATAGATACTGAAAATGCTTACAGGTGCTTCCCAGTCCTATACAGCTCAGGTGAATCCAGAACGGAATCTATCCCTTACGCCAGAGAGAGTCCCCCACTGAGCCTGAATTTACAAATCCCTAGTACTGTGGGATTCTTTGCTCCTCCGTGGGATGCTTCAAGCTGTGTTTTCGTTGTAGGAAAGGGGAAAGCCCCCTTGGTGTATTAACCTCCCTCCCGCAGTCACGTGCCTCCACCTAGAACCCCTTGGGGATCATGCACCTGCTCCGTCTTATCTAACTAGGGAACTTGGCTGGATTCCCTTTCCCAGACTTCATCCAAAGCCCCTTAGTCATCTCCCCCCTTAGTAATGGGCAGCCTGGATTGTATTGGAAATGAACAAGATCTCAAAGTTCTTCAAATACGTAAAGAAACAATGTAAACAAAGACTGGTGCGGGCGCATGTGAACCGGGGCTCTTGGTTCCCTGCCTTCCGATACAGAGGCTTGTAAACTCCAAGGCAAATATCAGAGATGGAATTTCTATAAGCTGTAACTTTAGACAGGACTGAGGGCTTCTGAGCATTGCAGCTTTCCAGACTGTATTCCTAGCAGCCCGCTGCTGTTTGCTTTCTTTAAACCAGGTATCTTTTGGGGGATGGGAGGGGAGGAAAGGAACATCGTATTTCCCAGTTGCTCCAGCTACTCAATCCTTCCGCTCTGTGAGCCCACCAGCTAGCTATCGGTCCTTCTCCGGAGCAGCGCTAATTTCCACTCCAAAAGACAATGCTCCCAGCTGTGGTTTTGGGTATTGACACAAAACTGAACCATGAATCTGTGCTTGAGATTTTGTAGACTTTAACCTTTAAACAGATATTTTAAGGTATCCAGTGTCTGCTACAAGCTCCATCTAGCTTTACTTTGTGGCTTCAGCAAGATACAGTTTGTGTTGGTTTAAGGAAAAGTGAGCTTGCTATTCTCACATTGTCCATAAATCTTTTAAAGAAACCAGAAATAAACTAAGGGGTGGGGTGCGCACCGGGCTTGTTGGTACATGCTAGTAACACCTGCACTTCAGAGCCTAGGGCAGGAGAATCAGTAATTTCAAGCTAGTCTCAGTCACAGAGTGAGTTCTAGACCAGCCTGGGCTACAAAAAGACTCAAATGTTACAAAAGGAAAGGAAAGGAAGTGATTTTGCTGACACCCAAGCTGTGGTGGGGTGTTCTGATGTTCACTGCTGGGGTTCTCTGCCTCTCTCTCTCCCTCCCTCCCTCCCTCCCTCCCTCCCTCCCTCCCTCCCTCCCCTTCCCCCTCCATTTCTTTGTTATTTCTTTGGCAGAGAGCTTGGGTGTTGACAGCCAGCAGCTCCACGCAGTGCTTGAATCGCCCACGGCCATCTAGGGGTTAATAGTAAACAGTTCCCCCGGACAACACTCCTGAGGCAGATGTGGGTGGAGTTTGGAATCTGGTCCCTACAGCCTCCTTGCATTTTTGGTTGATTGTCTTTAATTACTTCTGAGGTCTGAGGGAGGTTGCTCTTGCCTGCAGGCGCTCCTGACTGACAAGGAATGTTTTTTAATGTCACTTACAAGTGACATTGATTAAGCATCAAACAGAACAAAAATGACAAGACTAGCTGGCGAGCGTATCCTTCCACTCCACGTTTAAGTAGTAAGATGCTGAAAACACTGGGGAAAAAAAAACCCTAGGGGGAGGGGTGTGTTTGTGTTGAGGGCCATCATTCCCTGAGGCATTTAGGCCCAGCTTCTTAGGGAGCTTGCCAAGGCAATATTCTCTCGGGTTAGAGAAGGGAGGAGACAAAGAGGGCAGATGAGGATCTGACAAAGAGGTCCCCAACTTCTCAGAAACCAAGTTAAAGGTCATTTTAGGCTGGGTACAGTGGCCATGCCTGTGATTCCAGTACTGGGGCTAGCCTTGGCTATGAGGCAAGACCTATATCAAGAAGGAAGAAAAGACTGGGCAGTGGTGGCAAATGCCTTTAATATCAGCATTCAGGGGAGGCAGAGGTAGGTGGGTCTGTGAGTTCAGGGTCAGCCTAATCTGCAGAGCTGAGTTTCAGGACAGCCAGGGCTACACAGGAAAACGCTGTCTTAAAAACGAACAAACAAAACGAAGAAAAGAAGGAAGGAAGCTAGGAAAGAAAGAGGGAAAAAAGTTGATTCAGGCATAATAGCTCCGATATCTAATTCTAACACTTCAGATGTTGAGACAGGGGGATTGCCATCAGTTCAAAGCTAGCAAATGATAGACTGAGAAACAGTTTTATTTACCTCAAACCACTAAAGCCACACTTTAGTATATAAGGGAACGAAGTCTGTTGATATTCCGTTTTTTAGAATTTCTTTTTGAGAATAGTTTAATTCACATTTGGGGTTCTACCACTTTAGGAAACAAACAAACAAACAAACAGGACCTCCATTGTGAGTATCAAGTAAGTATTTTTCCTGACCCGAACTCTGCTCCATATGGCAGTTGAGACACTTACACATTAAAAAAGTAAATAAAGCATTGCTTATTTGAAATTCAGATTTAAGTCAGTGTTCCGTATTTAATCTGGTGACACTGCTGAAGTAGAAACACAAAGTCTGGCCCCTTGTAATCCCATCTTCTGTGTCTGGATCTCAGAGAATACCACTGCGTACAAAGAGACGTCAGGGGACGTGCGCATGCGCGGTCAGAGGTCAGTAAGATGGGGTGTTTCGTTGTTCTCCCCAGAAGCACATGCTCCTGACGGTGGAAACTCATGACCCCAGGAAGCCATAGCTCCGAGGATACCAGACTAAGGACGTCGACCACACAGGCTGACCTTGGAGACTGGGGATTGCTGTTGACTGCTGTCTCACCGCAGACTGCCCGAGCGACCCCCAGGAAGCCGGTTCATCTCTCAGTGAAATGTTGCAGTATCTATCAGTCTCCTGAGGTTATCCTCATCCAGGTGACAGAGCCGGAAGCTCAGGGTGGACCAGAAGCCGTCTACGAAGGTGAGTGGGATTCATCCACTCAGAGACCGGGGAGAAGAAGCCTCCACCAATGCTGGTGGCTCTGAGGAAACCACAATAAAGGTCTTCGAAGAAAGAGAAATTTGTCACCTACTGGTAGTGAAGCCAGGGCCCTCCTCACACATGCTGGGCAAGCACCCTGCCACTGCCTGGATGCTAGCATTCACCTTTATGTGTGTGTGTGTGTGTGTGTGTGTGTGTGCATACCTGAGTGCAGTTGCCCACAGAAGCCAGATTGTGTGTTGGATGCCTTTGATCTGGAGTTACAGAGGCTGTGAGAGGCACCATGTAGGTTCTGGGAACTCAACTCACATCCTCTTACTGGTTTTAACCGCTGAGCCATCGTTCCAGTGCACTTGTCTTTTCTTTTTTTTTTTTTAAGAGAAGGTCTCATGTAGCCGAGGGTAGCCTTGAACCTTACTCCTCCTGCATCCCATGAGTGCTCTGACTAAAGGTGTGCAACGCCGTCCCTGGCCACTTTTTGTTGTTTAAATGCCTCTGTTTTAGCCTTCTCCTTTTAAGATTTATTTTTTTATTATTTAAGTTGTAGGCGTGTGTGTCTGCATGTGGCTATCTGCCTGTGAGTGCAAGGGCCTAGGAGACGAGAGGCGTCTGATCCCCTGAAGCAAGAGTTACAGAAGGTTGTGAGCTCCTAGAAGTGGGTACTGGGAACCGAACCTGGGGACTCTGGAAGAACTGCAAGTGCTCTTAACTGCTGGGCCAACTCTCCAGCCCACCAGCACCACTGTTTTGAGACAAGATCCCACTAAGTAGCCCCAGCTGTCCTGGAACTTGCTATGTCGACCGACCGCGCTGCCTCAGATCCACCTACCTCTGCCCTGCTGCTGCTGGGATTCAAGGTGTGTGCCACCCAGAGCCAGCTCATGACGGAAGCTAAGCCTGAACACCTGCTCCATTCTCTACATGACTCCTTCATCTCTGGCCCCATCACTCTGGTCACCTGGATTCTTCTTGACACTCTCCAAACCTCTAACAGGGAAGGGACAAGATGGCCAATGGGCCTCCAGAGCATTAAACCCAGGAGACAGGGCTTTGCCCCTGAGCCTCTAGTCACAGCATTTTGTCTGAAGACACCTTCTGTAATTAATTAGCATGGTTCGTGATGAACTCAGAGCCAGGAGCTCTGTGACATCTGCTGTCTGCACAAAGCCCAGGGCATCCCCTGAGCTAAAGTCAGATGTGATACTCAATTCCCCATCTGGATTCACCCAGAACAACCTTCTTTACCTGAGGGACACTAGCCACCGAGGTTTCTGTGCTATACTCAATGGGTCTCTTTGAACAGATCAGTGATACCACCCAATAATGACCCAGATGGGAAAACCAGCCCACAAAGGGACACTTCTTTCTGCAGTATTAGAGATGGGACCCAGGGTGGCAAGAGTTCTAACCACTGAGCTACATCCCCAGCCCTCTTACTTTGAGACAGGGTTTCACTAAGTTGCCTAGGCTGGCTTTGAACAATCTCTCTGTAGCCCAAGTACACCTCAAACATGTGATCCTCCTGCCCCAGCCTTCCAAGCAGCTGGAGTGACAGCCCTGTGTTGCCAGCCCCATGATAAGGTCACTTCTTTGCAGAGTAAGGCAAGAGACACAGCATCACCTTGTGCGACCCCACCCAATAGGGACACATCTGTTACTGCATTTTTCTCTCTGTCTCTCCCAAATCTGAGAGGTGCTACAAGCTCCTGGGGGCTGGAAGGAAACCCTAACAAGAAGACAGATTGTGAATCCAGAGCTACTGAATGCTAAAGACAGCTACGAGGAAACTGTCCTTTGAGCTTCCTGGTCTTCTCTCCTGTCACTAGGGTTTTTTTTTAGCCACTTGGAAGCATGGTGGCTTGCAGGCTGCACCACAGTCATGGGGAGCCCTGGCCTGGCCAGAGGCTGATCTACCTTTCCACACTCTTGTCGTGGAAGGCCACGGTGTGTTGATGCTCCTTCCCGGGAAGGAGACAGATCTCTGAACAGCGTGGTTCTGCCTCCGTTTGAATGGGTGAATCTGCCTGACTTTTCACCCATTTCCTGCTTATGGACAAGACGGTGAACCACCAACCCCCTGGGATTTTTCAGGCATCGGGGTTACTCTCTGAACTTAAACAAGTAAGGAGTGAGCCGCTCTCTGACAGCCTGCCTGAGTTAGTCCCACTAACCAGTCCACTACCAGCCTGGGTTGTCACACTGTGATGTTGAGGCAGAAGAACCTATCGTTTGAAGCCTGGCTTTCCGTCTCCCCAAAATCCCCTCCATCTTTGGAGCATCTGTTGATCTCATCTCTGTGATCAAACTCCTGACAGAAGCAACTTAAGGAAGGATCCATTTTGGCTCAGAGATCTAGGGTATGTCCGTCCTGGTGGGGGATTCATGGCAGTATGTTGCCTTCACAGTCAAGACACACAGAGAGATGGCAGTCCGCTCTCTCCTTACCGTATATGTGATTGGTGACCTCAACTCACAGGGCTGGACTACCTACTTTCAGGGTAGGTGTTTAACCTTAGCTAACCCAGTTCAAAAAATCCATCACAGACAAGTCCAGAGGTGTGCTCCCTGGATGATTTTGTATCCGGTCTGGGTGGTAATTGGGTCAAGCCATCACAGACATCAAGAGGAAAAAAAGATGAAGTATCTGCCCTAAGCCTAGTCTACAGTGAGGGAGACTGGGCAGGAAGGATGTTTCCAAAGTACCTTCCCTTCCTAACAATGTAACTTATTCCTTGGCTTGTTTTAAGGAGTTCTCCAGAAAAGCCCAGACTTGTTGGAGAAGCCGGTTCCCCCAAACCCTTGCCAAAACAGACAGGATCAAAGTAACAGATGAAACTGCCATTTGCCCATAACCAGAGTCAGTTTCCAATGGAGGATTATCCAAACCTCTTTCCTTCCCCTCTTGGGGCCCAGCAGCTGGCCGGTGCCCCTGGAAGGAGACATGGGGTGGGTGGCTATTGCTCTGTCACACAGTGAATGTTTTGTGGATGTGACCTGGTGGGCAGGACTAGCCTAACTCCAAGGGTGAGAAGGACAGGTGCCTTCTGGCTTTCTTCCCAAAGTGTGTACAGGACAAAATGCCCAACCTAGGTGTCTAGAATTCTTTTAGGGGTGTTTTCTGGACCTTCCATCTTGCTTTTAAGGAGTCTATAATAGGTCAGCAAGTGACTTGTGCCCCAGTCACCGTGGGTAGGGGCTGCCTGCTTTTTCTTCTCTTGTCAGCATGAGGTGGTGTTACTCCTACAAATTCTCTCTCTCTGTCTCTCTCTCTCTCTCTCTCTCTCTCTCTCTCTCTCTCTCTCTCTCTCGACAGAGAGACAGAGAGAGACACTGACTGAGACTCACTGTGAACCCTGGCTGTCCTGGAATTTTCTCTGTAGACCAGGATAGCCTTGAACTTAGAGGTCTACCTGCCTCTGTCTCCTGAGTGCTGGTGTTAAAGGCATGCACCACCACTGTCTCAGTGTCAGTTGTGCTACCATGAACCAGCATCTGCCCTTACTGAAGCTCCCTTTGTCAAGATGTAGCACCAGAACTGGGTTACAGGTGTGCTCCACAGAGCATGCTCAGAACTGTGGTTTAATAACAAGACGGAACAAAGCAAAGCGCTCGTAGGAAGCTTCTGAGCATCGTTCCTCATCCGAGGTTGACCCAGGAGCCCCAGGCGCTTCAGACATCTACAAAGCAGCTGTTGTTGTGTTTTGAACTGCAGAAGGCATTTATGCAGCGGCGGCAAATGTACAAATTGGGGAAAGCAAATGTCTCTCCTGATATCTTCCAGGGAGGCTCTGTAGAGAGACTGGGAGATCATCAGCTCTGCAGGCCTGGCTGTGTGGCCTTGGTGTGGTGACTAAGCCTCTCTGTGCTTCCATTTCCTTATTCAGGAGTGGTAACTCTTCCAGGAGTGTCAAGCCCCTGATGCAGACCTCCAGCAGTCTGCTTTCCGTTGGCTGATTTGACTTCGTTTATGTGTGACCATGAAGTGAACGGCCATAGGCATCTTCATTAAAATAGAGGTCTGGCTTCAAAGGGGAAGTGGGGAGCAGGGTGAGTTAGGAAAGGAATGGATTCACACACACACACACACACACACACACACACACTCCTGGGCATCCTGGAAATTTCCTGAGCGTCTCAGCATGTTATGTGAATTGTGGAATATTGACCTTCTAGAACGTTCTACAGATACTGAGCTACAGTATCAAAGACAATTACTAATATCTAACCCTGCTCTTTCTTGCACCTTGCAAACGAGAGCTTCCTCCTTGCTGGCTTACAATCCACACACAGACTTGGCTGCTACTGGAACTGCATAACTAAGAAAGCAAGGCATCATGGGTAACTCGGGAGCAGATTCAAACCTGCCACCTTGGCTCCAGATTCTAGTCTTTTCAAATCGGGACCGACTGGGGCCTCTTATCCCTGGAAAATGAGCCCCGCTGCAAGGAAATGTTAAATGACCAATGCAAAGTGGACCGGCGCCACCCACCTCATAACTGGCTGCTGCCTTCATTTTCTTCCCAGCCGTGACTCCGCCTCCACACTTAGGGAATGCTCCCACCCTCCCTCCCTCTAGAATGCACGCTTCCTACAAGGAGGCCTTTGATGTCCCTCTTAAGCAAGAGCGGTGTGGATCCTGCATAAGTACTTGTTTAATGAATGAACCAATGACCCCATTTAACCCTGACCCTGGAGGTCTGCAGCTACAGCCCTGACTGGACCACGGAGGTAGGGCTAAGGAGTCCTATAACCTGGGAATGAGCCCCTGGTAGGTCCCCTAGAAAGTGGGAGTCCGGAGGACCAGCCTGAGGGTGTGGCCTGCCCCAATACCCCTTCACCTCCCTCCGGATACCCGTCAAGTGCTAGCCTTGGGTGAGCAGATAGCGGAACTGACCTGGGACCTGACTTTTTTCTGTGGCCGAGTGGAATCGTGTTGAGGTGTAAATTAAAACAATACGTGGTCTTTTCAAATGACGTTTCCAAACCGGCGAATGTTCGGATTAGCATCCAGCTCTGGATGTCAAAAAACCCGTGGTCAGCGGTGTTCTGGGGCCCCTGGCAGCGCGGCCCTGAATCCCCGAGAGCCTGTGCGTCCTAGGGTGTCCCCTCACTCCTTCCTAAGTGCGCCTCAGCTGAGGACTCTTACCAGGAGTGCTGCCCCCAAGTCCCAGGTTGGCCACAGCTGCAGTCAATTTCCTTTTGATTAACCCAACCGTTCCTCTCTGAGGAAGTTGTTAGCGAGAGGGGACTGCGGTCACAATATTGTTTGTGACTGTTTATCTTCAGTCCAAGTAGGGCCGATTACAAATATTTATGCGCATTTAAAAAAAAGTCTTTGCTAATGTTCGGAATCTATTTTTTTTAAATCTGTAATGAAATTCTATTTCACGTGGGTCCAGAATGGCAATTGGAAACGATTTCAAGGTCGTGACCAAGTTTCCCCTCCTGGCTGCGACTCACCAATCTGGCTCGGAAGTGAAGGATCTGCGTATCGGGCACTGATTTCTTTGGGCTTCAAGAATGGGCGTGGGGCTCCGGTATGCATGGGGCTCCCGTGTGAGTTGTTCGTGTTTTTGTCTACACATCTAAGCTCCAGGACACAGTCTGCTGCAGAAGGGACTCTAGCTGAGAAGACTTGGCGTTTCTGTTATAAACGCTGCCTTCCTGCCTGGGGCTGAGGCTGTTGGTAAAATGTCTGCCCAAGTAGCAGGGAGCCCCGGGTTCCATCCCAAGTGCCGCCTCTTCCATCCTGAACTCCCTCCATCCCACAGGAGGGAAGTTCTTTGGCCTCTAACATAATGTCAGGGTAAGGGTCACATAGATTGGGGAATGACTTCTGTTCTTCCCAGGAATATTGTAGTCATCGGGAAAATAACTGCCCCAGCTCTGTGAAATGGGAACATATATGCTGGAGGTTCTGCTGATTGTAAGCTGGCTCCGGGGAAACAAGGGGAGACGCTGACTGAAGCCCAGAGCCTGAAGGTTCAGCTGGACCCAGATGTTCACATCGGGCAAGCTCCTCTTCCTCCTTCCTCAGTTCTGTGTCTACCTGGTTTCTCAGTGAGCACCGCTCAGCTTCCTGCAGTGCAAGAGACAAGCCTTCATGTTACTATGGGATCCTTAGATGATGACCTTTGAGTACCTTGATACTCAATACAAAGGCATCTTCTCCAAAGACAGGGCCAGGAGGAGCTTCTCTGGCCAGCTTGACCTTCCCAGAGCCAGCTTGACCTTGGCCAGGGTCACAGAATATCAAGGCTGGTCAGACCCAGGCCCCAGAGCTGTTCGGCTTCTCAGACCTTGAACCCACTCCATGGGACTGGAGGGAGAAATTTGTGGGAGCCCGGGGTTCCTTCCCCATCCCACCCATGCTGACCCAACACCTGCCTCTGGCTACCAGTGCTCCATGGTACCCAGGACAAGGGAAGGGCACGTCAGAGAAGGTCCCCTGGGGCCCTCACAGGTTACTGGAGAGAAAGTCAATGGAAACAGTGACTTCAGATTTCACAGGGACAGCATAGGGGACACACAGGAGGTGGCTGAGGCAGAGACTATGTCATTTAGGAGCATGACATACATGCCGTAAGGTGTCCTGGGTAGCAGATCGAGACAGAGAGCCGGAGTCATGCTCCCTGGCACAGAGAAGGCCCTTGCTCAAGAGGGGTATCTCTACAACCACTATCTTGTGGCTGAGATTGGTTAAAATATCTCTGTAGGACAGCAAGGGGGAAAAAACCATGGAGATCATCTGAGTGGTGACATGTTCCTAAACATACCCTAGGATCCAGCTTCGGAGTGGAGAGAGGGCTACCATCCTAGGATCATGGGTAGACAAGGAGATGCAAGGTCCTCCAGGACCTCCAGAAAGCCCCAGCCTGCTTGCTTTCTGCCCAGGGAAGGAGATACACTTCAGACTTCTAGCTTCAGAACTGCATGGTAATAACTGCTGATTTTAGTTTGAGTTACCTTCTCATTGCTTAGTTAGGGTTTTACTGCTGTGAAGACACCATGACCAAAGCAAGTCTTCTAAGGACAACATTTCACTGGGGCTGGCTTACAGGGTCAGAGGTTCAGTCCATTATCATCAAGGCAGGAACATGGCAGCATCCAGGCAAGGCATGGTGCAGGAGGAGCTGAGAGTTCTACATCTTCATCTGAAGGCTGCTAGCAGAATACTGGCTTCCAGGAAGCTAGGATGAGGTTCTTAAAAGCCCACAGCCACAGTGACACACCTACTCCAACAAGGCCACACCCACTCCAACAGGGCCACACCCCCTAATAGTACCTCTCCCTGGGCCAAGCATATACAAACCATCACACCTTGGCTGACCTGAAACCCACTGTGTAGACTAGGCTAGCCTCAAATGAGCAGATGTCTTCATGCCTCTATCTCTAGAGTGCTGGGATTGAAGATGTGTACTTCCATACCTAGCTGGTGCTGTGTGAGAATTCCAAAATTGCTGAGAAGTGGTGGTGCATGCCTTTAAACCCAGTGCTTGGAAGGCAGAGGTAGACAGATCTCTGGGTTCAAGGGTAGCCTGGACTACAGAGCGAGTTCTGGGACACCCAGGACTACATAGAGAAAATCTATCTTAAAAAAACAATCAAACAAAAAAAAAGAACTCCAAAATTTCTATCAGTTTGTCAAATCAGACCCGGAAAGTGAGTTGTGTGGCCTCAGATGCACTGGACAAACTCAGCTGTTTTCTTCTTTGAGGGTGTTACACACCGTTTAGGCTCTGACTGCTCGTTAGCTCACATGTCCTTTGATTTCAATGTTGAACAAACAGATCTCATACCAAACAGAACATTGGTCCGTGGAAAACATCGAGCTCTGGGAAAAGCTTTGTGTCTCGAGATCCTCCTCACATCCCCTTCACTCTGTGAGACAAGGTTAGAGCCGACTGGACAGTTCCCCCAGTCTCATCTATGATATGGGCTCAGATAGCGCTTTGCAAACATCGGTTATGCTCTGACTTCTTATTCTTGTGCTTATTTACAGCCACACATGAGACTGAGATGAGAATCTAGCCCCGAGCCCAGGACAGAAGTTCATATTCACATCAGAGAGGAGGAAGGCAGATGTTCTGGAAGCTCTGAGGAGAACCCACAGCTGCCATTGGCTTCCTGAAAATTTCACAGTGGCTAGGTGTCCCATCACCAGCCACATATCACAACCAGGTGGTCTTTGGCCTCCGTCTCCACCCCTCCTTGGCCCTGCAGTTAGGTTGCCTGTGTCCCCGGGACTGAACTCAACCAGGGAGCCTCCCCAACCGAATACCTGTCAAAGAGACGGTGCTCATCAAAAACAGTCTTGTGATGGCTTAAATACAGTCTGTGTGGACGTGTGACACTCCAGGCATAAATTAATCTGCAGCAGAGCGCTGTGCTGACAGCACGTGATGACAGGCGTTGTGAACAAGCCGGCACAGGGGCCACTGCCCTGCCTAGCAACTGTCAGTCAGGGCCACTCCCTGCTCCTCTCCTTGCAAGGGGCAGCCAGGGAAGCAGCATCCTCCACATGGTGGAAATCTGTCCCTCTGCTGATGACATTGCAGGCCTGGGCCATAGTCTGTCCTCCGTGGCTAGGCTACAATGCTTCCCTGTGTAAACCCCACCCCAAAGCCCATCTGCTAAGACGTTTAGCACTCTTGGGGTCCCCTGCATAACGTCATCACTTTCTGTTCTCTATGCTCAGCTGGAGAGACCGAGGCAGCTGTAAGGCGGGGACTGTATGAAGATGCGTGTGACTGGGGACACAGGGCTGGGAACGTGGCTCAGCCCTGCAGGGCTTGCCCTGTATAGGTGAGGATCAAAGTTTGCAACCCAAGAAACCCCACATGGATGGGCATGACAGCTCTCCTGGAACACCAGCCATGGAAAGCAGAGACAAGAGAGAGCGAGCTGTATCGATGAGCTCCGGTTTGATTGAGAGGCCCTGCCTTGAATGAGCTGTAATATCGATTGAGGATAATTCTCTTTTTAAAATGTATTTACTTTATGTATATGAGTGCACTGTAGCTGTCTTCAGACACACCAGAAGAGGACATCGGATCCCTTTACAGATGGTTGTGAGCCACCATGTGGTTGCTGGGAATTGAACTCAGGACCTCTGGAAGAGCAGTCAGTGCTCTTAATCCCTGAGCCATCTCTCCAGCTCAAGGATAATTCTTGATATCAATCTCAGGTGTCCAGATGCCTGTGCATGCATGCCTCCCTCCTGCCCACACACACATGCAAAAAATTCTATGCATGCATATCCATGAGAAAATGGAAATAGACAAAGCAAATATATCAAAGGAAATGATAAGAAAAAAAAACTCTTAAGAACGGGCCCTCCTGGGCAGGCTGAGGACTTGGGTTCACACCTCCCCTTCAAGGCAAAGCTTGTTGGGAGGTCTCTATAATTGTACAGAGCAGAGGTCCCATCCTTTGTCAACTCTGATGATATCTCCCAGGGCCTAGTAATGCCATGCCTCTGCCCCAGCTGCTGCTGGCTGACCCCAACCTTCAGTTCAAACCTACCCTTCTGTGACTTTGGGAAGAGTGGTCATGTGACAGCACATGGCTCATCTCCGTGTTTGTGACACTGTGAAATGGTCCCCATCAGATTGTCCTGTTCATGAGGGGGCCTGGTGTGAACCCCTGGAGGGCAGTCAGGGATGGTTGCTTGTCACCAGGTTGGTTCCAAACCCTGCACACAGTGGGAGATACATGCAGAATCTGGGAGCGACATGGGCTGATAATGAAACGGACTGTGCCGTGCGTGCACAGCATCTTCCTTTCCCAGCCCCAGAAGCCAGTCTTCCACTCTGAGCCATCACAGTGTACTGATCGGAGAAGGGCTGACAGATGTCATAGCGTGTTATGGTCACCATGGGCCAGGGTCACTTGCGCTATGCAGAATCCAGCAGTACCAACCCTACAAACATGAGTTCTGCCTGGGGCCCCTCCAACCAACAGAAGATGTTGAATCTGACTGGAGTTCACAGGAGACAGGGAGAGGGCTGGCCGAGGCCATCCCTGGCTTCCATTCTCCTGCCCTCCAAGGGCTTGGCAAGGCCTCAGGCAGAAGTGTCGGGGTGGGGGCGGATGGGCTCAAGGTTCAGAGAGCTCTAAACTGCTCTGCCTCCTGCAGCTCTGCCTTCAAAGAGCCTTGGAAAGTTCTGAAGACAGCTACTCTAACATCTCACCTGAGATCTCTACTGAACCGCAGGCCATGACAGCAGTCAGAAGAGCAGCTCACACTTCTGAGGTAAAGAGGGAAGGAGAGGGCAGGTGGGCAGAGAGAACCACTCCACAGGCCAGACTCCTAAGGCAGTCTGGTTGGTCAACTCTGAGGATAGGTGACTAGCTAAACAGATCACCCCCAGGAGCAGAACTGGATACTCCCAAGTTCTCACCCTCTCGCTCTCTCACTCTCTCTCGCTCTCTTTGTCCTCAGTTCTGGCCCACAGGATCTCCTTGGAGCTTGCCTTTCAGGGGCCGGAGAGAAGGCTCAGTGGTTAAGAGTGCTGGCTGCTCTCTTAGAAGACCTGGCTTTGGTCCCCATCATCAATATCAGGCAGCCGACGACTATCTGTTCCTCCAGTTCCAGGGGTCCAGTCCCCTCTTCTGCCTCCAATGGCACCTAAAGGCAAGGTGGTGCACACATAGACAAGCACACACACACACACACACACACACACGCACACACATTTGTGTTAAAGAGGGAAAAATAGCCAATCTTAACCGTGGGGGCCCAGGAGAGGAAGGACCAATGACAATGACTTTCCTCACAGTCACGTCCAGCCCAAGGCCCAACAGCCAAGTGTGTTCCAGGACGCCTGCGATTAAGACCCAAGGCATTTGCATATGATAGTGTCATATCACAATGACACCAGGTTAGACGTCCCTGCTATGTAGACTAAAGGAGGGCGTGGCCTTTGGAGTGGAGTCTAGCTTGGTGCTGTCCAATGGAAGTAAAATTTGAGTAACAGATGCAAGTTTTCATCTTCTAATCACGATGTCATCAAAAGTACAAGGATACAGGCACTAGGCTCAGCAGGAGAAGATGCTGCTGCCAAGTCTGACGATCTGAGTTTGATCTCTGGGACCCATATGGTGGAGGGAGAAAGCCACTCCTTCCCTCACACAACCGATCCATCTGCAAGTCATAAGATCCATAATGGGGTTGCTGAGACGGCTCAGGAAAAGGCTTGTCATACAAACCGGAGAACTCATGTTTAATCCTTGAAACCCAGATACGGTGGCATCATCTGTAATCTCAGCGCTCTTGTTGTGAGAAGGGAAGAGACTCAAGAAATTGCCCTGATGAGCTTGGGCCAGCTAGCCTGGGGTACAGAGCATAAGGACAATAAAAAAAAAAGACCCTTCCCTGGCAAGGTGGAACTGACCATGTAAAGCGGTCCTCTGCTTTCTACTTTTAAAGTGCATTGTGTATTCACACACACACCACATACACACACACACCACACATATACACACACGCATTACCATACCACACGCACACCATACACATACCATGCAACTATCACACACTACACCACACACACACACCACACATATACACACATACTAGCACATATCACACACATTACACACACCACACACACATGTCACACATACACATACCACACGCAAACACATCAACACACACCCCGCACACATACAAACACACACCATACACATACACTACAACACACCATATCCCACACCCCCACACAAACATACACACTACATACACACCCCATAGACACACCACACATACACACACAATACACTCACTACACATACATAACACACACATACACACAAAGAGACTAAAGTAAAAAATATGTAATGTCAAGTCTGCTAATACTTATTAAGATTTATTTTTATTTGTGTGTATTCATATATACATACAGAGAGCATGGGGTCCCCTGAAACTAGAATTATAGGTGGATATGGGCCACCTAGTGTGGGCTCAGACCCAGACTCTGGTCTTCTGCAAGAAGAGCAAGTGCTCCTGACACTTGCCTGCTCCCCAGCCTCTATTTCTGCCTTTTCTTAAGCAGGAGACTCGGTGCTGCTCAGCTTCTGCTTGTGTGTCACAAAGCCAGGTGTGGCTGGCTTTAACGGTGTGATTGCCAGTCCTCTGTACCAGTCCTGAGAGTTAGCCTTGTGATGAGCTAATCTGGATAAAATCGTCTCCGAGGTGTTTGATGTTTTGTTCTAAAAAAAAACCTTTGCAATCTGGGCAAGGACAGCCAATTTTCTGTAGAACTATTTGATCTTTGAGTTTCATAAAATTCACAGTCGAAAAAAACCTCAGATTCCCACCCTCAAGTTGTTCCAAGTATTGCTAACAGCTTCTGGCTCTCAGATCCGCCTTTTCTTAAATTCAAACCAATCACTGTTGTAAGTTCTGGCAGTTCAGCTCCTGACTTGGTGATACAAGCCCTGAGCTCTGAACTCAGAAGCCCAGTGGCTCGCGGCTGCTTTTTCAGGAGCTTCTAGAAGGTGCTTTGCAAGAGGAAAGTATTCTTGTTCTACTGACTAGCAAGGTGACAGGAGCTGGAAAACTGCGGGTCCCACCCTTGATGGGGGACCACCCATTCAGGGCATCTCCATCCCAAGACCCTTTGCACCGTGCTACCACATCCTGGACAAAGGGGAGCTCTCAGGATGGATTTCTATCCCGGAAGGGCACACCCAGGGGAGGCTCTGCCTGAAGTAGCTGACCCCGGTTAATCAGGAGATTGGCCTGGGAAGGAAGAGACTTCAGAGACTGGCAGCGAAGGCTCACCTGGATCATTTTATCAAGGCAGATCGCTGGGACCACTTCCTCCAGGAAATTGCAGAGGGAAGTTATTACCCTACAGCAGGGGTGGGGGTGGGGCAGATGCGGCTCTCACCCCCAGCAGGAGTGGGGGGCGGGGTTCCCATGTTTTAGAGTTTCTTTTTCCACGCTTATTTGCTGACCCTAATTGTTTCCATGCCGGTCAGATACGGCCCGAATTTCCTCGCGCAGCCCTGGCACCGGGGCTGGGCAGGCTGCCCTAATTGCCCGCGTTCCTGTCTCTTCCCTCCAGTCTCCAGGGCAGGGCCATTCCCACAGATGCTTCCAGAACCATCTTAATAGAGGGGCGGCAGCGCCCAGCTGACGACATATGTCAGCCGCTTGCTGAGGTCGGCCAAGCGTGCAATATCACTTTACATAAAGGGGGAAGGTCAGGCCCGAACAAGCGGCTTTTACAAACGCTGGCTTAGGGATGCCTGCTAAGTGGGGTACCGTGCGGGGAGAGGGAGAGGGGAGGGAGCCTGCTCCTCCGACAGCCCAGCCCTAGCCTGTCTCTCTCCTGCATTGATTAGCAAGTTTGCAATCTCCCAGGACAACTTGGCTAGAAGAAAAACTGTCTTTGGTGCCCCTGGAGTTCCTGGACCAGGTGGGAACTTAGGCTTTCAGGGAGAAGGAAAGGGGAGCTAGATTTAGGGTTCAGGTCTCCCAGTGTCTGGGATCTGGGCCAGACTGTGGCTAGGAAAGAGCCATGGGCTCCCTGCTCACTCACAAAAACATTTATGCTCCATTAACCCCATGTACGCCCGAGGGGCAGATGGCCACAGGCAGGAAAGTGAGAGGAACCCTCTCTGGGACTCTGGGTCTTGGGATTCAGAAGGCCGTTCACCTGCTAGGGCGTACGCCCCTCCCCCTCTAGTTTCCTGCAGGGAACTGCCTTATATCATTCCAGAAACAGCCCAGGGTCCCCCAGAGGCCTGTGTCCAACCGGATCACCCAGCCAAGGCAGGCTGGAGAATATTCTGTATACAGTAAAAAGTGACATTCTGAGCCCCTCAGGAGAGCGCTGACATCGACGGGATAAGGCTGCTATTCTGCCTTTTGCAAGGCTGAGAGGTTTTAAAGACCTCCCTCCCCTCCCCTCCTTCGTTCCTTTCTTATATATATATTTTTTAATTACAGAAGCCGTTGTGTCAAAAATAAATAAATAAAAACAAAAAGCTAATAATATAGAAAACAAACGAAGGGAGAGCATCAACGTGTCCCCTGTGTGACGTCTGTCTTCCTGTGGTACTCTTGTGGATTGTGCTCTCCTACTCACTTGACTGCAGCGCCCCTGAGTCACTCCTGAACAGACAGCTCAATGTAAAGCCCAAGAACGATTAATCTTTGAACCAAAGCATTCCGGGGGTCCTGCTGGCACCGATCCATCCGTGGCTGCTTCCAGCCTCGTCTCTGTGTCCACAGGATGAGCTCTGATGATTGTCAACTCGAACGTGTATGCAGGTGTATGAATCTTCTCCGCGGAGCTGGAAACGTGGCCCAGTGGTTAGAGTCCTCGCCCAGCATGCACAAAAGCCCGGTACCACATAAACCAGGGGAATGATGGCAGTTTAAGGTTTAACCTTAGTTACATCATGAGTTCAAGGCCAGCCAGGGCTCTGTGAGACCCTGTCCTTCCATCTTCCCTTGCACTAACCCTGCCAGCAATCTTAGCTCTGGGGAGATTGAAGGTAGATCCCTGGAACTTCCTGGCCAGCCATTCTAGGCAAACGGATTTTCTCCTGGCTCTGTGAAGGGCTGGTGATAAGTGGGTGTGTATAGAAGCCCAGAGGAACCCAGCAGGGAGCGGACCTAAAACA
The DNA here is from genome assembly GCF_004785775.1 of Grammomys surdaster. Taxonomy (NCBI): domain Eukaryota; kingdom Metazoa; phylum Chordata; class Mammalia; order Rodentia; family Muridae; genus Grammomys; species Grammomys surdaster. Next base: position 2,195,063 of record NW_021604638.1, on the reverse strand, counting down.
GCAGCCAGCAGCCGATTATCAAGCCCACACTCCTGCAGACACCCCTCCAGCTCTCTGTCTCCCTCCATTGACATCTTCAGGTTACTCTTGTTTACCTATGATGTCTGCCAGTTGGTTTCCAAGGCTCCTCAGTGGCTTCCCTGCATCATCTTGGTGTCTGTCTCCAGAACTTCAGGCTACTCTGTGTTTCAGTTGTACACAGCTGTGTCCCAGGGCGGTCCCAGCCCAACTGCATCCACCCATGCTCTCAGGCCCTGGCTACTCGGCATCCTTCCCAACACTCATCCCTGGTACTGTGAGGACAGCTGTTGGGTAGCCAGGAGTGGAGGCAGTTTGGTGGGCACCGAGAAAGACAGAGCCTGACGGAGCACTGCTCAGAGCCTGGAGCACTACTCAGAGCCCGAAGGAGCACTGCTCAGAGCCCGAAGGAGCACTGCTCAGAGCCTGATGGAGCACTGCTCAGAGACTGATGGAGCACTACTCAGAGACTGATGGAGCACTACTCAGAGCTTGATGGAGCATTGTGAGACCTCAAGGCAGAGGTATCTACTTGTCCCTCTTCCCTCTCACCTTCTCATACCTACTTCCAAAGCTGTATTCTCTCTTTTTTCTTCCCAGAGTCCTTCAATGCTCTGTAAACACTCTTCAGTTTTTGCTCCAGGGGCCAACCTAGCTTATCCCCCTGACTGGACTGTACATGGCATTGCGACTTAAGCACTGGGCTCAGCACTTCTGTGTCTCCTCACCTGGAAGCAGCTGCAGTGACCACGGGAGGAATAACATCTGTGCCAGCAGCTAAGCCAGCACCAAGCTCAGGCCCTTGGGGGACTGGATCATGTCACACAGACACATGCACATAGACACACAGACACCCAGAGACACAGACACATGCACACAGACACACACCCACACACCCACTGATATATGCACACAGACACACAGATACACCCACAGACACAGTCACATGCACACAGACAGACACATAAGACACCGATACATGCACACAGACACACAGGCACACACCCACAGACACAGTCATATGCACAGAGACACACAGACACACACCCACAGACACACTCAGAACACTTAGAGAAGCGTTATAGTCTGTTGATGGAGAAACCTAGAGTCCAGAATTGTGAACAATTCACCAGAGAGCTATGTCCGCCAACCACTGGGGTTGGTCTGTGCTTTCTTAAATAAATTCTACATAAATAAATGTTAGCATTGAAACCACACTCCCCGCGGCACTGCTTTAAAAATAAAACAACGGTGTTTTTATTTTCTGATTACTGAGTAAATTCTTTCATTATAGGAAATTAGAGACGGATCATACAGGGAGGAAATAAAAGTCACCCACGTTTCCAGTCAGTCGGTCTGTCTTGGTCTCCGCATTTTCCAGGGAATTACATTTAATACATGATTTTTAATGGCTTGCAGGTGTCCAGGGCTCCATGTCTGGACATTTAGTTGTATCCATTTCCTGACACTCTAAGATCTGGTGAATATCCTTAAACACATACCTTAGTTCATCCCCCAAATTACTTTTTTTTTTTTTTTTGAGCTAGTCTGTCTGTGTAGCCCTGGCTGTCCTGGAACTCACTCTGTAGACCAGGCTGGCCTCGAACTCACAGAAATCTGCCTGCCTCTGCCTCCCAAGTATTGCCATTAAAGGCGTGTGCCACCACCGCCCGGCTCCCAGAATTTGCTGCTTTAGGGTTATGGCATGCGCAAATAGCACGGGGTCCCAGCACGGCTGTAACCACCAGCAGCTTATGCAGGTGTCCGAGGGCTCTGTTTGCATCCTTCCTTGATAACTCCAGTTTTAAATTTTTTCATTTTTGTTTTTATGTTTTATGTCTTTTAATTTGGAGGGAGGCTCACATAGGCCCCAGCATGTGTGTGTGAAGGTCAGAGGACAATTAGAGGGAGTTGCCTCTCTCCTCCTATCATGAGCGTTCTGGGGACTGAACTCAGCTTCTCAGTCTTGGCAGCAAGTTCCTTTAGCAGCTGAGCCATCTCACTGGCCCCTGTAGCTTATATTCTCTCCCCAGCCAACTTCCTGTGTCCTTTCTCCACCTTTTCCCCTCCCCACCTTGTTCTCTTCTTGTTTATTCAGAGAAGGAGGGTTGGGCTGGGCGTGTAGTTAGTTCAGTAGTAGAACCCTTGCCTAGCACTCACAAAGCCCAGGGTTCAAATCCAGCCAAATCCACAAATAAAATGAAGTAGTTCTGTTTTATGAACTTCTTCCCGCTGTAAAGACTGGACACACGGATGTCAGGGTAACACAATGAATGCTCAATGAGTTTCCGGCCACACCCTCAGGTTGCTCTCATTGCTGGGCCCCTCCTTAGAGAGACCTGGGAGGACAGATAGAGGGGGAGCTGAGGCCATCCTGATGTCTCCAGGAGGAATGGCCCTTGTGTGAAGTAGTTTAGCATTTCTGAAACCCCACCACCCATCCCCCACCTCTGGAGGTCAAAGCGTAGATGAAGGAACACACTTGAAAACAGAGATTTCTGCTCAGCACCTAACAGCTTGGGCAGACCAACTAGCTCATAAATGTTCCTCGGGAGCATTTAGTAAAGCTCTCACCTGAAGCCGCCATACTGTACAGGATTAGGGGTGAGAGGAAGAACTGTGAGAGGCTCCTTTCCCAGACCTTGGGTGTAGTTCACCCTGGAGGCTCCCAGCCGCCATGCAGAACAGAGGGAATCCTGGTGTCCACCTTTAATGCCGCACTGCTCAAGAGAGCCTGCTGCAATCTGGGCTCAGCTTCAAGGGGATAGAAGAGAAAGGAGGAAGCCGGAAAGCACTGGTCCTCGGTCCTCAGCAGATTGCTGTCCCGGTGCTTTTGTCCCAAGGGATATATATGGGTATGTTTCTAGGAGGTCTGGTCCCCTGCCACCACCATCCTGCTGGGATTGGAATAAGATCCTCGATCTCCAAGGCTTTCCATCTTCCAGGTTTACAGTTCTCCACTGGAACAAACTGGCTAGCGCCCTGTATCCTGTATCCCTGTATCCTGGCCTCAGCGCTGAGTTCCCAGCTGTGCGTTCTGTAGGCACTTACTGCTGCATCAGAAAGGCCGGTAGGGGCTTCTGATTCCAAAACCCTTAACCCTTCACTACCCCTCACATGGATGCCCAGCTGCTTGCCCTCCCCTGAGACACAGGCAAATTGAAATGGCTAACGCCTTATCATCAACATCGTCCTCCTTCTAAACGTTTGTCAGATCTAAAAGGCGGTGAAGGAGGCCCTGGTTTGAACAGAAATGAACCCTGCCGCTACTGAGGGAATAAATCCATGGGAACATGGTCCCTAGAAGCCTGGGACTGTCCTCATGCCCAGCCTCTGTGGGCCACACAGACAGCATCCCCCCTGGAGCCAGCCTGGGCCTCCCCAGTTCCCCTCGGCTGAGGATAAAACAGGAATAATACTACTGATGATGGCAAATACTTGAGACATCGGGTTTCTTTTCAGAACACTCCCACGGGCTCAGCGGGCTGAGAAGGCCAACTCTTTCAAGGTTGGGAACTAGCCTTTGAGTGTGCCAAGGGCTCTGTGCCTGTGTGCTGGCCATGCTGAGGGCTGGCTGCATTTGGGGGCCGGTGCTTAGAGTAAGCTCCTTGAAGCTGGCATTTCTGCAAACCCTGGAAACCAGAGGAGCATCTCAGACTTTAGGAAATCTTCCTCAGGTACAGGGGAGGGCTAGTCTCTAAGTATCAGTGTCGCTATGACCAGAGCTGGCAGAAGAAATAGGAACACCCAAGCTGTCGTTCCAGCAGAAGCTTCCTCATTACCAGGCTCTGGGCAGGGACTATAGGCTGCTCTCTGAGATGTTAACCCTAGGGAAATGGAGTCACCCAGGACCTCCATCTACATGCTGAGAGAGAGAATGTGCCAGAGACACCTACCTGTCACCTGTCCCTTCCATATATGTAACCGTGGACACCCTCCTTACTCAGCTGTAATAGAATCTTCCTTAGAGGGTCCTTGGAGGAGCCTATGTCTTTGGACAGTAGTAGAACCAGAGGCAGGGGTGGGGCTGCAGTGTTTCCTGTGTGTTAACTGTTAGGATCCAAATTGTCAAATGCCAATGAAGAGGAGTCTGTTTGAAAAGGTGACCCTCACCCGTAGAGTGACCACTGCCCAGGCATGGGACTGGGACCAGAGACCTTTGAGAGTATGTGCAGGGGTTAGGGTGGGGAGCTTTGAAATCTGCAGTCCCGATGGACCTGTGGCCCAGGTACCTTTGATTCCTCCCCCGCCTAGGGCAGAAACTCAGGAGTTACCAAATGTGGATTCCCAGGGGTGGATGGAGAAGTCTCTCCAGCCTCTGTGTTTCTGTCTTCTTTAGAGTTTACCATTGACTTCCTGAGTCCTCGCTTCTGTAACCAGAAGGCAGGCGGCCGACAGACTGAATGGAGCCCCAGGACCCGTCTGTAAGCTGTATGGTTGGCTATGTATTGATTAGCCAATCAATGACAGAAAAGGGCTGAGTCCTGAGAAACTGCTTCCTTCAGTGGTGACATGGTCACTATGCACAAACCATTATCAGCTTTCCCAACCTGAGAGCATGACAAGCCAGGGGGCTTATGGGAAACAAGCTGGATGGAAGACGTTATCTGGGATATTGTCATGGTGCTCTGGGGTGTTGAGTCTAATGGCACACTGGAAAATGACTATTCCAAGGCAGGGACTTAACCCTCCAGGTCGACCTGTGACCCTGAGCCTTCCTCATAGTACACCCCGGAGCTACTGTTTTCACTGTCCCCATTTTGCAGATGAGGAAATAAAGGCTCTGAGATGCTGCCTTTCTCAGCTGCACCCCTGGCCTGAGTTCCCTTTCAATGCCAGTTGTATCTGAAAGCCAGGTGTCCCCAACTGTCCCCACAACCCCAGAGTTTCTGCTTGAAGGAGTGAAATCCAATGGGAAGTCCTGAGTTCCTGATGCAGAGGTGGCCTGACCTTCCTGCAGGTTCACTCTGTTGGTTTACTGTTCCTGTTTTTGAGACAGGGTCTCCCACTGAATGCACAATTCCAGAAGGGTAGATTGGGCCTCCTCACGCCCCTAAGATGCTCTTGCCTCTACCTCACATCCCAGAGCTGAGATTGGAGGCATACGCCTAGGTGCTCTGCTTTCCATGTGAAGATTCAGCTCCTTAGGGTTGGATTTTCCCTGATGTGCCACTCCCAGCCCTGGTTTTCTTTGCACATTTGTTGAACAACCTGATGGGGCATGCGAAAACTCGATTTTGTCTTTATTTTCTAAGGCGCCCAGCCTCCAATGGGAGACCTGTGTCCTCTCCCACTTGTGGAAGACCCAGCCAAGCCAGTCTCATTCCAAGAAGTGAATGGACCTTGGAGCCCTCCCCACCCCCACCACTCCCAAGCAGGCAGGTCAGTGCCTCTCCCTGGGCAGGGGAACGCTGCCCCCTTCTGGTCCAAGAGGACAGCAGGCACGGCCGAGGCCAGCCTCCAGCACTTGATGAAGTGTTGCAGTAGGTGGGAAGATTGTATAATGCCTTCTTCCTTCAAATACGCCCCGGCAGGCAGAAAGTTCACCCGACCATTGCACAACCAGGGGGCTACGGGCTGTTTGTGGCAGAGAGGCCTTAAGTACAGTTTGGGTTCAGAGGAGACTCCGGAGCTGGCCCAAGATGTCTGGGAGGCGGGATGGAGGTAGGAGGACTTCCCTCCCAGCTAGAATGTGAGGCTGGGCTCTTTCTTGATGCTCCCTTCCCAAGTTTAGAAGCTCTCATCTGTGCCCAGGAACTCGGCAGGAAGAGCAGGCACCGGTTGGATTTCACAGCGAACACCCAGCTGTCTGGCCCAGGTCTCTGCTTTGAGAAGCTGCTCGAGACAGGGCACCTTGGCCTGGCCTGCTTCGGCTCCTCCCCACTGAAGAATAGAGTGGCTTTTCTGACTGGCTTTCAGGTAGCTTGTCTGAAGGGCAGCTGAGAGGAGCGGAGGGAGAGAAAGTGGCTTAGAGCATCCCTGTGACCTGTGACCCTGATTTCCTTCTCAAAGCTTAAGCCAAAGCCAGAAAGTGCTTGCAAGAGAAATCCCAGGTCCTCTCTCCCAAGGATCAGACAGTGACTAGTGGGGGTCGGAGCACCAAAGGTCCCATGGGAGCTGCCAGGCGGAGCAACATGGTGGGGAAGGGCATGGGGAACAGACATGGGGATCTGGAGAGGGCCATATGGTCCGGTTGTGTCTGTTCTCCCAACTCTGATGTCGTCAACCCAGGAGCATAGTCTGTCCACCCTCTCCCTCCACCTGTGTGTGTGCCAGCAGCCCGTGAGCTCCATGCACTGGGAACATACCTCCTAGGAGGCCATCCTAGCACAGCAGGGCCCAACACATCTTTGTGGATGACCGTGGGAATGTGGCCGGGAGCCAGGAGGGGCATGGCCTGCCAGTTTTAGGCTCTTCCTCCAGCTGGGCCTGATGGCCAGCTTCAAGAGCAAGACAAATAACAGGCTTGTAGGTCTAGCCTGAGGACACTGTACCCAATGACAACCTCTGTTATTTTCCTCCCTGGGGACATGGAGTGACGTGCTGGCTCCCAGAGGTGAGGAGCCAAGGGGCTTCGGGATATAACCTAACTGGGCCCCTTGTTTGGCATCAAGACATCCCAAAATAGGGTCATCTCAGGGAAAGTAAGGATTGTCGCCAAAGATCACAGCACATCCAAGCTTCCATCATGGATGTCCAAACCACACCTCTGTGTCCCTGGCACACAGGAGGTGGGGCTTCAGGGGGCACAGGTTTCATAGGAGTAACTAAGTCCCCGTTCCCATGGGCCTTCCTGTCCTCAGGGGGACACAGGAAGCCACATCCTTGTGTAAGCAGTCAATCAGAAGTACTGGAGTGGAATGAACGGTAGGCCCAAGGTCCTCTGGAAACTGAGATATGACTCTGAAACCAGGAATGGGGAAAAGGAGGAGCAGCCTGAGGGATGTGTGTGCATGCAGTATGTGCAAAGGTCCTGAGGCTAATTCTGGGGAAATATTTACTTTTCTGATGGAGGCAGCTGGCAATACCTGTTCTCCCTTCTGCTCTGGGGTGATGTTGAGATGTCACCTTCCGTCCCTCCAGGGAACTCCAGACACTAGTCCCACCAAACTGCCAAAACGGTCACTGTAGCCATCTCCTTCCGGACCCCTGACCTATGGGAAATAGACTTTTATTTGGCTATGTGACAGGCTTGTATCCGAACCAGTGTGAGAAGGTTGAAGTCAGCTGTCTGGGGATGAGCTGTCTCGTCTCTGTCCGTAGGTTTAAGTGTGTATGAGAGCTTTGTCTCACAGATGGAAAGCTGTGCTCCATTGTATACAGGGGTCAGAGTAAGCCCGAGAGGGAGTACCTCTATCGGGCCTCACTCCCTGCACTGGGCCTCCCTCCTGTCCCCCCAGAGAGACCCAAGTAGGGCTGTACCCAGGTAGTTAACAGGGACCAAGTCCTCTCTGGCTTTGCATCTCCTGCCTCATCTGCTGTGCAGCTCTGTGTTCAGCCTCCTGGGGTCACTTGCTTGTGTCCCAGTGACTCATCAGAAATACCTGGTAGTCAGGAGACTCCCAGGTAGAGAGAGCGAGCATGAAGCCTTTCCAGGCTGAGAGTCTGTCTCTCAGCAGGGCCCGGTCTGCCCTAATTACCCTGGGACCGTCCCTACCAAGCAGAGAAACTTCTATAATTTGGGTAATAAAATACCTCTTTGAATTTCCTCTAAGCCCGTAGTGATTATGACAATAAAACACACTGTCCTCGGTTGAGACTTTCACCACAGTGGTTCCAGGCCTGAGGTTAACAAATGCTAATTATGCACCTCGGCAGCAACCCTTTACGCAGCTCCCAACATGGAGACTGAGGCAAAATGAGGTCAAAGACCTGGCCTGAGGTTATAGCTTCTCATACCACCTCCCTAACTCCGGCCCTGCCGGGAAGTTCTGAGCAGTCAACTCCCTGCCACCGACGCCCGAGCTCCCACAACCTTGCCCAGGGTCCTTGGATGAGCAGGTCAGACCCCAGCTAGACATGGGTGCTGCATTGCAGTAAGATTATACAGACACAATACAGAGTCTGGGACAGTCATATGTGCCTGTAATCCCAGCACTTGGGAGGCTGAGGTAGGAGGATGATGAGTTTGAGGTCTGCCTAAGCTACATAGCTGGACCCTATCTCAAACATACCACAAAGCAGTGAAGTGTCCTTCGCGCCTGTCACTGACCAGAGACTGAGCTGGAGGTCAGCTTCCCATCTTCTCTGCTCCTCCTCGGCACCCCAGTGTGTGTTCCAGGGCACAGTCCTATGTCCCCTTTGGAAATGCTGAGATGCAGAAGGAACATCTGTCAAGGATCTGGGGGCACACTCACCTTGCTACAACCCCCACGGGTGCTTCTCTGTTTGTGTCCAGAGATAGAACAGGGGTCCTGGACACTCAGCTCCCTGGCCCTGCAGCACTGATGTCATGAGTGAAGGTCTCGGTGAGGCCGGCCATCCTAATGCTCACCATGTGGTGGATGGGTGCTGGTGACATCAAGTGCCTCGGTCCTAACAGATTTCTCCCAGAAGGAGAAAGTGACCCTTGGGGAGGTGAGCAACTTGTCCTCAAGCCCACAGAAATGAGATGAAGGGTCTGAGTGGTTTAGGTTGGCATATAGCTATGCAAAGGTCCTGGGGCAGGAGAGAGCTGGATGTCACAGAGAGAGAGCCCAGAGGCAGTGTGCCTTCAGTGGGGGGTGTGGTTGCAGAGGACCTCAAGGCCAAAATCACACTTTGCTCTTGGATTCTAAGACAACATTTTCGCACTCTGGGTGGGGCATGTACCCCCCTCCCCTGCAGGCTTGTGTGTTGAAGATTTGGCCTCCAGCTGGTGGCACTATTGAGGTGACTGGATAGAGGGGATGCTGTCTTCATCGGTGACTGACAGTCTCATACTGGACTAGAGGGGAAGGAGCCTGATGTGTGAAGTAGGTTCCTAGGACCCTGTGCCTTGTCCCTGACCCTCCTTCCTTCCCATGCCTGCCTCTGGTCCTCCGTGAGGCAAGCAGGTCCCTAGACAAGCAGTAACCTCCACATCCACACACTAGCCCAGAAAAACAACGTGGTCACGTGACCACGCCCTTCAAAACCCTGATCCCAACGCATTCTTTCCTCTTTAAAGTTGCCCCTCACTCAGGTCTTTGATGAGTTTGGGGACAGGTGGCCAGGATCTCCACTTTATTCCCTAAAGCGAGGAAGCAAACACAGACACCATTAAAGTCTGCAAGCATTTTCCTGAAAGGTCAGGTAGCAAATATGCTCGGCTGTGGGCTCTCAGGTGAGTTCCGTGCAGCGCCGGAGAGGAGAGAAAGTGAAACAACAAGGGCAGGCAGACACGCAGACATACACAGACATGCAAATACCCGGTGCAGCCAGCCCAAAGATGACAGACTGAAATTCGCTCGCTCGCTGGCTCACTCACTCACTCGCTCACTCACTCAGTCCTCACCTAGCTGACAGCTCTCCTTGACTGGAGAAAGCTACCTTTGTGCGGTTAACCTCTGGTAGGGGACTTGGACCGGGAGAGATGAGCCATGAACCGGTTACAACAGAGAGAAGCAAAAGGAAGAGACACAAAGTAGCAGGTTCCATGGGAGCTGGCTGCACATGTGTTAGAAGCAGAACTTTGCAGGCAGAGGGAAGTCTGTGCAGAGGCTCAGTTCCACAGTGGGCGTGGAGGGATGGCTGGTGAGAGCCGAAGTCTCCACAGACCCACCTGCAGCTCCTGCAGTGGAGACGCACAGGAAGGGTTAATGCCATAGAAGGTAGGAGAGAGATCACCAACCCAAATCATCGTGGCCAAACTGATTGAAGCAAGCAATTAACTAACGGAAGCTCCTTTTTCTTTTAAATTTGTGAACACAGGCTGTCTCACCCTAAAGGTAGGATTCAAGAGTTTGGCATTAGACACGGGGTAAGATAAGGGTTGGTATAGTTCAGGAGTAGGGAGTTTCCAGATGGGAGGCGGGGCTACAGAAGCAGAACGGAAGCATAGCACGTTGGTCATAACAACCTTTTGAAGCAAAGACATGGCCGCTGTTTCCCGGAATAGACTTACAGAGCCATTCGTAGTTAAGGCTACAGGTGGGGCACAGGCCAATCCTGAGAAACATTTAACCATAGACAGGAAGGAGTCCAGTTTGTCTTTTCTAGAAGGCAGCTTTCAAGCCCAAGACACAGACAGGCTGGTACTTCAGAAGAATAAATCTGAGTTGTGGGGATCCATGGTTCCTATGCTCTTACATTCTACAACGCTGTCCTGTCTTAGGCTTCCAAAAGGTCAAACCAAGGGAAATGAGGCTCAGCAGCTGGCCCAGGGGCCACAGGCTGAGTGTGTGTGTGTGTGTGTGTGTGTGTGTGTGTGTGTGTGTGTGTATGGCTCTGCTGGGATTAGCCACACAAAGTCTGTGCCTTGATCTTTCAGGCCAACAACAAGGCCAGTGGTTATGTAAACCAGGGTCCTCCAGGCTCTACCTCAGTAGAGCATCAAACCAGATGATGTCACCAGATGATGTCACCAGGTAATGTCACCAGATGATGTCACCAGATGATGTCACCAGATGATGATGTCATCATCCAAGTTTCTCCTTCTCACTCCCTCCCTTCTTTCCTGAAAATGCAAGTGAGCTGGGGAAGAATGTTGACCACTGGCCAAGAAGACTCCAGGACAGGTGTGGACCAAGTCCTGGAAGAAGCTGAGCTGGTTACACTCTGGGGATGTCTTGGGAGATTGGATAAAGAAACACGAGGCAGCCCTGGGATCTGATTCTTGGGCCCAAGCCTTCATTGTCTGTCTTGATTGACAGCATGCAAATGGTTGTCCATAGAAATGCAAATGAGCTTTGTCCCCATACACCAACCGTTATATAACAGCTTTGTGACCATTGTCCAGCTTTGCATTTATTTGTAAATTCATGTCGGAGTTTTTGCTGCTTTTGTATGTGCTCACAGGTATGAGTGTGCCTGTGCATAAGTACATGATGCATGTGTGTATGTGCGTGTGTGCACGCGCACACTCATGTTAGTTGAACGCCCCCCCCCTTTAAGCCCTGTGTCACCTTCCCATGTTGATAAAACCTTTATTTTCAATTTCTATCAGAGATGCACTTTGAGCTTTATTTGTGATGTGGCTGGGTTTGCTTGGCACCATTTTACAGATAAGAAAAGGTGAGGCTCAGGGAGTCTCTTGACTCTCTTGCTAAAGTCAAAGCTTTGTGCCCACGCCTTGAAGAGCTAGTCAGGACTTTTCCACAGAGCTGTGCCACAGACCCCATGGCTTCCTGCTGTGCATTGGATGACCACAGTTGTACAGCAGGCCAGGCAGGGTCCTCCCTATGCTCATGGGCTTCAAGCTGGAGTCCTGAACACTGGCTGTGGCTCTGCAGTTCCCTTTAGCTTTGTATCTGGTTTGTATGACCACCACTCCCCAGAGCAGGCCTCCCTGTCTTCTCCCTGCCCTCTTCACTCCTTCCTCTCTGAGCTCTCAGCCCAGAGCTGGAAACTTAGGCCCCTAGCTCCAGCTCTAGCTGGGAGTCATCCTCACAGACCCCACCCCCATCATACACAGGCTCTGTGTCTTTGATTTATTTCTTTTCAATGGCATCAAGGTAAGGAAACAGTCATGGCTATTATCCCAAGAATGTCTCTAAGAGATAGCCAACAACACTGGAGTTTGAAAACCTCCTGGGTAGGTTTTTAAACACCCAGGAACTAGCTTAAGCCGGGAGTGAATCAAGCGATTCTTCAGAATTACCGAACCACAAATATTATCTGGAAGGGACCAACGAGCCAGTTCTCCCTTGACTGCCGTGCCTGAGCACACATCAAGTGACAGGCAGGGGACAGAGCCCCTCTGTCACCACTGTACAATAGGAATGAGACACACGCAGTGGCTCTGTACCACAGAGCAATCTCCCAGGGCCTCTGAGCTGGGGGCTGAGAGCCAGGACATCCCCTCTTTACAGACAGGAGCTGAGGCCAGAGAGGCAGCAGCCATGGCCAGAGCAACAAAGTCACTGTGACCAGAGGCACAAGCGAGCCCTCCCCATGCGTACACATCTACACTTCATATAAAGGGTTGGACGGAATCTCGGCTGGGGGAGGGGAGAGACTCATGAAGTAAGCTTCTTTCCCATGAGCCTCTTCCTGTTATCCCTCTGCCTTTAAGGCCACACTATTTCTGAGGTCACTTTCCTCCCCTGGTTTCCCTGTGGACCCCAGAGGGCAGCCCATCCCCATCTCCGGACTGGTGAGAAGAATTCACAGGTAAAAGTGCCAAGTGAATTGAGTTCCTGGATCTCATGGAGGAAGAAGAAAATAGATCCCGAAAGTTGTCCTCTGACCCCATCCCCACATATCATGTAGCACATATACTGCACAGGTGTATACACACACACACACATACACACACACACACACACACACACACACACACACGCAGGCTGACCTCTCAGGGTTTGAAAACTCTCAACCTGTCCAGGTATTGCAGTTTGGGTGTAAGATGGCCCCTAAGCTTTTGTGTTTGGAAAGCTGGTTCCCTGCCAGTGACACTGATTTTCCAGTGCCGATGTAGAACCTTTAGGAGGTGGCACTTCACTGGAGGAAGTTCATCACTAGGGGTGGGCTTTATGGCCTGGCTGATGTCACGTGACCACCACCTTATTTTTCAACCATCATGGTTTTCCCCCAAGATGGACTATGAGCCAACATAACCCCCCTCTTAATTTTAATGTAATTTTTGTTTTTGAAACAGGGTTTCACTACATAGTCCTGGCTAGGCTGGAGTTTGCTATGTAGACTTACTGTTCTGATGATGATATCTGTAACCAGGGGACAAGGCTCAGGGACTCTCACGCTGCCACTGGAGACCTCAATAGATTGAGCCGCTTCGGAAAACGTCTTGTCTTGTTTTCTCAAACACCTACAAATTTGTGCAGAATTTTTACCCCCTGCCCCCTGCAATTTTATGTGAAGGGACAGAATGACTTTGGTTCCATTAGTCAAGAAGGGAAAGCTAGGAGACCTCAGACCCCATAGGAACCACATCCTCCTAACAGGGCTGGACCAAAGGACTTCTTCTCTGGGGAGTCTAAGCCTGTGGACTCAGCTGCCAGCCTCTGTATCCTAGAGATCTGGTCATGAAACATCTCTTATTGCAGTGTTGTGTAAAAAATTTTCCCCTTCACCTCTCATTGGCTAACAAAGAGCTGTTCAGTCTATGGTTGAGCAGGAGAGTTAGGGCAGAACTTCTGATCACAGTGAGGGGGGGTCCCAGGTGGAGAGAAGAGAGAAAGGAGTTGCCCTGAATAAAGAAGAAAGTGCCAGAGCAACACTAAGATACTAGGTAATGGGCCTCGCGTCATGGCTGGGAAGTAGCCCAGGATGGTGTAGTCAGGTTAGAATAGATGAGTATCTGGCCAGCTTAGCACCAGACGCTTGTAATTAATACATAGGTCTCCATGGGATTATTTCAGAGCAAGGGCAGTCATAGAAAAGTCCTACACTTTTTCAGACAGGAGTGTTCCACAGGTCCAGAAGTTGAGAAAACAGATCTCTTAGGGGCCTAGCAGTGGGTGGGCTCGCACGGGAGCAACTGTCTAGGGCGGGAGACCTTCCGTGTCTGTGGCGGTTACACAGGCATGCATGCATGGAAACATTGTTCAAGCCCAGTCCTTGAGACCTGTTCACTTTCCTAATTAAAAGGTTATCTTTTCCACATTGGCACATTTGGGCGTGATTCATACTTCCAGAAACCTGCAGACTTGTAGCGTGTGGAGCAGACTTGTTCTGGATCTCTGTTCTATGTGTCCTTACTGTTTGTTCTCAGCCTCTCAGCCTGGGTGCTGCGGGCACCCGTCACCCAGTACAGCAAGCTCCTGCAACTTTTTTTTCGTGTGTGTGTACCCATCAGGTAAATTCCTAGAAGTGGCTCTACTGGGGCACAAGGCTCTGTCTGCCGATGTTTCTCGGTTATTACTCAACTCCGAAGTCATGCTGAAACACTTGGCCGTCTGCTCAGGGAGTGGCACTCTCTCCCACACTCATGTCAGCCCTGGAGGTCATCGATGGCTGCCATGTTCCTCTGTCTGATAAAACAAAACAAAAACCCCAAAAAATCAAAAACCAAGCAAAACAAAACAAAAAACCCCTCCAAAACCAACACATTTTACTTTTCCAAATTTTTTTAAAAAAAGCTTATGTTAGTGAGAAGTTGCCCTGGTTTTGTGAAAATTCGTTTCCCATGTTGGGTTCCTACACCTGATTTGGTTTAAAGAAGCTTTTGTTGTTAAATAGAATCAATTCAAATTTAAGACGGAACAGAGGCGGGATCAATGTCCCCAGAGGCTAACTGGACAAACCAAGATGAGTCTTTGAGGCAGCTCAGACTGGGGCAGCATCAACTCAGACCTCGGGATACCCACCTCATCTGGGTTTCTGTTTATCCATCTGTGCACAGAAATGGCAGTGATATTCTCATTGTTGGAATGGCTAAGCAGGCTACTCACATGGTGCCTGGAGGGCCCAGCACAGCGGTGACTGCTCAGAGTTCCCTGACCCCTGTGGGATTTCCACCTTGTCTTTTTTTTTCTTTTTTTTTTTTTGCCAGGCAGCGGTGGCACATGCCTTTAATCCCAGCACTTGAGAGGCAGAGGCAGGCGGATTTCTGAGTTTTAGGCCAACCTGGTCTACAGAGTGAGTTTCAGGACAGCCAGGGCTACACAGAGAAACCCTGTCTCCAAAAACAAAAACAAACAAAAATGTTTCTTTTTTTAAAAAAAAATATTTTATTTATATGAGTATACTGTAGCTGTGAGACACACCAGAAGAGGGCATCCCATCCCATTACAGATGGTGTGAGCCACCATGTGGTTGCTGGGAATTGAACTCAGGACCTCTGGAAGAGCAGCCAGTTCTCTTAACCGTTGAGCCCTCTCTCCAGCCCCTCCATCCTGTCCTTATAAACCAGGCTGTGGACCTGGCGCAGCTCTCACCTCCTCCCCAGGTTCCTGCCTGGTGGCCTCTCTGCCACGGGGGCCATGTCCCAGCCTTCTGAAGTCATTCAACCACCAGTGAACCGCCCAGGCTGCCTGACATTGGCCATCTCCTAACTCCAGGGTGTGCCTGACAGTCTGGCATCAGCATTGAAACATGCCCCATGCCTGTAGCTTCCAGAGAGGAGACACCCTTCACTTCCAGTCCTCAGAGGATGCCATTGCTTCCAGTCCTTCCCCACGGCAGGACGAACGCCTTCTTGTCCCTTTCCACTAAGAGGCTTTGCGTTCCAGGCATCCGCTGCCACTTTTTCTTTCACATAGTAGGTCAGCAGCCCTCCGTGGCCCCCGACATGGGCTGGGCTAGGACCCTCCTGTAATAAGGACACTCTGAGTGATTGCTGCCAGGATCTGAGCCTCGGCTCACCTCTAACTCACTCCCTCGGATCCTGAGAACATTGCCCGCCCTCTGGGTCCAGGTTCAATGCCAATGCTGAAGACGGGGTGGGAGGGTGTTCTTATTTGTAAGAATATTGGGAAACCTCCTCTCGCGTATTGGACAGGGCTGGGACTAAAGACCAAGCCTTGGATAGCCAGGTCCCCTCCTAGTAAGTTGCAACACCGGCTATAAATATTTCTCATCTCTCCCCCCTGCCAGCTCCACCCACTTCTTTGGGTTAGGCCGCTGCACCTCCTTGCAGCCCTCGAGCCTCAACCCATCTCCCGGGCAGGATAGTCCCAGCAGAATCAGACTGTTCCAAGAAAGGTGGCGCTTGTCAAACCCCTCTCTATCCCTGAAACTTTTGCAGGAGCCCAGAACCAAGCCCCACTTTTCCCATTAAATAGTCCATTATGAGCTCTATCAGAACAGGTTTCAGGAATTGAGGAGGAAGGCCAGATGCATATTTTATTCTGTGTTTGATTTTTGTTGTCCTCTGTTTGTTTGTTTTTTACTGTTGTTTTTTTCTCTGCCTTAAGACGCTTTATATTTTAAGGGGTAAAACGATCAGATAAGACAGGACACCAAGCGGCACGCTGGAAAACAGAGAAGCCCCTCGGCGGGCGGCGCCAAGAGGCATGCTGGGAAAAAGAAGCCCATCAGAGGGCGGCGCCCAGAGGCATGCTGGGAAAAAGAGAAGCCCTTCAGTGGGCTGCTTCAAAATCTGGCTACTCCCGCAGCGGGGTAGCTCTCGCTGGGCCGGGTTCCTTCCGCCAGTTTCGAACACTAGGCTGATGAATACGTGCTGTCCCATTTCTTTGCTTGGAGGACTATCTGGATTGACACGCTGGACAACTGGTACACTCGGCCCCACTTGGAAGGGGTTCTCCTTCTGGTGTTCACAGTTCACAGGAGAGGAAAGGGAGGGTCCGTGGGGGCTGGCAGAGGAAGTTCAAGGCCACATAGCACAGGGTAGACCTCCCACGTCTCTGACCCAGGGCTTCCCCACCTCACACTGCTGATACCTGAGGCCAGCTCTTCTGCCTTGTGGTGGGGCCACAGCCAGCATCCATGGCTTCCAGCCACCAGATGCCAGTAGTCCCCACCCTGATGTGACAACTCAACACATCTCCAGGCGCTGCCAGATGTCTCCTAGGGACAACATGGTGTAGTGGCCAACCTCTGCTCTCTGCGCATTGGAGACGTGGTCATGGAACGCTCTAAAGGTTGTAGGGACTTCTTTGGGAGCCGAGTTCTGGGGTCACCACCAGGTTGCTGGCTGTTACTGTCTGCTCAGCTGAGACTTCCTGGCCTGGGGTCTATCAGGCCTGTCTGTCTGTCTGAGTTTACCAAGAGCACATTGCGCACAGGAGAGGCTCCGTGTGGCTACAGAACTGAGTGCCCCACCTCTCTGTCTTGCAAAATACTTGTAAAGGATTGAGTCTGACCTGATCCCAAAGGCGAGATGCTTTTCTACCGTGTGTTGTGTGTGCGCCCATTCATGTGTGCGTCTGTGTGTCTCTGCATATGTGCCTCTGTGTGTGTGCATGTGCCTCAGTGTGTGTCCATGTGCCTCAGTGTGTATCCATGTGCCTCTGTGTGTGTGTGTGTGTGCCTCAGTGTGTGTCCATGTGCCTCAGTGTGTGTCCATGTGCCTCAGTGTGTGTGCATATGCCTCTGTGTGTGTGCATGCATACCACCTGTGTGGTGCTCAGAGGACAACTTTTGGGAGGGAGGTTCCTCTTTCCTCCATGTGGACACTGGGGACCAAACTCAGGCCATCAGGCTTGGTGGCACTGCATTTACACACTGAGCCATCTCCTTGGTGCTGGCGCCCTCCACCCCCGTTTAAAAAATAAACTGGTATGAATTATATTTTTATGGTAAAATCAATGTCTGTATAGTCTAACAATGAAGATTAATAACATCTCCAATTCCATAATTCAATAGATGCATATCCTAAGACACAGAGAGCATTTGCTAACTAAGAATGCCGGATGAACCGGTCACCAGTGAGTGACAGAGTGCTGGACAGACAACACCTTAGTTCCTTAAAGTTCTCAAGCAGATGTGCGCTCTGACGTAGCACCAAAGCATCAGGACAAAGGCAACTTCTCAGGAGAAAAAGAAAAACCAACAGTAAGCCAGGGACAACTGTCACCTGGCGGACACTGCTTGCTGCAGTTTGACAGGACGGGTGTGGAGGGCTTCCCACCCCAAAGTATCCTCTCCCCAAATGTGCTTTGTGTGTGTGGCATGTGTGCATTTATGGTGTGTGTGTGTTATGTGTCTGTAGTGTTGTGTAGTATGTGTCTGTGGTATGTGTATATGTGTGTGTGGTATGTCTATGTAGTGTGTGTGTGTGTGTGTGTGTGTGTGTGTGTGTGTGTGTGTAATGTCTTTGTAATGTGTGTGCATGTCTATTTGTGTGGCATGTGTGTATTTATGGTGTTTGTGTGTAGTGTGTGTGGTGTGTATGATGTATTATGGTGTGTGTGTGCTGTGTGGTGTGTGTGTTATGTGTATATGTGTTTGTGTTATGTGTATATGTGTGCATGATATGTGTATGTAGTGTGTATGGTGTGTGTGTATGTTTGTGTGGTATTTCTATGTAGTGTGTGTGTGTGTGTGCATGTCTGTTTGTGTGGCATGTGTGTATTTATGGTGTGTGCATGTGTTTGTTGTTATGTGTGTATGATGTATTATGGTATGTATGTGCTGTGGTGTGTGTGGTATGTGTGTGTGTGTGTTGTGGTGTGTGTATGATGTATTATGGTGTGTGTGTGTG
>NW_021604638.1:2160427-2176791 GCF_004785775.1 Grammomys surdaster | reverse complement strand
TGTGTGTGTTGTGGTGTGTGTATGATGTATTATGGTGTGTGTGTGTGTAGCTTGAGCAAGGCAGCTCACTGGCCAGCAGTTGAACCCAGCTAACATAGAAAACCTGGCTGATGAGCAGGTGATTTGGAGCCCCCGATTCCTATGGGCTTTCAGAACTGCACCCTGTCTGTCACATGGCCTTTCCAGGTGACATTTTCCCAAGGAAGAACTGTTTCCTGTCCTCTCTACCTGCTGTGGAGACTGAGTTCTGCGTCTTCCCTCTCAGCTTAGAGCCAAGCAAGGAGGAACCATGTCAGGGTACTAGGCAAATGTTATCAAGAAACTGCCCTGCTCAGGCCTGGTTTTTTCTTGCCAACAGAGCCCCCCTTGAATATCTGGCAAGTCTCATGCAAAGTCTTTAGGGTTAGGAGCTTACCTGGCCAAAAGTGAGTGGAGCAAAGTGGCCTTTGCTACTTCAAACTGTAAAGAAAAACTGTAAAGTTTGTCATCTCACGTCAAACTCTTCCTCTGTGGTTTCCTAGAAAGCCAGCAGCTTCCAGGGCAGGATGAGGCTGCCCAGTAAGGAGACTGCAGGGTCTGTGGGTGCTCCATCCCCAGTGCCTCCCGCAAGGACAGTGGCCTTGAGCCTTGCCTTCCGTATCTGTAAAGTAGTGCTCACGCCTGTGCCTGCGACACAGAGAGGCCTGGAGTTCAACCAGCACATCATGACAGAAGCACCTACCTTTTTCCTAGCTGTGTCTACCAGGTATGTGTACACCCAGGTGTGTGTGTATGTGTGTGTGTGTGTGTGTCTGTGTACCCAGGAATGGTGCTGAATTGCACAGTCACCTAAATGACAGAAGCCAGCCAGACCTTAACTGGTCGGGCACATGTCCCAGACAAACAAATCAAGAATGTGACACAGAAGAAACATTCAGTCTCCATTAGCTGTAAGAACAGAAGATGGAGCTCAGAGACCCTGTCCTCTGGCTTAGAGATGGGTTGCAGCTAAAGGAGGCATAGAGCTAACTGGAGACTCCAGAACCCACCCTCTGAGACAAAGGAAGGTGTCCAAGGTACATGACAGCTTGGTAGCAAGTGGGGACATGGATAGTATCTGACTTTCTAATGCTAAGAGGTGGCTAAACTCTGAGGGGTGTGTGTGTGTGTGTCTGTGTCTGTGTGTTAACTCAGCCCTGCAGTGGCCTCCTACACAGGAGAAGCTGCCTAGGGGCTGCCCTTTGGCTCTAGTCCCTTCCACCTGTTTCTCCTTTAGAGAGCTGCCGCATGTCAGGCCCTCGGTCCCATTGCAGGAAGTCAGCTGATGTCTCCCACTGTCATGTCCACCTCTGCACGTCCGTTTGTTAACGGTAGCCATCAGGCACCAAAGGGTGTTGGTTCTAGGAAACAGAGAACGGCACCTCTAGATTCATTCATGATATGGTTCATCTGCACAGTGAATGCACGCTCTCCCGGCATCTGCTCTGTGCCAGGCACTGGCTGTGTAGAGTTATGCCATAACCACCACTTGGCAAGATGGGGGAAAGGTTGTTTTTGAAGTCAGGGAACACTATGTGGCCACAAGTTTGTATTGTCTCTGAGGATTATGCAAACCCACTGCCTCTCAAGTTTGTCCTTTTAAGAAAAACAAAGACCAACTCAGAGCCCCTCAGCGCGCCACCTGGTGGCTAGACTTGTCATTATACGAACCAGGACATTCTCCTGTCCCAGAACGGACCATTGACCTGTCCTGAGGAAGGATGGCTCTTCCAGCTCGTTCAGTGGTCTGTGTGTCTTCAGAGGTGACACTCAATACTTAGTGGCTGGCAACCTTGGCCAGAATGGTGGCTGTAGAGGCCCAAAGCTCGTCCCCCAGCTCAGCAGAGCCCTGAGCAGCCCTGGGACTGGCCTCAGGAAGAGAAGCCTGTCCTTGGCTCCCTGACACAGGACAGGTGCTAGCTGGTTCTGCATGTTTTTGTCTGACCTCAGTCATGGAAAACGTGTCTCCTGGGCTCCCTTTATATTCGGCTTCAGTGAGGAGGAGTCCAGACTAATGATGAGAGAACCCGTTACCAGAGGGGGGCTCATTGTGGGAGAGCTGTGTTGTTATAATCAGGAGCTTGCTACCAGAGAGAAATGGGATAGACTTGTCCTCTCCCTCATCCTGTGTGGCTTGGGCGTGTAGCTGCACCACTCTGTGCTTCTTCACTGCAGATACGGAAGGCAGTGCATCCGGGATCTGGGCAGAGCCTGGCAGGGGCTCGGGATGGCACGCCTCCTTGGAGATCCGGAAGGAAGCTTATGGAAGCCAGTGGGTGGAGCGTGGCATCGAGTGCCATGTGTGCGTGCTGCGTGCTGCGAGCATGGAGCCCCCACCTTCATCATCGACGTCACCACTGCCTCACGATGCAGACCCCGTTTCTGAGGAAGCTGAAGCCCAGCGAGATGAATCGACTTGCCCAAGGCCACGTGGCTTGTGGAGTTCAAAAGTGAGACCAGAACACAGGTCTATCTAGTTTGAATGGTTTGTGAGCGTTTAAAGAGATATTTGGGTGCTCTTGTGGCTGGAAGTCACAGTCCGTGGAGTTTGGACACTGCTCTAGGTCCAGTCTGTCCTCAATACCGGCCCTTGGAGCTGACTCTGCTCTCCCCTTAGAGCCTGCTGTGACCCTCAAGTCTCCCTTCTGGAGCCCACCTCATTATAGTCAGCTCTGAAGGGAGCCCAGGAGACACGTTTTCCATGCCTGAGGTCAGACAAAAACATGCAGAACCAGCTAGCACCTGTCCTATGCCAGGGAACCAAGGACAGGCTTCTCTTCCTGAGGCCAGTCGCGGGGCTGCTCAGGCCTCTGTTGAGCTGGGGGAAGAGCTCTGGGCCTCCACAGCCACCATTCTGGCTTCTATAGTAATCAATCTGGAGTGGGGGCCTTCATCCTAGCTGCAAAGGAGTCTGGGAATGTAAACACCCAGTAGGAAGATATACCCATGCTCGCAAGGACATCTCAGACATGAGATGCCAGAGACCAGCTTCCTAGGGATATTAACCTGAACTCAACCAATGCCAGGTACCAAATGGCCCATGTACCAAAATCACTTGACTTGGGATGGGGTGACATGGTGATTCAGCCCAGTACCTATGTCACTATGTGACATCATGACAAAACCAACCCACTTCACACATGCCCAGGACCCCAGGAGCCTCCAGGAGGGCAACACCATCTGCGCAGAGCCTCTTCCATATGTTAGCAGTAGTGTTTTGAGGCATGGTCTCCCCATGTGCCCAGCCTGGTCTGGGGCTTAAGAGACCCTTGCCTCTGCCTCAGGGGTGTAAGGACTGTAGGTATGGGCCATGGTGTCCAGGCTACAAAACCTATCTTGTAGTCAGGCATCATCCTCAGTGACTGTCTGTGGGCCACGTGGTGAGCATCGGGCATCCACCTGTGGGTGTAGACCACAGATATGCAGCACCAGTCCATCCCAAATACTCACATGGCCTCTATGGAAAGCATTTAGCTTCCACAAAACATGCATGGCTTCCTGAGGGCACAGGGGGCTTCCAAGGGACTCAGGTGACATTTTCACTATGCCAAAGAAGTGACGGACAAATCATTGCATGCCTAGGATGAGCCCAGGTGTCTAGTGAAAACCTCGGGGCATTTTCTTTGTGTTTGTTCCCACAGGTCCGTACTAGACATCTTTCCCCTGACCGATCCCCTCATGGACTGCTGATTGTCATGTGTTGTATGTGTGTCTTTGCTTTACACAGAAGTAAGACCCACTCACTCTCTCCAAGAAATTCTCCTTCTGAGAAGACACAGACTGTCACATCAACCCTGAGTCAGCCCTCCTGGGGAACCTTCTGGGAGCACCAATTCTTGTCCTTGCATTAGACCCCTAGGTTTGGAACTGGGAAAAGCATATCTTGGGACTCTGCACCGTGTCGAGGGCCACAAGTGACTTCTCTAACAGAGGCATTTCTGAGGCATTGTGGTCTTTAATTTCTTCCCCAGGGACATAGCTGGAATGTGAGTGACCCTCACAGACAGTCCGGCCACCAAGGCCTTGTTGCCAGACCCCACGGGCAGTAGCCTGCTACGAACTTTGTCTCTTGCCTGCAGAATCAGTGACTGCTGGGATGGCTGGGGGCATGGTGGTGACAGGAGAGAGTAGCACCTAAGGTCCTTCTGGACACAGAAGAGGAACATTCTAGATCTGTGTTTCTCAGAAGAACAGGACCATAGACCACTGTAGCATCTTGTTTCATGTTTTGGTGGACCCTCAAGGATCTGCGTTTTTAGCAACTTCACAACAGGGCTGTATTGCTCAGCTAAGCTCCATGCTTTGCAGAGCAAGGCCCCAGCTGGGCCAGTTCCTCAGCGGGCAAGGGAGGCATTGTGACAGATTTTAGCCCATGCCATTCATCATCCTGGTGTCATTCTGTGTCTACTGGGGTGCTGAGCGCCACTCCTAGCAAGAGTACCCCCACCTTCAGACATGGTTACCAAACTTGTCCATAAAATCTCCCTAATCCCTCAGCAGACAGAACCAGCCCTGCCTAAGAAACCGCAGCCAGGGAGAATAGAAGGAAATGAAGCAGAGAGGCAGCCCCATCCCATCTTCATCTGTCTGGAAGCCGCCGGCCTCTCCTGAGAGAGGCGTACTGTATAGAATGGAAGGCCGGCCAGAGAAGGTCAGACCCGGAACCCAGGGCGCTCCACACTCTGAGCCGGGAACCAGAGTGTGGACACATGCAGCTGAGATGGCTCACACAGAGAAAAGGCTGGGCGTTCACCAGAGAAGCAGAGCCAGCTCAGTGCGGCTTCCTTGGCCCGACAGAGGCCGCTGCCTTGCGGTTCATGTGAAGACATGTCGCCTCAGGTGCACTTGCCTCTGTGTATATTGAGATCTTTGAAAGGAAACGACCCATGGCAGTAAGAATAAACAAACACGCCTGTGAACCAGAGCTGGTTTACAGTCTCAGATGATCCTCTACACAGACACACAGACTCACACACGTGCACATAGACACACACACAGACACACACACATGTGCACATATACACACACAGACATACATGCAAACACACATGTACATATGTGCATACACACACATGCAAAGATATACATACATGGACACCTACACCCACATGCACACACACATAGACACACAGGCAAGTAAACACACACATGCACACATACACTCACATGCACACACATAGACACACATGTAAACATACATACATACATACATACATACATACATACATACATGGACACACCCACATGCACACACACATAGACACAAAGGCAAATACACACACACATGAACACATACACTCACATGCACACATATAGACACACATGCACACACAATCACATGCACACACTCACATACACACACACATACACACACACCTCCAGTGCACAAGGACGGGTCTGAGCTAATTCTTTGAAACCAGCAGCTTGTGGTTGTGGCAGACCCTGGGTGTGTTGTGTTGAGGGCCAGCCTGGGTCACCTGGGATTTGAACCTGTGCCTCTCACTCTGGAGTCTAGGTGTTTCCCATCTGCGACTCTCAGAGGTGTTTTCCTCATTGCAAACCACAGCCACCACACGATGGTAACCTGGCTACGGTAATGGTGTCTTCTCTCTTCCCTCTGCTTCCTAGATATCACTCCTGTGATTCCCCTAAGCCCCACCCCCGACACACCAACCAACAGAAAGCGCACTGTCTCAAATGAGGGCACAGAGAAGCTAAGTAACATGTTTGGAGCCACACAGCTCACCTGCAGGCTGGAGCTAGGGTTTGTACCCTGGTCTCTGTGCTTTCTGATGTCATCCAAGATGACAGCATCTCCTGGCTCCCATGTGACCCCAGACCCTCACCTTCCTAGCAGCCTGCACCCCAGACCAGCAGCTGCCGTGCTCCAGGTGCTTGTTAGAATGCATAGGCTGAAAGCCTGGGGACTTCTGGATGCAAACTGCCTTCCACATAGCATACGTCCATTCATCCAGAGGATGGACGGAGTGTCAGCCTGCTCCTGGAAGTCCCCATCTCCTCATCTTGAGGGACTATTTAAATACTCATCTTGAGGGACTATTTAAATATGGTTGCTGGACTGGAGAGATGGCTCGTTGAGGACTCGCTTGCTGTTCTTGCAAACAACTTGGGCTCAATTCCAAACCTCTATCAGGCACCTCCCAGTCGCCGTTAGCTTGTTTCAGGGCCTCTGACCCCCTGTGCTGGACTGCCTGGGCACTGCACATGTGTGGTGCACATACGAACAAGTACACACACACTTATTTTTTTAATTTTTAAAAGCTAAATATCAGCCCGGCAGTGGTGGCTCATGCCTTTAATCCCAGCACTTGGGAGGCAGAGGCAGGCGGATTTCTGAGTTTGAGGCCAGCCTGGTTTACAGAGTGAGTTCCAGGACAGCCAGGGCTACACAGAGAAACCCTGTCTCGAAAAACATAAATAAATAAATAAATAAATAAATAAATAAATATTGTCGCCCCAAAACATCATAAAATTCAAGTTTGTGGTTTAAGGTGACATTCCACAGTGCAGAATGACTTGTGACAAAAACAACTTCCATCCCTTCCTAACCCCTGGAACACCGCCCACTGATCTATCTTTGGTGTGCCTCTGAACTCCCGCAGCCCCTCTACAGCTCAGCCATGTGAGACAATGCCTGAACCACTCTCATGGTCCCCCACCCCTGCCCCACTCTTTCCCTTTGTCTCACCTCTGTAGCCTCGCTGGGGACCTTTGGACATGTGTCCAGTGCCAGTTTCTTGTCTCGCACTTTGCCTGGACCCCACTAATTTCACTATGAGAAGGAAGCTAATATGGCCACCGTCACACCTTTTTCCTATCCCTGAACTGGTCACCCGGCCACAAAGGCTCACACAGGCCCTGCATAGACAAGAGCTCTGGTGTATTCTGACCAGAGGCCAAACACCCCAGACCACCGTTTCTCAGAGACATCACTGGCGCAGAATCAGAGCAGGCCAGGCAGCTGTGAGGAAGGAGGGGCTGGGAGAGGCTGAGAGGGGCTGGTGGACATTCCTCCCCAACTCCAGAAGAGGGAAGCAAGAATCCGCTGAGACCTTGCATCTACTCAGAACTCCTTAGATTTTGGGTGGACAATGGTTTCTAGAAGTTAGCTGCCTCCTTCCTTCCTCCCTCCCTCCCTTTTTCACTCCTTCCTTCTCTCCCTCCCTTCCTCCTTCCCTTTATTCCTTTCTAATGCTGGAGATCAAACCCAGAGCCTCATTGCACACCAGGCAACTGTTCTGCCACTGAGCCACACCCCCAGCCTCCTTTCTAGATGTTTCTAAATACCTGTGTAGTACAGAGAGGGCTCCCCCAACACATAAAATATATTAGTGTCACTCATTAAATCCATCCTCCAAGATGTCATGACCGAGAGAAAGCCCTGTCTCCCCCCCCTTCATTTTCTTGTTTCCTCAGACCTACAATACTGCGGTGACCGCTGGGAAAGGGGCTCTCAGCTTCCGGCTCTGTTTTATGAACTGTTAGATATTAAATGTTCCCCTTTGCGGATACCTGTCAAAACAGTTTCACATCATCTTCCCTGGGAGAAAGATCCTTGTGAAGCCACAAAACTCAAATTATACAAATACCCGTCAGAAACCATTACAGTCAATGGCAGAGGCAACTGGGGGAGGGGAGCGCAGAGCCCTCTGGCTGAGGACAAGAACAGCTCCCTAGGACGTGGTCTTTGTGTAAGTGAGTGAGAATTCCTCCTTGCCTGGATTGCTCGGTGTTTAGCTAGTGCTCCTCCAGCTAGTGCTCCCAGGAGGAAGGATGTTGAGTCAGGTGACTGACAGAGAATCTGAAAGCCTGCTGCAGGTCCTGAGTTCTGGAGCCATCTCTTCTTTCTCCCTCCGTCCCTTCCTCCTTCCTTCCCTCCCTCCCTCCCTTCTCCCCTCCCTCCCTCTCTTCCCCCCCATCTCTCCACTCTCTGTGGAAGGGACTCTGAGTGACCTCTTTAGCTTCTAAGCAAGTCATCTTCATTCCTGAAATGTCTTCCTCTCTCTAGTGCAGAACCCACCTCTGTCACTGCCCTGGACCCCAGCCCAGAGAGGATTTTAGCCATGAGGCCCAAGTCACGGGTCGGTGGGGACTAGGGGTGGAGCTGACGATCTGATGTCTCTAACAACAGCTCCTATTCCCATTTAACTGCCCCCCATCCTCCATTTAACGGCCCCCATCCTCCATTTAACTGCCCCCCATCCTTGAGATGCAGGGCAGCGATCTGCCCTCAGAACTCCAGATGCGTTTGCTGGTTTTCCTCCTGCTCCAGGAAATCCAAGCAAACCCCTGGCTCTAAGCATCCAGCGGGAGGTGAGCTTTGGAATCAGGCAGAAGTTACAGAAGGGAGATTACAGTCTGCTGTTCTAGGCTGCAGGAGGGAGGCCCAAGCACCTGAAGGGTGTTGCCTGAGTCCCTGGAGAAGATGCTCTCAGTCCCTGGTCATCTGTGATCTCTCCCTTGGAGGCACTGAGGGGGGGTGGAGTGCCCTTGGCATCTGCCCTTAGGAGAAACAGGGGAGGAGCTGCTTCTTCGTTCCTGGCAACAAAGGCTGTGGGGGGCAGGACACAACTCTCACGCCTGACATGCCTTGTGAACACAGTACCTCTCCCACCTCAGGCTGAGGAGCCAGACTCCAGAGACCCCTCCGCAAGGGCGTCCCCAGGTTCCCAGGGGTTCTTTGGGTTTCAGGGTGAGTTTTCTGGAAGTTACCAAGGCCCTCACTACTCTGTGATTTCTCATTAACTATGTGGGCCTGGGCCAATCTCCAAGACGGGTCAGGGCCATCCTGGGATGGAGGGATGACTGAATGGTCAAGACCCTTTCTGTCCTTGGAGTGGAAGTTGGGCTCAGTTCCTAGCACCCACATAACAGCTTGGAACTGTGACTCCAGTCCCAGGGGACCCAAGGCTTTCTTCCAATGTCCTCTTGTACCAACTGGGCACACATACAGTGTGTGCACATGCAGGCAAAGCATAATACACATAAAATAAAATTAAATATGTCTTTTTTAAAAAAACGGTGGATCTGGTCTAATCCTTACTCTCTAGCTTTCTTGGAGTTTACTCCAGGATCTGACTGAACCTTCTTAGCTAGCTCCACAGTCCAGACTTGACCCGCCCCCCCCGTTCGTCCCGACTCCCCCCCCCCCATGTCTGCCCATCCCCCTCAGACAGCCCCCTCCTCTGCCTCCCACCCTCTCAGTTACTCACGCATGCTCACTCCCGTTGGTTATCACTGAGCCCACTGTGTTCCTTTACCTGTATGCCCAGTGTCCCCAACATTCGGACTCAGTAGAAGGCAGAAGGAGGATCCCAGATCCAGTGCCCATGAGTTCATGGCCCCAGGCAAGTCACCTCTGCCATCTGATTCTCTCCCCACATAGAGAAGAATGACAAGTGTCCCTGTCTGTCAGCCTCTGGCAACATGGCAATGTCATACTACCATCTGTGGCTGACACTGGGTTCTCAGTGACTGCAGGCTCACCAGGAAGACACTTCAGCCAGCCATGTTTATCCTAGGTGCCTCAGAATCACTAGTCCCTCTGAGACTTCAGGCAGAGCCTACAAGGGGGCCTTCTCCTCCTGGCTAATTTTAAAGATGGCCTTTTTCTGCTATAAATTCTCCTTTTTCTCCTTTTAGCCTCCCAGGACTCTAAAGCTTCCTCTCTCTTCAGAAAAATCAGAGTCAGGAAGGCTTGCCAGCACTCTTCTGTTTTTCTCAGCGGCAGCATCCCTCCTAGACAAGGATCCTTCAAGAGGAGGCAAGGCAGAGGAGCAAAGCAAGCAAGAAAGAGATACGTCTGTGTGCTGGCTTCAGCTGCCATGCCCACTTAGCAGACGAGGAGTTCTGAGATTCAGAAATGAGAAGTTTCCTACCAGGAATCACACAGCCCCCGAAAGGCAGGGCCACTGCTCATGTCCAGGATTGTGTGAGTCCCAGCGTTCAACACCACAGGTCTCAGCCCAGAGCTCACGAGTGCAACACAGACTCCATTTTCCTACTGCAGTTTTTTTTTCGTTTGTTTTTCTTTATTATCTGTTGTATAACACAGATGGATTTATAATCAATCTTAGGTACAATAAATCCTCAGTGCCCAAAGAGCACCTGCAAAGTGAAGGCAAAGGGTGGAGAGGGGGAGTCACAACTCAGACTTAGGTGCTCTCTCCTGTGCGTTCTTCCAAGAGGCGTCACCTATGAGAATCTGAGTACGTTCATGAGAGCCCGGTTCAGCTCTGCTCTGCCCTGCAGTGACAACTAGCTCAAGAAGCTGGAGCTGTTACCATGGCCTCTCGCTTAAAACTAATCCACTCCTCTGTCTCTCTAGATTGTGGTTAATCAGGCTTACACCCAGCTTGGTTTTATTCCAGAACTTTCATATGTATGTATATGTATGTATGTATGTATGTATGTATGAGTGTATATATGAATGCATGCATATATGTATATGTGTATATATTTATATATACAAACATACATGGCTCTATGTGTGTGCACATATATATGTGTGTGTATGCACATGCGTATGTATACATATGTGTGTCTATATGTCAGTGCACTGTGTATGTATATATGCATGCCTTTGTATATACAAACATACATGACTATGTGTATGCATGTGTATGTGTGTATGTGCTTGTTTGTGTGTCAGTGCATGTATGTATGTACATGTGCATGCATCTGTATATACAAATATGCATGCCTATGTGCGTGCATGTGTATATATGTGTGTACATGTATGTATGTATGTGTGTGCATATGTGTGTGTCTATGCAGTGTGTATGTATATTCGTATGTGTTCATGTATGTATATATATATGCATGCACAGGTATGTGTGTGTGAATGTGCTTGTGTGCATATGTGTGTGTAAATGTGCATATATATATATATGTGTGTGTGTGTGTGTATCCGTGTCTTGCAGGTATGCATGGATGTGTGAATTTCTATGACTTTGTATATGTGTCTCTGTGCGTGTGTATGTGTGCACAAATGTACACGCAGACTTTTCTCCTGGTATTGGCACGGACCCCTTGGCCTTGTGTATACTAGATTGACTCTCCCCTACTCAGCTACAGCTTTAGCCCCTTTGTAGCAAAAATAAATTAAATTTTTTTCTGCAGAAGTGAACTCTTGCCTTTAATCCTGCGCTTCCTGCCATGTTTTCCTTTGCTCTTGGTTTCTGTCTTGATTTTTTTAGTCACTTACAAAAACATATATCTATCTATTTTTTTGCCCAAGTTACTCTGTTTGATTTTAGTCTCTCTTTTCCAATGTTTGACATATGAGAAAACTTAATCCAGGTCAGCGAGTACTTGCTGCTGAGAAGAATCTTCTGGAATGCCATTTTGATTTTGCGTGACCTTTGTCAGCAAGTTTGTGTCAAAGGTCACTGAACACATTGGGGTGGGGGTTGGCAGCCAAGGCTTCAGAGGGTGAGTGCGTGTCAAAAGCAATTTTCTGAACCTCTCTGCCTTGACAAGCCTGCCGTCAGCCTCAGCGATTTTCAACTCCCAGCACATTCCAGATGCTTCTCCTTGTGGGTGGAGGGAGGGTCCCCGCAGGTGTTTCCCCAGAGTCCTCGGCCTCACCTGTCCCCAGTAGATCCCTGCTGTGGTACAGAGGCCTGCTGAGCATCTCTGAGCTGAGTTTCCCTCATTGTCTTTATGAAGTTCACGGCCATGTCCCGGTACACCTTCAGACTTTGTTTCGGGCATTGTTCTTATATCTGTTCGAGTGGCTCAGGTCCCAGCCCTTCCCCAATCTAAAAACTGGGCTTGGCTAACAAATGTCTCTGCTCCAGTCACAGACAGCCCCTCAGAGTGGAAAGAACAACTTGCTTTTCTCTTTGAGCGAATTACTTTCCTATTATTCAGTCTAGAAACCACCACGGCCCACCCAACCCCGGCCCCCAATACAGCCAAGTGGTGGGTACTCCATCTCAGCCACCATGGTGGGTACTCAGTACCCTCAAAGCTCAAAATCTTGAGTCTAGAATGTTCCCCACAGGCTCCTGTTCTGAATGCTTGTTCCCCAGATGGTGGCGCTGTTCTGAGAGGCTGTAGAACTTTAAGTAGGTAGAATCTGTCTGAGGCAGGGAGGTTACAGGAAGAGGACTTTGAATGCTACAACCTACCCTTGCTGTTTGTTATCTCTGGTCAGCTGGGATGGGAGCATGCTTCCCCACTCTCTTTGTTATGAGCGGGCCTTTGTGGTTCCAACCCCACGCATTCCTTTCTGTGACTGTTTGAATCCTTGAGCCCAGATAAACCTTTCTTTTACGGTGTCTGCACCGGGTAGCCGAGTCACAATGACACAGAGTCCATTGATGCAGCTGCGGGATGGCTTTGCTGGCACATGTATGTTACATGTTGCTTTCCCTCGCTTTCTTATTCATGTGACACGTGCCATTGTACCCATAGTCCACAGGACACCAGGTTGTGCTTTAGGGGCACAGTTAGCTGTAATCAGAGACCTTCTGCAGGGCTTAGCCAGGGGCTAACCTTTTCTAGAGCTTTCTGAATCTCACACTGATTAAGCCCCGCCCAGGCACAGCCTCACTTCCTACTGGTCTGATACTGAGGCAGACACTGTTGTTACCTCTGTCTCCTGTGGGAGCATCAGAAGGCTTTCCACGTGTGTGTGTAGTGAAGCTCACAGACAAGAAGTGTCAGAGACAGAATCAATCTCAGATCCACCCGATGATGAAGACAGACATTGAACCTTCTTTCTGTGTGCAGAGTTAGAATTCACTTATCTATGAAGCTCTGTTACGTTAGGTTGTTCATGTTTACTGAGGCCCTACCGTGTACCAGGCCCAGTAGCAAGGCCTGAAGACACAGCGGAGATCAAGAGAAACAGATCTATCCTCACAGAACTCAGTGGCCACCGCCAGCTTATGTCACTGCTGGAAGAATATTGCCCAAGTCCACCCAAGACCTCACAGTGTAGCACTCTGGAGAAGGGACAGGTAACAATAACAGATGTCCTTATAGGTGGAGAAGACAACCCAGGAGACACAGTGGGCAGGCTGGAGCGGAAACTGAACAGTGCAACCTACAAGCCAACGGCTGCCAGGGGCTCCCAGGCCAGGCAGAGGTAGAGTCTTGTTTTGAACATTAAAAGGAACGCCACCCTAGGGACACACCTGGCTTCAGCCTCTGTCCTCCTGACTGGCACATCCCTGTCACTGTAAGCCTCTGAGGCCGTGTCATTTACTACAGAGCCATGACAAATTAATACAAATACTAAAGACACACATCAAGGTGTGAACTGCTGTGAGGGACAAGGAATGGGGCCCTTGGACAGGATCGGGAAAGACGGAGGGAGGGTGGCATTTAACCTGGAGACTGGCACAGGAAAACATAACAGAGAGCAGGCCAAGTGACTCCTTAGGAGAAAGAAGAGAACGTTCCAGAAACCTGGCTCGGCCAGTTCTCACAGTCAGACATTTGTTAGGCACCCCACTAAACAAACGAAGAAGAAATGGGTGAGACTAAGCCTAGGCATAAACTGACTTCGCAAGCAATCCTCTGTGTTGCGTAATTTAAAAAATATAATAAATTTTATTTAACTCGGCATCTCTCAAATACCATTTAAATACAAAGTCAATACAAAACTCAATGAGATACTTTGGTTTTTTTTTTCTTTGTACTAATTTCTCTTTGAACTCCTACCAGTGTCTCTGTGCTCAGTAGCTACGTGTGACTGCAGTGTTGAACAGAGTAATTTAGAAAATTCTAGTTTTTCCTGGGGCTTCATCCATTCCTTAGAAAAGTGGTCAGCATCTGTGCTCCAAGTGTTACACAGGACTGTGCACACCTTCTTGATGTCTTCACCTCAGAGTCACATTAGGGGTGACATTACACAAGGCACTTCCTACTGCAGCAGTGTTGGGGGACAGCCCTACGGCACATAGAAGGAGATGGCCCTGGGGATGTCATTCCTCAGGAATTTTCTGCCCCTGGTGAACTTAACCAGGCACTTTGGGTTGAAAGAATCTGCTTTTAGGGAAGAGGCAGCCTTCTTACCTGACCGGCAAGTGTTAGGGATTGCGGACACAATCAAGAAGTCCTCAGGGAACTGGGAAGCTGTCTCGGAGGGCACAATGCTTGCCTGGTAAGCATGAGGACCTGTGTTTGGAGAGAGAGAAGAACCCACATAAAAGATGGGGTAGTGTCTCGTGTTTGTAATCCCTGCACGGGGAGACAGAGACAGGGATCACTGGGGTTTGCTGGTCAGCAGGCTAGCCAAATTGCTGAGTTTCCAGTTCAGTGAGAGACCCTGCTTCAAAAAATAAAGTACAAAAGGACTGAGAAAGATCTTAGCACGAACCTCTGACCTTCACAAGAACACACACCCACACCTGTGCACACACACCTATGCACACATACACCTGTGTATGCATACACACATACCTGTGTGCATACATACACACACGCCTACTTGTGCATGCATGAGCATGTGCACACACATAGCTATGCACACATACTGGGGCACATATATGCCTGTGCATACACACACCTGTGCAAGCATGCACATACACACACACACACACACACACACACACACACAGAGTCTTGCCTCTCCCTTCTGGTTAGTTGCCAGAAGTCACAGCAAATTCAAAACAGACACAAATCAAGTGTGTGCAAACAAGATCTGGTTACAACTGGAACCATCTACCCAGGAGCCTTCCAAAGGAAGGGATCACTCACAGGGAGAGGCCACAAACTTAAGAAATAAGCAATGACTCCCTCTTCACCTCAGTGAGGAGCCCTGTGATGTGAGACAGAGGAGGCAGAAAGCTTGAAGGATGCACACGAAGTGGTCATCGTGGGACTTCCCTGCTGCCTCCTCCAGGAAGGCTTCCGTCCTGACCACATGAGACCCCTACTTCTAATTTAGCAGTTGTCTTGAGAACTGTGTGCCCCCAAGTTCCCCAGAGAGTTTTTTTTTCCAGTCAGAGGTCTGTAAACTTCTTTTTATCCTTTACCTCTTCCCCCCTTTCCTTAATGTAGAGTGGGTGATAAATATTTGGGGCTTTGCAGGACGTGTGTTTCTGTCACCAACTAGCCAATGCTGGCATTAGATTACAAAAGCAAGTGTAGGCCAGACTCACTCCAGCTCACCTTCATGCCGGCAATGCTCATTTCTGCAGCCTGGAGTTTGATTTTTCTAGTGTCACAAAAATACCGTGCTTTTGATTACCCCCTCCCCCTCGGCCATTTAAAATCACACAGACCTTTCTTTCCCTTTTATTATTACTGTGATCACATTAACGTAGTTTGTGGGGTGGTAGGGGGCGCACACACGCCTGCGAGTGCCAGTGGGGGTCAGAAGACACTTTGTGGGACTTGATTCTCTCCTTCTATCTTGTGGAGCCCAGGGGATTTGTGGCACTCGCTTACCCAGTGAGCAGTCCCACCGACCCACACAAGCCCCTCTTAACTGGACAGTCTGATAGCCCGATGGGCTGAACTGGACAAAGGATGCTAGCTGTCGGTTCCGGGTCTCAGCTTCCAGCCCGGGGAGGCCACGCCCACTGCAGCCGTAACTTTCATCGTTGTTTATAATCAACACTGTTATTTTGTGGTACCGGTGGTGGAGCCTGGAGCCTCTCACACGCCAGTCAAGCACCATGTCACCAGGCTGAACCCAACCCCCACTCCAACTCCCACCGCTCCATTTTATCTTTTGAGACAGGGTCTCACTAAATTACCCAGACTGCCCTTCGGCTCCCTCTGTAGCCCAAGCTGGCCTTGAACTTTCTCCTCCTGCCTCGCCTCCATGTCAGCAGTAGCTAGGATGATGGGGCACAGCCACCGGACACGGTCTGTCACTTATAACCAGTGAGTTTCCAGCCAGGCTGAGAGTGGAACGAGCAGCTTCGGAAAAAGTAAATCTCAGCCAGGAGAGACGGAAGTCGGAGCCATTAGCTTAGGAAAATATGAAATTTGCAAATGAGGCTTTATTTGCTCAAGTGTCAGTGCCGTTCCCACCCTTCTGAATGTTAGGACATGCAAATTACCTCCCGTCACAACCTGGGCTAGTAGATCTTTCTGATGGCCTCAGCCGGGTTCAGTGCATGCGCACTGTGCACTTCCACGGTGCAGTCTGAGTTGTAACTCAGCTTTGCGCCGGGACCTTGGGGACTGTGGTGCCGAGGGCAGGGACTTCAAGACCTGGCAGAGGTCAGAGAGCCCCGCAGAGGGAGAGAAATGGCCAGTGGTGGAAACTGAACTCCAGAGAGCGCGGTCCACATTCTCCCTGCCAGGCTCTTACTGAAGGATGAGGAGGCTCATGACACAGCCCGAGGTTGCAGTAGCCC
>NW_021604638.1:2150219-2160417 GCF_004785775.1 Grammomys surdaster | reverse complement strand
TGGGTTGCAGGAGCCCGTTGGGTTGCAGGAGCCCGTTGGGTTGCAGGCACACTGAGCTTTCTCTAGTACGTGTTCATCCTTACCTGGTGCGTGTGAGCCATGACGGCCAACGCACTCCCTGCTGGTCCACAGCCCCTTCCCCGTCCATCTCTTTTTAAAAATGATTTATTTATTTTTTTTATGTGCATTGATGATCTGCCTGCATGTATGTCTGTGTGAGTGTGGAACTGGAGTTACAGAGGAGGAGGAAGAAGAGGAGGAGGAAGAGGAAAAACTGTCTCAGGTCTAAGGCAAACCTTATGTGAGCTGTTATATGGGTGCTGGAAATTGAACCTCTGTCCTTTGGAAGATGAGCCAGTGCCCTCCATATTTTCTTTTTTTAATTGAGACTTTACTGGAGCCTGGCAGTGGTGGTGCATGCCTTTCATCACAGCATTGGAGAAGCTGAGGCAGGAGGATCTCTGTGAGTTCGAGGCATGCCTGGTCTGCAGAGAGAGTGCCAGGACAGCCAAAGCTACACAGAGAAACCCTGTTTCAAAAAAAAAAAAAAAAAAAAAAAAAACAGAAAAAAGAAAAAGAAAAAAGAGAGTTTACTGGAATGCAGTTCTAACCTAGGAAAGAGCCAGACAGTCATTGGAGAGAACCCGGCTTCTCTCTCTCCCTGAAAGGGCCTGTGCACCCCAGCACTTAGCAGCAATCATCTCTGTGGAGTGAGATAGCCTCAGTGCTCTCCTGGGAGCAAAAATACGACACCCGGCTCACAATCTGGGCTTAGTTTATATCTGCAAGCTCATCAGGCTTAGCGGCTGCTGTTCCCGGGGATTCCTGTAAGCCCAGATCTGTGTTAGGATTATGAATAGGATTCCCTTCCAGCTCCACCCGAGGCTGCATTTCCAGCATCCTCAGGATCTGACATGAATTCCCTCAAAGTCACACAGGAGTGCTGAGTGTTCCCCAGCACGCAGGAAGCCCTGCATCCCGTCCCCAGCACCGTAGAAACAGAGCACAGCAGTATACCCCTGAAATCCCAGCACTCAGGAGGTGGAGGCAGCAGGATCAGCTCAAGGTCATCTTCCCTGCATATAGAGTTGGAGGAGGCCCGCAAAGCGGCCCCAACCCCGTGCTTAGGGTCTGGACAGTGCAAACTCCTCAAGTCTAGCTTCCTCTCAACTTGTCTGCGTGCAGTGAGCATTAGAAACCCAGGCACAGGTGTAATTACCAACTCACACTTCCAAGAGCCAGCTTGCCCACGCTGGCAACGGCCTTTTAAGACGGCTGTCACTCAGCATCCGCACTGCTAATGACGGGGTAGGGAACATGAAAGCGGAGGGGAGCAGGCGGGCTGGTCAGCGGCTGCCTGCCCCCTTCCTTTTAAGTGCTCATTATGAAGAATTTATCTGATTGACAGCCCTGGCAGCCCCACCCCAAGCCCCTTTCATGTTGCATGGCTCTGTGCCCCTCCGACCAGTCAGGGCCTCACAGTCAGGGGCTGCTCCTGGCTCCCTGCCCTCCCTAGTGATGAGCAAGCAGGAGGAACGGAGGTAGGGGAGTTCCCCCTGGGGTTCTGCCACTCCCCATCCACCTGGAGGGTTAAGGGACTTGCCCTCAGTCATTCTGAGGGTAGACAAACTTCCCGATGCCCACAGGAGGAAAAACGGGAAGGTGGAAGAGATTGGGTTTTAGTTTCAGACATGAAATGGCTCCCTCAGAACCACAGTTTTACGGGGAAGAGTACAAATGAGTCAGAAGCATACGGATTAGATTTTCCTCAAGCAGAAAAACCCAGAAACATTCTATAAAGGGCAAACAATACAGCTGTCTGTTCCAGCCTGGGCAGCCCAGGCACTGGGCCGACTTTGGAACTTGGCAGCTTCATCCTGGGTGGCTCTGTCTTCCATTCTATGTTGGACAGGTATTTGTCCCATCCCACTGTGTGCTGGACACCAGTCAGACTCTGCAGTCTAGATACAAGGAGACAAATGAGGTCTGGTCCTCGTGGTACCTGTGGCCAGGCTGGGAGACAGGTGCTGGGGTCTAGAGAAGGACACCATCTCAAGCTCCTGAGTCGTGCTGTGGAGGGCATAGAGCAGGCTGTCCTTATGGCACTAAGGGCTGGCCTCAAATGGCAGTTACTTCTTGGGAAGGTGACACTTGGGTTGTACAACTCAAGACCCTGTAAAGTTTAAAAAGACAGAAGGTTGGGGGAGGTAGTTTTTAAAATAAAGAAGTCTGTTAGGCATGGTTGTACACTGCCATCCCAGCTCTCCGTAGGTAGGAAGCAGGAGGGTTGCTTGCAAGTTTGAGGCTGGGCTGGTTTACATAGCGAATTCCAGGTCAAGCCAAAGCTACATAGCAAGACCCTGTCTCAAAATACCAAGTGGCCACAGGGCCGGAAGCTCCACTAGGAAGTCAGCTGGGAGCCAAATGCAGCCGCTAAGCAGCTGCTACACTGGGGGGGGGGGGGGTCAAGGAGGCAGCGAGTCCTGAAGAAAATGTC
The DNA here is from genome assembly GCF_004785775.1 of Grammomys surdaster. Taxonomy (NCBI): domain Eukaryota; kingdom Metazoa; phylum Chordata; class Mammalia; order Rodentia; family Muridae; genus Grammomys; species Grammomys surdaster. Next base: position 2,157,920 of record NW_021604638.1, on the reverse strand, counting down.
TGAGTCAGAACCTCACAGGACAAGAGGGAGAAGGTGAGGCCCGAGAAAAGCCTGCACGGGGATATGCATAACAGAAAGGGGGAGGTGTCTTGATGGGACCAATGAACATACTCATCCCTCAGGGAGGCTTTTGGGAGATAGCTCTTGACCACAGCCATTGGGTCTTTGAGAGCTGGAGGCTAGTGTCCTTTGGCTAGGGTATGCTTCTGGGTCTCCAGCCTCCTGTGACTGGAACTTATCTCTGTGTTTACATTCACTGTCCTGGACAGGAGTCACCTACTGTGGAAGACCAGGCCTTCTCCTCAGCTCCCCGTTGAAAGCCAAACAGAACCGGAGCTATGGCTCAGCAGTTAAGAACACTGGCTATTCTCAAAAAGGGCCTGGGTTCAGTTCCTAGCACCCCCACCCCAAAGCAGTTCGTTACCATGTGTAACTCCAGCTCCAGGGGATCCAACACCCTCTTCTGGCCTCCGCAGGCATCATGAACACACATAGTGCACAGACAATCTATGCAGGCACTCATACATCATGGGAGGTCCCCTGCACATGGCCGGCTGGGAAGCCTGGGAATGTGAGCTGTTCTGCTCCGGAAGAGCCCGGCTTGCCTCTGCTTGAACGCTTGCTGCCTTTGAGAGTGAGCTTGGAACTTCTGTAGGTTTCTTCAAAAGTCTCTGTAAGTCTAATCCTAGGTCCTACAGAATCCCAGCGCCTGCTGGGTTGAAAAAAAGAGAACGGTTGTTGCTGCTTCAGTTCATTGTTTTAAACTGTATTTTAAGAAAACAACGTTTTAAATATTTTTTGCATGTGCGTGTGTGTGTGTGTGTGTGTGTGTGTGTACTCATAGTACCCACACAGGCCAGAAGAGGGCTTCAGATCTCCTGGAGCTGGAGTTACAGAACTACGTGAGCTTCGTGGGTGTTAGGGACAGAACTCAGGTCCTCTGAAAGAGCAGCAGTTTTCATAAGTGACTTTCATCTTTCCTGCTCCTGGGTTTAGCTCTCTGACATCAACATTAAGAAACTTTTTTCTTGGGGCTGGAGAGATGGTTCTGTGTTCAAAAGTACTGACTATTCTTCCAGAGGATCAGGGTTCAATTCCCAGTGCCAACACGGAGGCTCACAACTGTCTGTAACTCATCCGTGTGGTGCGCCGACACGTGCAGACAAAACACCAAAACCCGTAAAATACATAAATAATTTAAAAGACCCTTTCTTCTGCCATGACACAGACAGTAAAAGGTTTCAGCTTCTGAGCCAGAGTCTCTATTCAAATATGCTGTGTGTGTTGCTTCCTTAAACACAAGGAGCTACAGAGGATAGGACAGACAGACATGTGTGTGTTATAATAAAGCTTTATTGACAGCACAGGCTGCTGAACCTGGAGCTGGAGTTGCAGATGCATGCACTTCACAATTGTGGACTCAGCCACAGAGTCACACTCAGGCTTGTCCCATCTCCCCAGGCATGCCTTAGGTGCTGTTGGAAAACAGAGAATACTGCTCAGAGCCTGTGGTTTTCCTGTCTATGAAACAGGGTGTGACCCTGGAAACATATATATATTTTGTAGATATGATTAAAAAAAAGGATGTGATCTTAAAAAAGGAAGGAAGAGGAGAAGAGAAGGAGAGGAGGGGGAAAAGGAAGAGAGATAAGAAGAAAGACAGGGAGGAAGAAGGGAGAGAAAAAGGAAGGTGTGGGAGGGATAGGGAAGAAAAAATGAAGGGAGGAAAGTGGGGGGGGGGAAATTCTATAGCACTCCACTCCATGTGACAAAACTCTGTCAACTTTTAGAGATGTTTTTCTCATCTTGCAGGATTTCATGTTTCCAGGGGCTGTGACTTGGGCAGGACACATGATCCTTATTTTATGGGTAGGGGAAGTTAAACATTCAAAGAGACACAGGCAGGAAGTGGTAGGTCACTTCAGCAACATGATAAGGTCAAGGCTAGCCTGGGCTACATGACACTTGTCTCCAAAATAAATAATAAAAAGAAAGAAGAGACAGATGAAAGACGACGAAAGCCAAAGATCTATGCCTCAGTTCCCCGTGTAAAGGCCCTGAGGGGACTCTACACCTTCTGGGTGTACCTTTCAAATCCCATCCTTGTCCTCAGGGGAAGATAGAGCCTTCTCCAGACACAAATCTTTCTTGGGCCAACTTGGAGTCAAACTTCAGGGTCTGAGCAGTCCTAGGCAGATGCAGTCAGGAGGCGGTTTCCATGGCAACGGATTTTGACGTGATCAACTGCTAGCACTCGCCACCCAGAGATGACAAAACTCCAGGAACTTCAAAGCTGTTAAGGATAGCTTGGGGCAAATTTTAATTAAAATTAGATAGCGTATATGAAAAGCATCTAATTTGTACTCTATAAAAGAGTTTGGGAGGTACATCTCCAGAGCCTCGGGACTGTGGCTGTAACAATTAACTTGCAACTTTTCGCGGCAGAATCACAACATGTTAATTTGCTAATGAGTCAGTCAGAGCAGAAGCAAGCTCTGACAGTGGAGGAAAACATGCACATTACATTACGGTTCTATTTTTAAATAAATTAAATGTTTCAAGTCAAACTCAAGCTTCACATAAAAGTTCTGTTCCTACTGATATTTAAAAAAAAAAAAAACAACTTGATTTGCCTTCTGAGATGCCTAAGAAGGATCTTCAGGGTTTTCTGGAGGCCTAAGTCACTCTGTTCCTTTCTTTCAGCACGGCTGCAGTTACATATGTGCTAACTGTGGCCATTTAAAGTGAAGGAGTACGCTCTCTTGCTCTTTCCCTCTCTCTTCTCTCTCTTTTCCTCTCTCTTTCTCTCCTCTCTCTCTACACTCTTTTCTCTTTTTCTCTCTCTTTCTCTCTCCTGTTTTTCTCTCTCCATCTCTGTCTCTGTCTCCCCTCTCCTTTTCTTTCCTTCCCTCCCTCTGTGAAGTTCTGGACTCCATTGGTTCGAGATGGAGAGAGAGAAAAATATATTGCCCTCTCTCCCTTCTTGGTGTAGATCTGTACACCATGAATAAAGACCACTGTGGCGGAAAGAAGGAGGAAGTTCCAGACAGGGACATGTGTGCCTCTGATGCTGGAGACTCAGGCTGAGGCAGTCGCTCTTAGAACCTGCAAACACCTCTGAGATTGCACTACCTCATGGCTTCTCCTGAGGATGGAAACAGTCACAGAGCGTCTGCAAATACCACAACATGCATGCTAGCACGTGTGGGAGCGGATAAAGTTCTAAGAAATGTGTGCCGTGGTCATGGGCACATCCATGTCCAGGGCCCCAAAGTCTTCCCCAGGTGAGACTCAAAGGCATGGCAAAGGCTTAAGCAGAGTTCACCAGTGGTTGACTAGCATCCTCCTCCAGTATGGTTACAGCCAAGACTGCTCTCCCACCAAGGCAGCCAGCTTCCCTGAGCTGCACACAATAAACACAGTGGGTTTCCAGGTGCCCTGGTCAGTGGCCTCCATCACAGTGAGTGAGTCAGCTCACCAGACCCCAGCTTTCCTGTGTGTGTGTCTGTCTGTCTGTCTGTCTGTCTGTCTGTCTGTGTGTGTTGTTTCATTTCCATACTGCTTCAGTCAGGTTTCCAGGACCAAGAGAAACATGTAGCAGGTCTCCAGGGGCCTGGAAGGATGTGCAGAAAGGAAGGATCTTCTCTCTGTCTCTGTTCTCTCTCTCTCTCTCTCTCTCTCTCTCTCTCTCTCTCTCTCTCTCTCCCTCCCTCCCTCCCTCCCTCAATATCTCTCTCTCTCTCTCTCTCTCTCTCTCTCTCTCTCTCCACCAACACCTTATTTGTGTTCTATCCACATGAAGCAGACGCCATCATAGCTGAGGGAGAAACTTGAACTCAGAACCTGTGCTCCCGGCTTCACAGCCCCCAGGCTATCATCTCTACACGCATGCTCCTCAAAATGGGGAAGGGGAACAGGGTGTCAAGTGCAGTATGACAAACACGGGAGTGACCGGTGCAGGCACACTGCACGGAGGACACAGAGAGAGTAAAACACGCACTACACGCTGGTTACACCCCCACCCGGCGTGCGGAACCAGATTTCTGAAAGAAGACTTTGCCTTCCCTGCTGGGTCTGAGGCAGCAGTGAGACCTGAACAGCAGGTGAGGAAGCTGGTGGGGTAGCAGCAGGGGTGGCAGTGGGGAGGAGGAGCCCCATCCCATCTTGGTGCTATTTTGTAACACTTTAAATTGCTATATTCTTGCATAGGCAAGGTGTGACACTGTCTGTCAACCCTGGGTCTGGCACGGGGCAGTCCACTGCAGGACCTTGCTGTGTGCCTACAGGATGATCTCACTGCGCACAGAGACTGGCTGTGTCGGTTGCTTGCCTTGGTGCTGTGACCAAGTACCTGACAAAATGATGTAAGGGAGGGAGGTTTATTTTGGCTCACAGTTTGAAGGACGCTTGATTCGAGGAGCCTCGGTGGATGGGAAGCTTGTCTTCCCCCTCACTGTCCTGTGAGGACTCTGCCGTAGCTGTTCCCAGCTGCTCTCTTGGTCCAGGCCAGCCTTTCTCTTCCTATCGAAGGGAACAGAACTATTTGGCCAATGAGAGGGTCCATTTCCTGGGGCACAGTGATTGGTTTAGGAGCAGACCCAAGGCTCAAGTCAACCAATCGGAGTCCTTCCCAGAATTCCAATGCAGCAGTTAGTGATTGCCGGAAGACGTGAGGATGTTTTGTGGCGGGCCGTCTGCCTGTCTACCCATCTTGCTGTGTGACCCTGATGCCTGGGGACATGAAGCTTGACAGTCTGGAGAAACAGAGCTGGAAGCCCGAGAGGAGTCAGGGAGCATCCTAGCAGCACTCACTTGAGTGGATCCAGAAGCGTCTCTCAGCTGTCTTCACAAAGCTCTAGAAAGGTCAGTCTGGTATCGATAACCCATTTTACAGAGGAAGAAATAGAAGCAGGACACAGTTCACACATCAACGGAGCCCAGAGCTGCTCCATGTTGGGGTTTGAATATGCAGTGTTCCCAGACTCGTGTGTTTGGATACTTGGTCTCCAGCTGAGGTCCTGTTGCTGAATCTTTGGGAGGCGAAGTCTCACGGGAGGAAGTAACTGCGTGGGTAAGCCTTCCACTCCCAGCGACTTGGCTCAATGATGGACTGAGTCTCATCAAACTGTGAGCCTGGTGATCTCCCTTCCGCTGCTTGTTATCCAGTATTTGGTAGAGCAGCAAGAACGGCAAGGAACACAGCTGGTCTCGTTCAGCATCCTAATGTGGTCTGTACCCTGCCATGTACTGACGCATTGCCTCATGTGAGACCAGCTGGGAAAGACCACGGGGCCCCCAGAAGCATGAGCCAAGGGGCCCTTCCCACTTCCTGATTGGTTAGCGACCTTGGCAGCCAGACTGCTCCAAGAATATGCCAGGTTGAAACTCAGCTCAGAGCTGGGAAGGGAGTTGTGGGTTAAGGACCAGAAGAGTCAGGGACCTGGGGCTGGGATTGATGTCGGAGCAGAGGAATCATGAAGAGGGACAGGGGGTAAAAGATCGACCTGTCCTGTGACTTCAGTCACAAGCTATCCAACTCCACACTTAACAGGCTGGAGGAGAGGTACTGGGATAGCTAAGAACAGCTGAAGTTACCTCTGCTGCTCTGGGCTTGGCTGGACTTTGCCTCAGTTTCCCCTCTGCTCATGGGACTTCCTATGGCTTCAGATGTGCAAGTTTCAACTTTCTGAATGCCAGGGAAGTGGATCTTTCTACTGGCAAATGGCTGTCAGTCCCAAGAAGTTCTGACTGGATGGTTGGGGTTACGTGGCAATCCGGTGGACTGATTGCTGATGCCCGGGTTCTAGGCTGCTATGATAAGCCAGCTGGAATCCTGAGGGACCCCATGATCAAGGAGCAATGTCCATGCTACTGAACTTGAGGTCACACTATGTATTTCAAGAAGCCAGGTTAGCCACCCACCCTCAAAAGCCATTCGCAACAGTTTAGTAGCAAAAGGTAGGAAAAAGGAGATTTATTCAGTGTGGCCACAGGGAAGAGGGACAAAGACCCAACGACACCCCTTCCCTTCACCCATCTTTATGGTTCTGAAGTGAAATCAAAGTTTACATAGAGGGCCATCTAAACAATCCTATCCAAGGTGTGGCCCCGTCTCCCACCAAGCCATCATTGTCTGGGCTTCTGTCTCATCCATAAGGTGATAGGACAAGTTGTTAGAATCGCGTGAGGCTGGGCACGGTGGCACACGCCTTAATCCCAGTACTCCGGAGGCAGAGCTCTGTGAGTTCAAGACCAGCCTGGTCTACAGAGTGAGTTCCAGGACAGCCAGGGCTACACAGAGAAACCCTGTCTTGAAACGAACAAATAAATAAAGAACTATGTGAAGTCTGTTTCTGGGAGACATTTCCCCTCTGGCCGGGTCTTTTTTCTTCTCCCACCCTGAGATTCCTAGGGTCCACTGTTTCAATAATCTCAATAATGTCAGATTAATAGATGCCAGTGTTTTTTTTTTTTTAATATCTTCATTTCTGTCAGGCCAGTTACAACCAGAGTCAGGGAACCAAAAACCTCGATGAAGTGACCAAGGTTCAAACATCTATTGATCACCTCACTCTCTGCCTACCTGTCACCATCTACCGCCTGTCTATCATCTATCGTATATACCGTATATCACCTAGTATCAGCACCCTCTAACCTATTATCTGTCTACGCATCCTCTGATCCATCGTCTACCTATGCATCCTCTAACTTATCAGCTTTCTGCCTATCGTCTGTCTAGAAAGAGTAAAGAAACTCTACAGGGTAGGAGAAAATATTTTCCAGTCATATCTGACCTCAGCGGAGAGAATATGAAGAACCCTTGCATCTAACAACAAAAAGCAATGATGTTTTCAGAAATGGACAGAGGACTCTGACGGACATTTCTACAGACATGACTCACAGAGGACAGAGACGTACACGAGGGACACTTGGTGTTCATAGTCACGAAGGACATGCCAATCAAAACCTCAGTGAGAGCCAAGGCACCTCCACAGGGCAGCTACGAGGCTAACCGTGAAAAGGACAATGTCAAGAGACGTCAGGGAGTCCTTGTGTGAGGCTGGTGAGAGTACAGAGTGGGACAGCCACTGTAGGGGTGACTGGTGGGTTCTACCAGCATTAAAGCTAAAAATCACAGACGATTCATCCATCCCAGGCAGATTCCAAAAACAGAAAACAGGGACTCAAACAGACTCCTGTGCCAAGGCTCAAAGCCCTGTTATTCACAAAAGCCAAGAGGAAATCCCCATCCATCAACATCTGAATGAATAAACCGAGTCAAGTCTAGTTTCACAATGGAATATTATTCAGCCGTAAAGGAAGTCCTGATTCACGAAGCTGAGACGTGACTGAACCTTGAAACCCAAGGCCTCTTTATGCTCAATAAAGTCAGTCACAGAGCAATTCCTTCATGCTTCACTCAGACTCACAAACAGCGATGAGCGGGGGTGGGGGGCGGGGCAGGGTGGGAGCCCCTGTTCCCTCTGTGCGGTTTCCAGTTGGGATGATGAGACAGTGTTGGAAACGGACAGGGTGATGCTCACGTAACACTGTATCCCATTAATGCCATGGAATTAAATGGAAAGTGTGTGTGTGTGCATGTGAGTTTTATGTGCATGGTGTGAGTGTGTATGTGTATGAGTGTATGTGTGTGGTGTGTGTGTGTGCATGTGAGTTTTATGTGCATGGTGTGAGTGTGTA
>NW_021604638.1:2131726-2150209 GCF_004785775.1 Grammomys surdaster | reverse complement strand
GTGTGTGTGTGTGCATGTGAGTTTTATGTGCATGGTGTGAGTGTGTATGTGTATGAGTGTATGTGTGTGGTGTGAATGTGTATGTGTGATGTGTGTGTGAGTTATATGTGTGTGTGGTATAAGTATGTGGATGTGTGGTGTGAGTGTGAGAGAGTTGTATGTGTGTGTGTTTCGAGTGTCTGTGTATGTGAATGTGTGGTGTGAGTGCGTATGTATTGTATGTGTTTGGTGTGTGTGCATATGTATGTATATGTGTGTACACATGCATGTGTATGTGGTGTGTGTGCACATATGTATGTGTTTATATGATCTCTAAGAGTCACGCTTAGCTGGGCGGTGGTGGCGCACGCCTTTAATCCCAGCACTTGGGAGGCAGAGGCAGGCAGATTTCTGAGCTCGAGAGTTCGAGGCTAGCCTGGCCTACAGAGTGAGTTCCAGGACAGCCAGGGCTACACAGAGAAACCCTGTCTCGAAAAACCAAAAGTAAAATAAAATAAAATCCAAAAAGAAAAAAAAAAAGAGTCACGCTTAAAAATCCAGTTCTTGTCACAGATTAAAACACCCGAGAAGCTAAGCTCACACCTGTCATCTCACCCAGGAGCTCAAGGCAGAGGATCCCGAGTTTGGAGGCCAGTCTGGGCTACAGAGGGACGAGCAAACCACGTCATCTGGGGAATGTTCCAGAGAGAACTCTGGGATTCTACTTACTTTTTTTTTGCTGGGGAGTGAACCTCATGCAATGAGGAGTCACACGAGCAATCCAGCCCCAGCCCCTGACATCAGGGCTTCCGCGTTGTCTCTGTGGAGTCACACCAGCAATCCAGCCCCAGCCCCTGACATCGGGGCTTCCGTGTTGTCTCTGCACAGAGAGCAGAAACTGAGAGGAATGCTAAGGAAAAGCTCTGGGCCAAACTCTGTGGAAGAGACACAAAACTCCGGGAAGCAGAAGTAAGTGGCCTGGCTTCCTGCAGTCCCTCTCCTGGAACCCAGGCTCCTCAAAGCCCTGACCCCACCATCCAAGGAGGAGTCCACTTCAGCTTTGATATATATATATATATATATATATATATATATATATATATATATACCCTACAGCGTTGTTTATTAAAGAAAAAAATAAAAATTGGGCGTGGCGGCACTGCCCTATCTTCCCAGGTACTTGGGGATCTGAGACAGAGAGGCCTCAAGTTTAAAGTCACCCTGAAGTGAACATAAGTTCCTGACTAGGAAGAAAGGAGATCATGGAGGTGCCTGGACAACTAGGCCTGACGACTCAGAGGGCAAATTTTTATGTAAAAACAAAGTGAATTTGCCCGTTGGTGTGGATGCAAACCCGATGATGTCACCAGAACTGGAGCCCTGGGTTACCTGAGGCTGCTACTTCCTGTCCACCATGGACTGAGGAGGGAGTCAGCCTGGCAAGCATCTCTCTCTCTGTGACCTTGACTTTCAGGATTGCATCTTCTCTATGAAGCCAGCGACCCCGAGCCACAATTGAAGCCTGTGGTACCCCTAAATCAGCCATCTTACTAGAAGCCAAGGAGAATGGACCGCAGGCAGCCTGTGAGTAGATTTACAGTCCTTGATGGCCACCAGAGTCAAGGTTGGGGAAGCCACCTCGGGCCACTTCGTCCTACATGCGACACTGGGTACAGAGCAGCCTTGAGGTCAACCAGAGAAATAGGGGAAGACTTTGTTTTCAAATTAAACCAAGGTGGAATTTTCTGGAATCGCTGCAGCAAGGACAGAAGAGTGTTTCTTTGTGCCGCCCCTCAGTGGAAGGGCCCATTCCCGAGAGTGTTTGTCTAACCTTTCCTCACACAGAACCCACAACGGGATTGGCAGCTCCCTGCAGTGTTCTCCCACTGACCTCTGGGCCCGAGCTCCTGCGGCGCTGGTGCTTGCCCCGTTCACTGTGCCATAATGGATTACACACGCCCGACCAGGACTCCTTCCACGTGCACCGGCGTCTGTGTTTGCCTGCGTGCTCAGCCTCTGCTTCCTCTCTGAATGTCACTCCGTGAGTCCATGGTGCCCAGGTGCACAATAACTACCCATCGGTATCCTTATTGCATCTCAAGGTTGGAGTGTGAGGAGCTGCCTAAGGGGTACAGCCGGCCCTCTGCCCGCTCCACCCCTCGCCTCTGAGCAGACCCTACATTATCTCTGGATCATCCACAGCGACCACGGGAGAGAGCAATCACGTATTCAGGCCGCGATGATTTAGCACCCAGCATGTGCAGGCTTGGGGGGTGGGGCGTACAGGAGCTGAGGTTGATAGAAAAACCATAGGAATAAATGTCAAAGTATAACCATGGGGAAGCCAGGGATGAGGTGAGGGGCTGAGGAACATTCCCCTTACGGAAATCCCACCATGTACTTCGTATGGATACAGAGACTGGCCTGGGACCTGTGACGGAAGATTGGTCCAGTGCCATGCCTTGGTCTGAGACACCCAGTCTTTCTGGGATTTGGTACATTTCTTGGGCAGGTCATGACTGCCCGATATGACCAGAAAGGCTGAGGCTTGGGGACAGAAAAATGTAGCTCAGACTGTCAGGTAGGATGGAAGCATAATGGGGTTCCTCCTGAGTGGCTTCTGGGGCAAGATGTCCCGGCTGTGGCTACTAATAGGAAAGAGCATTCTTTGTTTGTTTGTTTGTTTGTTTGTTTGTTTTCGAGACAGGGTTTCTCTGTGTAGCCCTGGCTGTCCTGGAACTCACTCTATAGACCAGGCTGGCCTTGAACTCAGAAATCTGCCTGCCTCTGCCTCCCAAGTGCTGGGATTAAAGGCGTGCGCCACCACCACCCAGCAGGAAAGAACATTCTTCATGGTTGGACTGTCCTAGCCCATTAGGATGGTGAGTCACTTCGGGATCTGCCCTCTAACTGTGACAGCCAGAATGTCTAGAAACATCATCAGTATTCCTCAGAAAAAGGAACTAACCAGCTATGTGAATCCCAGCAGAGCATAGAGAGAGCAGTGTGGATGCCTCACACTCGAGAGCCTGGAGTCCCCCACCTCAGACTCCTACTCCTTGTTGTAGATACCATCTGTACTGCTAGGGATGGGGAGGCCTGTGTCCTCTGCCAGGCCACTCAGCCAATGGGCCTTCTCCCAACCCATCTGCCCTTGTTTAAGGTCCAGGTGTCTGTCTAAACCTCCAAGAGACAGGTAAGAATCTCCTTCTGCTCCCCAAACTGAACAGGTGACACTACAGGGGACTCAAACAACAGAACCTCACTTTCCCATCTTTGTATCAAGCTGGCTTAATCCTGCCTAGCTTCCTAGATCAGATGGATTCACTGCACTCAGGGTGTCGTAGTCGTAGACCAGAATTCTGTCCTCCGGCAGTTCTCGAGAGCAGTCCATCCCGGTTCAGGCTTCCAAACCTGAGCTGAGTACTCTCCAAAGATTCCAGGAAAGAGTCTGGATACAGCCTCTTCAAAGCTTCTGGAGACCCTTGGTCTCTGCCATGCCCTTTTCCTGGGTCCACATTTCCACTTTGACATGTTGAAGTCAGGATTTGATACACAGGGCTTGCTGGCCAGCCAATCTAGCTGAACCAGTGAGTTCCAGCTTCAGGGAGAGCCTCCTATCAAAACATAAGGAGAACTAAAGACAAGATACCCGGTGTCAATCTCGGGCTACTATGTGTGACTGTGTGGCAGACACACAGGGGGGGGGGAGGGAGGGAGGGAGGGAGGGAGAGAGAGAAAGAGAGAGAGAGAGAGAGAGAGAGCAGGAACATGTACACATCCTTGAGTGAGGTATAAATTTGAGTAGTTTAAGCTGCTGTGTGGAGCTGAGAAGCTGCCGTCACAACCCCCACAGAGCAGCTTGTGCACCGAACTAGCCCCTGGTGGTACCCTGACATTTAAAAATGGACTACACTAAAAAATGCAGAAGACTGACTTTATCTGTAGAGCCTAGGTATCTGGTAGGATTCTGTGTGGTGTGTTTGGGTCCGTGTGTCTGTGAATGTGTTTGTGTGCATCTGTGTATGTGTCTGTCCGTGTGTCTGTGTATATGTGTGACTATGTGTGTATAAGACTTCGAGTGTGTCTCTTGTGTGTCTGTGCGTCTGTATATGTGTGTGTGTGTGTATGATTGTGTGTTTGTGTGTCAGAGTCTCTGTGTGTGTATGCCTGTGTCTGTGTGTCTATCTGTGAGTGAATTCCTTCCCCTGGTTCTCTGAAAACACTTACAGCCTCTGGATCACTTTCCTACATCTTGGGTTCAGAAAGATCACCCCTTTCAATGCCCCCCAGTCTGGGTGGTCCCCATCACTCACTCCCCTCTCCTAAGGGCTCAGGAGATGGACTCTGTCAGGCACAAAGCCACACTCCCTCACATCCACCAAAGGGGAACTCTACATTCTGGAGAATTTTGGGGGTGGGGTGTCACAACAATCTCTCTCTCTCTCTCTCTCTCTCTCTCTCTCTCTCTCTCTCTCTCTCTGGCTTTCCTGTGCTCACTCGTTCATATATGTGTGACTTTATCTCATTGGGACATCGGGACAGCGAAATGCACTTAAGAGTTCAGAGAATTAAAACCAAATGTGCTGGGAGCTCCCCCCCACCCCCGCCTGCAGAGACCGAGGCCCCTGCAGAGACACAGGGCTCCAGAAATGTCAGCCAGTGGGTAGGACTGGCAAAACTGGGGTACATCTGCCTGTGGACCCCAGGGGTCAAACTGGAATCTAAGCTCCAGGAACCCCATAAGTGATCAGAGACCACAAAAGAGAAACCAAGATCTGTCACTCAAAGTGGCAGAGGCAAGAGCCCAGTAACTAGCCAGCTTCCTTCTTGCTGTTTAGGTGGGATTAAGGTTTGTGAGAGAGAAATTTCTCTTTACAGTTTTATTTATTTATTTTGTGCATGTACATACACACACATATGAGTGTGTGCTCTCACATGCATACATATGAAGGTCAGAGGACAACTTACGGGAGTCAGTTCTCACCTCTACCACCTGAGTCTCAGGAATCAACTCAGGTCATCAAAGCTGCTTGTCTTAGTCACTGTTCTATTGCTGGAAAGGGACACCAGGACAACTCAACTTACAAAGGAAAGTATTTAATTGGGATTTTTTCTTTCAGCTTCAGAGGGTTAGTCCATTATCTTCACAGTGTGGAGGCAGGCAAGGAGGAAGGCAGGCAGGCAGGAGGCAGGGAGGAAAGCAGGCAGGAGGCAGCAGGCAGGCAGGCAGGCATGGCACTGGAACAGTAGCTGAGATTCTCCAGCCCACCCCAAGTGATACACCTCCTCTAACAAGGCCGCACCTCATAATCCTTCCCAAACAGTTCCATTCCCCAGTGACTGAGCATTCAAATACAGGAGCCCATGAGGGTACTTCTCATTCATCCACTGAGCCTTCTTGTAGGCTCTAGGGGAGTTTCTTTGACTCCATTTTGGCTTTGGGGTCAGGCCAATCTGTTCTGAAGCCCTCCTTTGAGAAATGGCCTTAAGCTCACAGCCCACTTACCTAGGTCTGTGCCCAGGTTGAACATGGGCTGCTGTAGCCTGAAGGCCTCCCATCTGTTCAGGGACAGGCTGGGATCAGAATCTGTGAGCTGGGAGAAACCCTTCCCTCCTCAGCTTGCTTTCGGCCATTGTGTCTTATCACAGAAACAGAAAAGCAGACTGTGGGCAGTGGTGGCGCAAGCCTTTGATCTCAGCACTTGGGAGGTGGAGACAGGTGGATCTCTGTGAGTTCAAAGCCAGCCTGGTCTACGGAGTGTGTTTCAGAACAGCCAGGGCCATACAGAGCACTCCTGTCTTGAAAAACAAAACAAAATAAAAACAGACTAAAATAATACACCATATTCCAGGGAGAAGCAGGGAGAAGCAGGATGGCAGATTTCTTATCAAGTCCCACAAAGACACTAATCTATGCCACCACAGAACCCCCAAATCCAAGCTAGGTGCGTTTAGTTAGAATAATAAAAAGGTAGGGAACCCAAACAGGAAATAAACCTACTACCTGAAGTATCCCAGAAACCAAGGCTTCCTCCCAGTCCCTGTCCCACAGCCCTGTAGTTGTCTGTGATGTCCAGGATCAAATAGAGGCTTGAGGCCAATGCCACAGGCCAGATGCAAGCAATCCCCTGCACCAGACAGTCAGGGCTACTCTGGTCTTGTCACCCCACACCTCTGAGAAGCCTGCATGTATCCTCACTCACTGGCTGATGTGTATGTTTGTGTCTCAGGTGTCCCTCTGGGTGGAAGGGGACTTCTGGCATTCCAGAACCCTTCCCTCACGGTGGAAGACTGCTGGCAGATGCCCTCTGTGGCCTTCTCAATCTGCCTGCTTTAAGGAAACAAAAGGCCAGAGAGGCCCACAGAGCAGAACACTGGGTGGCTTCCAGCTAAGGGCTAAAAAGCATAGTGAGTCTTTCTATCCTTGAAGAACTGAGGTGTGGCCACTCAAGGAGGAAGCTCGCAGAAGCAGCCTTCCCTGAGACAGCCCTCATCTCTGAGTGACATTGGGAGGTCACAGCCTTGTAAAGCACTTGAGAAGAGGACCCAGTGAGACCCTGCCCGTTGCTTTATGAAGCTACGTATGTACTGATGTCACTTGTGGCCCATGAGCTTGTCAGCTCCGAGGGTACAGATCCACATACAGGAGTGCTTACACAGGGAGCACCAAGGATGTTGTAGTGATGAACTTAACCCTGTCACAGGCTGTATTGCTAAATCCACTGCTGACTGGAACACACACACACACGCACACACACACAAAGGAGATTGCAGCCGGGGCTGGCCTCAGACTTACCTTAGCCAGGGACGACCTTGAACTCAGGATCCTCCCGAGTGCTGGGGTTATAGACATGCATCTGTCATGCCCTCTTTATGGCGTCCTAGAGATGGAACCAGGCTCTTCTGCATGCCAGGCAAGCGCTCCATCACTAGCCGCAGCCCTAGAACTTGTGTTTAAATCTATTTGATTCATTAAGCAGCCCCCCACTTTTCTTCTTCCATTTTTTTGGGGGGTACATAGCTCACCCTTTAGCCCAGGCTGGACTTGAACTTGCTATGTAGCTCCTTGAACTCAAGATTCTCTTGTGTCTGCCTCTGAGCACAGGGCATTTCAGATGTGTACCAAACTCTTGACTCTCTCTGACTGAGGCCACCTGGTCCTCCCACACTCTTGGCTGCATGAAAGACCCATCACCCAGTCAGCCAAAAGCCAGGATAATGGGAAGCTGTACCAGCCTCTTCTTGAGCCTGCGTCCTTCCAGAGTTCCTTTGAGAAATGGCCTTGGACTCATTTCCCACCTGTGCCCAGGTTGAACATGGCTGCTGTAGCCTGAAGGTATCTTTCCTCCATTGCCTCTCTCCAGATCAGCAGAGCAAGAAACATGGTCCATAAAACCCACTTGCCCATGCCAGGTGCTCTAGTCGCAGATAACCAACCTTATGATAAAAGGTCATGGTCCCTAAAATATCCTATAGACTCCCCTGACATCTGCACCTCACCTCACAGAAGTCTACATGGCTCCCCACCCCATGAGGGCCCACAGAGACCACATGATTTCCTCTGACCATACTTTTCTCTGGTCCAAAGGAAAAGAGCCCTCCTCATACCCAGCTCTTCTCTGCAGACAGCCAAGGCTTCACTTCCCCAGAGCCTCCCATACACCTCCTGTCATGGAACCCTCTTCTCACCGTGGACACTGGCATGTGTTTATAGCCTCGTTCATGCACGTAACCACTCAGCATCCTTCTCTCCCAGATGGTGACCCACATGAGGGAGAGACAGCCTCTGTGCCCCACGATCCTCACGTGAACTGAGAGACTAGGTCAGTAGCAGGCAACGGACAGTAACAGTCAAACAGAGTAATCACAGACTCTGCAGTCCCCGCTGTGGGAAGAGCTGGCTGGGTATTGGGCCAGTGCTCTTGGGATCTGGGGGCAGATCTTGGGATCTGCCATTAGGAGTAAACCCCAGAGCCCGAGGGATTAACTGCTGCCCGAGATGAGCCAGGTGAGCCCTCCCGGGCAGACTCTGCCCTCACACCGTAGGAGATTACTTCCTTGGCACCCGCTCAAAGCTCCCAGCAAGTCAGGACTCTGCCTACCCCAGAGCTAGAAACAACATGCAGCCTCTCAGAAGAGCCAGTGCTCTTAACCCTCTGTGGACAAGGGAGAGGCGGGCTGGAGTCTCAGAGCCCCAGGAAGCTCCAGAGCGAGGCTCACATGATGTGTTTATAGGGGACTCTCCTGGGTACCGTTGAGTGTCACCAACAACCCCAGTCTCTGTTTTACTAGAAGTCAGGAGTAGCACCCCAGTTATGACAACCAAAAAAAAAAAATGACTTCAGATACTTCCAGATAGCTCCTGGGATAAATTCATGCCCAATTGAGAGTTATCATTCTTCAGAATTATAGGACTTCATTCATTCATTCTATCTTTCAGTGTTTCAGACTCTGAGGATGCTGCAGAGAAGGCCGGAAGACCCTTATTTACCCTCTAAGACCCTTGGTGGAGCAGAGACAGGAGAGCAACCCATAAGCACTAAGTGGAGAGTGGGGAAGACTCAAGGAGGGGTCAGAGCCCTGTTCCATGAGCAGATACAGCACACCTGTTCAATGCTGTCGCCAGTGCCTGGAACAGAGCAGGTGTCCAGGGAAAGTGGGCCCCAGGAACAACTGCAACTTCATGGGCAGCCATGTATCTTATCCTTAACAGGGTAACAAGCATGCATTCCGGTGAGATCTGGGGAAGAAAGCTCCTGGCCGAGGATGCAGCAGGGTCTGTGTTCCATGGTGGAAAGAGCTGAAGTCTTACAAGAATCTCTGTCCAGCTACAAAGTATCAGCTTCCATCAGGTGCCTCCTAAGCCTGGAACTACAAGCTGGAGCTGACTCTGACCTGTGTCTCCCACGCCCCCCCCCCCGCCTCCCCCCGGCCTTCTTGATTGTGCTGAGCACAGCCCAAACAATCGTTTTGTTTCCCTGGATGGTGAGGTTGCCAAAGCCAGAGGACATAACTGCTTCCACCAGTCAGTGGATGTTAGCCTCAGGACTGTGCCGGCCATAGTCAGCCAGTGTGTGATAGAGGGATAACGGATGCATGCATGTATGATTGGATGACCAGATAAGTAAACAGAAGGAAGGAAGGACTGATAGATGGACAGACAGATGGATAGGCAGAAAGATAGACAGATCTTCTACTAAAGAAGTTGGTCTTTGGGTCTTGAGACATCTTTTGGGGGCGTTCTCCGATCTCAACAGCTTAGGTTTTCTCTCAATGGTCCCCCACTCCTGGATATATGGATGATGGACAGACAGACGTCAATGGAAGGACGGTTAGGTGGGTGGATGTATTGTGGAGCTCCTGGGGTCCTGCTTGAGGTTTAACAATAATAAAGATACCAACACATCTGTACAGTTTAAAGCTGTTGGTCTGTTTGCTGGGGCAGTCTCTCAACTGGCCTTTAAGAGAACTTAAAACTTCTCTATCACTTGTCCCCATATGTGACTCTCTCTCTCTCTCTCTTTACCTCCCTGCTCCAGTCCTGTCCAAGCTTCTGTCTCTCTGTGCCTGTCCCCTCCCTCTGCCCCAGCTCTGAGCCTCTATCTCTTATTATGCAAAAAGCCACACTCCTTCCTCAACCAGTTGGTTTTGGGGAGCGAGGTGACCTTCCCCACAGCCACTAGCCTGAGGAAGTGACTAACATTTACAGATCCTGCTAGCATGGAACCACCGGCCCCAATTAAGAACTAAGAACACAAAACACACTTTTTCATAGCCAGTAAATACAATATTGTGGGTCATCCCAACATGTATGTTTGGATGTATGCATGGTTGGAAGGATGATTGGAAGGATGGTTGGGTGTGTGACTGTACATACGTGTAGACGGATGGATGGATGATGGATGGATGGGAGGGTAGGTGTATGTACGTATGTTTGGGTGGATGGGTGGATGGATGGATGGATGGATGAAGACAGACAGATACACAGTGGGACAGGAATTGGAGGGGTATGAATAGGTGGAGAATTGAATGATTAGTTTGGTAAATAGAAAGACACGGATGATTGGGTAGATGGGTGAATGGGTGGTTAGATGGATGGACAGATGGACCGATAGATGGACGGACAGACAATCTAGAAAACACCAAGAAAAGCACAGCTTCTGAGATCTGAGAAAGCCCAGGATGAGTCTCTCTTGACCACACAGCTTTAGCCCACTCTGCCACATGGGTTCAAGGCCTTGTTCACCTTCGCTGGCAAATGCTAAAGGCTGAAATCATCCGAAGATGACGGAAGGGGATGCCACTCTACCACCAGGATAGGGTTAAGAAGACAGTCTTACAGTTGTTATGGCAACTGGAAGTGTTATTGCTGTCTCTGCCAATTGCAGTTCTTCCCTCCCTCCCTCTACCTCCTTCTCCCTCTTTTTTCCTCCCTCCCTTCCTCTTTCCCCTCCCTCCTCCCCCTCCCTCTTTCTCCCTCCCTCCCTCTCCTTCTCTCTCCTTCTCTCCCTCCCTCTCTCTCTCCCTCCCTTCCCCCTTTCCCCCTCTTAGCACCCAAGCTCAGACAAAGCACGGCACATTGAAGAGGATGGGAACTCGGTCTTCAGCAGTGCGTTGAGCATGGATTTGAACTTGTTTGTTTTCAGAAACAAAAAGCCAAATCTCAGGAGCTTGGTTTGAAACACCTGTCAAGGAGCAATGCCAAATAAGGCAGGTTGCAGAAGACCACTAGGTGTGGAACGGTGGTCTGTCTTGGCCTGGCCAGGTGGGCAGAGCTTCACAAGACAGCCAGTTAGCGTCTAGTTCATAGTTCCAGCAGTCTGTCTGCTTGGCCTTGGCCAAGTACTTAGGTCCTCCAAAGCTCAGCTTCTACATCTGAAAACAGGGATAAGGGCCACCCTTCTGTCTTACAGAAATGGCCAAAGAGCAGGGCAGCATGTTAGGCAGAGACAGAATGTGCAAAGGCTCTGTGGTCAGTTACAAGGAATTCTTCAGTCAGCAAGGGGAATATGGGAGGCTGGCTAGAGAGGCTACACAAGGCAGGGCCAGTATGGGATGCAGTGTGTACCCTAAATATACAGTTCTCAGAATACAGACCCAGGACGGGGATTCTTTGAGAACCTGCAGAAGTGCAGTCTCAGGCCCCAGAACTTCAGAACCAACCCTGGAGGGCAGAGCTGAGACCTGGGTTTTCAGAGCCAGATGCAGCCACTTTAAAGGCTTGGTGTTTGCAAACTGTCACTAGAAGCAACAAGAGACTCTGAGGGTCAGACCAGGATCTGGAAAAGCTTCTCATCTGCCTTGTGCTGTTGCTGCTGGTCACGTATCACCTCAGGAAACAAGACTGATTTATAAGTCAGGCCAAACACAGGGAGCACAGGTACATTTGAACCAGCCTCAGTGCACGCCTTGTAACATGAGCTGTACTTTATTTGACATTCCTGCTATAGTCGAGAAATTTGGGTGCAATCCCTTCCCTGCTTTCCCTAGGATTGGGTGGGAACCATTTCCTGGAATCTTCTGGAACCAGGGCCTCATCTGTGAGATGCTCCTGTTGACAGAATTGCTCCAGGCTCCATCTCTTCCCCAGGGAAGGTCTCAGTCCGCCAAAGTGACTCATACTGAACCGATTAGTTTCAAAAAGAAGAAGGAAAAAAAAACTAGTAATAATAAAAATGACTGGATTGTTGTTTATTGCCGGGCTGCGCTTCAGACAGCTACTGTGTTGCAAGGTCTTGATTTATAGCCTCTTCAGGGCCAGCCCCACGCTGAGAGGAGGCTCCTTCCTCCCAGTCGGCTCCCTCTTTTCACCTGCTGGGGGTATCTCTGGAGACTAGGACACTGTTCTTGTTGACAGCCTGCTGGAAGCTTCAAGGAGAAGTCAGCTTCCAGCTGCAGAGTTAAGGGGTGCTCAACCCTGGACTCCTGGGGGACTCACCCAGGTGGTGGGAATGTGTAACCCTTCTCTTCAGGCAGGGCTGGTTTCCACCCCTCTGTCCAGTAGAACTTGACAAGCGTCCCTGACTGTGCAGTGTGTGCCCAGCTCCCAGGCTATTCCCACCTGAACTTCATTTTACTGAGTGTTCTATTCTGGGTTGGAGGATCCCCATTCTGTGTGTGTGTGGGGGGGGGCACCCAAGTGTTGATATCAGATGTCCTCAGTTGTACTTCACTATGGTTTTTGAGACAGGATCTCTTGGACTCCAGGGACCCTTTTGTCTCTATGTCCCCAGCACTGGGGTTACTGCCAGGTGTGGTGGCACATGGCTTTTACAAGGGGTGCTGTGGCTCAAACTCAAGTCGTTGTGATCACATAGCACTTTCGCTGCCCAGCCTCCCTGGCACCTGGGTTAGGGTTCTGACAAGATCTACAAGGGTCACTCCTGTTCCTCCACTTCTTGGTTGGGATGGGGGTGTTGATGCTACCGAATCCTCCGAGCATGCTCTGGGTCTGAAGACATCTTTAGGGTCAGGGACCATCACAGGGCCTGGAAGTGGAAGACAGATCTCAGCAAGTCACCCACGATGGCCAGGAAGAAGAACGCAGAGGTGTCACAATCCAGATGGGGTGTAGGCTTTGGGAAAACAGGACACGCTGGGAATTGCACGGTTTTGTCCTGGTTTCAGACAATAGGAGGGAGAGGCCGAGAGGGAAGCGTTCAGAAAGACACAGAGTCTCGCTCCTGTGCTTTAGAAACCCTGAGCAGATCAATCTTTCCTTCGGGTTGGCATTCCGCTTTATGAGCTTTGTGTTTTAATTTCATGCAGGAGCTGGGAGTTAAGAACATGCCAACGGCTGCCAAGGCAAGGGAGAGGGGTAGCGTGTGCGGGCTTCAGTGTTACCGTTGGACCAGCTCTCTCTGACAGACACTGTGTGATTTGAATATGGTAGCATTAGGAATATGCTCTCCAGACTTTCTCCCTGGAAAGAAAATTGCTACCCCACTCATCCTTTGTAAGGACAGGGTGCTCAGGAAGTTGGCTCAGTAAAATGCTCCAGGGAAGGCATGAGGCCCTGGATCGATTTCTAGCACCCACACCAAAAGGAAAACCAGACGAGCAAGGTGGTCCACGCCTGTCACAGCAGCAGTGGGGATGAAGAGGAAGAGGATGTCTGGAACGTACTGGCCGGACACCCTAGCTTCACCGGTGAGCCTCAGGTCCCAGTGAAACCCTGGCTCCAGAACAATGTGGACAGCAACTGAGGAAGACACTCAAAGGTAGCAGTCCAGTCCTCGGCTCAACAGCAAGTGCCTTCACCCAGAGACCATCTCGTTTGGCTCTAAAACTTGCTTTAAAAAGCAGTGGACATAAAGAGGTGTTTTATTCTTTTAAAACACTGGTTCTGTTCCAGACAGTTCTCTGAAGTCAAAGGCAAGTGGAAACGGTAGGAAATGAAGCCATTTTCCAATCCGTTCTCCACATGGGATACCGCTGGCATCTCCCCCTGCTCTTACACACTCGGTACAAATCTGAGATCTAATTATATAAGCCTCTTTCATTACCAGCTTGGAACGAAGGTTTTAATCATCGAACCCTAAGCCCTGCGAATTTCCCCATGTCGCTTCTTTGTCTTGGAAAACAGCTTCTTTCAGTGTTGCGCAACAGACCTTCCCACACCGCGGCTGCGCTGTCCCCGTGCCAGCATCTGGCCAGCCCCCACCGCTGGGCACAGAGGTTGTTCTTGCTTCTGTCGTGGCTCAGCCCTCACCCTGGGACTCTGCCCACCAGAGTGTGCACCCATATTTCTGAACTCAGTCTCAGGCCAGATTTCTCAGCCGTCAAAAGTCTTCAGAGAATGCAAAGGTTTTAAAAGTTAAAACCGATCAAATGTCAACCTGCTAATTTTACGTGGCTATTTGGAGCTAACCGATGATCCCGGTGTGTGGGGATGAAGGAGGCGAGGACGCAGTTCCCTCTCCCGAACACAGTTATTTGACGTGTGTAAGGAGTGATTGCCAGATCTGTCTTGGGAAAGTGTGGGGGAGGGTCAGGGTGTCCTCTGAAACATCTGCACGTTGCAGCTGTGGACACATGTGGGGTGCAGCATGACCCCTGGAGCAGCATGGAAGACCTACACCTGCCGTGCGCACTCCACAGAGACACTAGGCGGGGTGGGAGTCAGTTCCCAGAAAAAAAGTGTCTTGTTCCCATTGCAAAATGCCTGCCCGGAGTTTCCTCATGAGCTGCCCCGGCTCCTGCAGACAGAGCCTGTGCTCAGCTCCAGCACAGCCCTGAAAGCCGGGCAGGCAGCCTGCCTTCAGCTGTCGGTAACTTGGAATGACTTGAATGGATGATGGTTATCTCTGGTGCAAAAGAACATTAAGTTTCCTGGGATGAAAGGCAAGGACAGGGGAAGCCAGCCACCTTTGGAGTCTGCACCCACAGTGTGGCCTGTCCCAACGTGTGGCCCTGGGCCTTATGTTCCCAGCCCACCACAGGCCTTCCTCATGCAGACCCCAGCTCAGAGCCCCTGTGCCTTGCTGAAGATGCCTTCTACCCCAGACACTGCTTCCTGAGAATGGAAGAACAGCACAAGTTCAGCCCCTAGGATCTGCTGTGTGACTCCGGGTGACTCACTTGACCTCTCTGAGCATGTTTCCTCTTCTGCGGGTCAAAAGCTTGGGCATTGAGGTAGATGGGTTTTAGTTTTTGAGAGAAGGACTAGTTCTAAGCCCTTGGCTAGTCAGGAAATGGCTATGTAGCCCAAGCTGGCCTCAAACCTGCAGAGATCCTCCTGCCTCGGCATCCACCATCTCCTCCATCGTGGAGTGTAGATTCTAGGCATGGACCACCATTTTCTGTCACTGGAACGTCATCCTCACAGAACTGGGATTATGTCTCATTTGCTGTCGTCCCCACACCTAGAATATTGCTCATCCAAATCAGCACATAGGCAGCACCTACTGAGTGCACAGATGCTCCTACTGAGTGCACAGACATGGCTTATCCTGTTTTTTCTACAGTCTGAACCCCACACCTGACACTTCTTGATTGTGTGACTCCTGGGTTGTGTGCCCAGGATGGTAGCCACCCTGGGACTAGAGGTCTGGACCTGTCCCTGTCACAGACTGGGTAAGACTGGCTGATTTAGGTTTTTAATGCTAAAGGAAAACATGGGGGTTGGGAGATGGCTCAGTGACAACTTTGTCCTGGCAAAAGTCCATGCAAGAAGATGGGTGTAGTAGCACATGACTAAAATCTCAGGACTGGGGAGGCTGAGATGGGGGACCTCTGGGGCACACCGGTCAGACAGACTAGTCAATCTGGGGAGCGTCAGGTTCAGCAAGAGACTCGTCTTCAAAACCACGGTGGAGGATGACTGAAGAGGGTACTTGATTCGAGCAGTAGATTTCATACTCGTGCTTTGCACACACACATGTGCGCACATGCATGTACCACAGAAATAGAAAGGCTAGAGGTCTCATTTGTGCACGTGTGTATGTGTGTGTGCATGTGTGTGCATGTGTGCGTGTGAATGTGTACATGCATGCACCACAGAAATAAAGAGAAGGGCTGGAGGACGTGTGTGTGTGTGTGTGTGTGTGTGTGTGTGTGTGTGTGTGTGTGTGCAGGAGTGTGTGCAGTGTCTGAGGCGGCCAGAAGAGGGTGCTGAATCCCCTGGAACTGGAGAACTGAGTTGCAGGCTGTTATGGACAGCCACGCCGGGTTCTGGGAATCAAACCTGGGCCCTCTGTAAGAGCAGTAAGTTTTTACTGCTTACCCTTACCCCACCTCTCGTCAGAACAAGGCGCCCAACACTAGGCAGGAAGTGGGAACATCTGTACAGAACTTTTGGGTCACCAGATGGGTGAGAATGAATGTAGCGGCCCCGAGAGAGACATCATTCCATTTAAAGGACTCGAGCTGTGGTAAGTTGGACAAAATGCAAAGGATCATGGGAATATTTAATACTGATATTGTTAAAATGTCCAAATGAAATCTTGTCACCTAAAAACAAATAAATGACAAAAAAAAAAAAAAAAAAAAGAAGACAGAACAAACCAAACCACGGGCTAGAGAGGTGGCTCAGTGGTTAAGAAAACTTGCTGCTTTTCCAGTGGATCTCAGATCAGTTCCCAGCATCCTCCACACGGTGGCTTACAACTTCCTATTAACTCCACTTCAGCACCTTCAGCACTAGCACCTTCTTCTGGTCACCATGAGTGCCTGTACACACACATACACACACACACATACACACACATACACACACACATACACACACATACACACACACACACACACACTTCTAATAAACAACTCTTAAACTTGAGTCTACCAGTGCAGCTTGTGTGTGACTTTTGTCTTTCCTTATCACACACAGCTTCTGAGCAAGTCTCTCAGGGTACCTGGCAGGCAGAACATCTCCTGAGGCGTCCACATCCTCTCTGGTGTGTTCAGTGCTTCTGGGAGGTGGGACTTAGTGAGTGGCAATGTTGTTTCTCACTAAGCCCCTCATTAGCCCAGGCTGGCTTTGAACTTGTCAGTCCTCTGCCTCCACCTCTCAGGTGGTTAGGGTTCCAGTGTCACCTGGCCTGTGTGTCTGTGTGTGTGTTAACCAGTTCTCTACGGTGTCACAGGAAAGAGTCATTCAGGTGACGGTGTATGCAGGTGAGGGTCTGGGACAGGCTCCAAGGAGACAGCAGAGCACAACTGCTGAGCTGGGCCAAGAGAGCTCATGGATAGAGGCCAGTGTGCTCTCAGCCAGGGGTGTAGGATAAAGGCAGGCTACTGTACTTAGCTGTGGGGGGACAACTTTGTCATCAGAGACTCAGAGTAAACTTTGGAGACATATCCAGGCCTTAGAGTTGGGGACTGTTTAATATCTGTGGAATGGAGGCCAGGGATGCAAACATCCTGCAAAGCCCAGGCTAGCCCACCATAGAGAAAGATGCTGACGCCTACAATTGTCACAAGCATCCATGTGTAGCCTTGGCTCTCACAGCCGTCTGCACAGAGGCATCCAATACACAAGTCTCTGCATCTACCTCAGCTCCATGAGGACGGGTACCCTAGGGATGGGGTGGAAGTCAGGGCGAGGGAGGAGGCTGCAGAGCCCAGAGTGCAAGGGGGAGGTGCCCATGGAGACCCCTGGGCTGGGAACTCTTGTTCTGAGCCATCTATCTATTCCACACCTGGACATGTGCTCAGGGAAAGGGGTGATAAGGGGAGGGGAGCCCCAGAAGGCACAGGTGAAGACGGTCTTTTGGTGGAAAGGAACATGGAGGGACAAAGACAGATGTGACAATGAACCAATAGCCCCAACACGGAGGCTGGGAGAGACAAAGCTGAGGCGGCTGTAGGTGGGCTTGCAGGGAAGCCTGCTCCCCACCAGTTCTCTAGCCATTCCTGTGCACCCCTGGGTTCCTGAAGTCCCCACTTCTCATGGCTCACTTTCCAGAGGGCCAGACCCACAGGCTGCAACTCGAGATTGTCAGACAAACAAGGTCTTGGCTTTCATACTTGTTCCAAGTGGCAGAGACTGCAGATCACAGGTGCCGGGCCAAGGGAGCCAGACCCACCACACCCACTGGAGCCAGAAGTGAGGCAGGAAGGGGGTTGTCCCACACGGCCGGCCAGCATCTGGGCCAGCCAAGGCCAGCCTCCTGCGTCCAGCTGTTAGGCTCCAGCTTGGTCAGTGCGGCTTCTCTGCAGTCTCCACATCCATCCCCACTGTTTCCTAAGTGGCAGCAGGGCAATTAGAGACTCCTGTAGGAGTGCTCACAGGGTACAGGGCGGGCCTGGCCTACCTCTCAGCGCTGGGAGGTGCTTCCTGTATACCTCAGTGTTTTTAACGAGGCCTTTACAGCTGCTAAATGATTAAGCAAAAGATTGATGAGAGTCTTGTCTTGGCAGCATATCAGAGGCATGGGCCCTGCCCTGCCGTACCCCGGGGCAGCCCGTGAATTATTGTGGCAGAGAGTACAGGCGAGCTGCACGGCCCAGCCACACTGCAAACTTAATCAGCACATCAGCTCCTGTGCACGCCACAGGAAACTGGGAATGCTCTTGGTTGCTTCTCTTGAAGTGGGGGTTCTATAGACACCACCAGTGAGCGTGGTCCATACCTGACATGTACCCCGAGACTCCAGAAGCCTGCTCTTTCCTGGCGAGTGTGGAGTAGACCAGCCTGCCCGGCCGGGGCTACCAAGGACTGCTTATACTTCAAAGTGCTCCGTGGCTTATCTGGACACCCTGGTGAACTGGGTATCCTTAGCAAGCAGACTGTTGGTGGGTGGGCCACTGCTTTCTTTTCCAGACCTTCCAGGGCACAGAGCAGTCTCGGGAGCCAACATTCAGGCTGTGTGGTAGGAAACAGGCAGAGGTGGTTAAGAGGAGGCTTCAGGCTGCAGGCTGCAGAGCTCAGTGACGGAGGCTTTGCACACACAGGCAGAAAGTCTCATGGGCAGCGTCACAGAAACTAAGCCATCGGGGCTGGAGAGATGGCTCAGCGGTTAAGAGCACTGACTGCTCTTCCAGAGGTCCTGAGTTCAAATC
>NW_021604638.1:2104089-2131626 GCF_004785775.1 Grammomys surdaster | reverse complement strand
AAAAAAAAAAAAAAAAAAAAAAAAAAAAAAAAAAAAAAAAGAAACTAAGCCATCCATCAGTAAAGCGTCTGAGTCAGGGAGAAACAGTGCTTAACATCTGTATGGAAGACCCCCGGCTTCTAGTACCTGAACTGCAAAATGAAAGGAAGAAAGGAGGGAAGAATGGAGTGGGGGAGGGAGGGAGAGAGGAAGGGGGAAAAGGGAGGGGGGAAGAGTAAGGAAGGCCGGCTTTAGAGCTAGGTTCAGATCTTGAGGTTTCCTTAACTATCCGAAGCTATGTGTACATCAGAGTTTCCACCCCGTCAGCGCGCATGTCAAGATCTATCTCATGACTTAGTTTTGAAAACGTCGCAAGGCGCCTTGCCGGACACCTGGTAGCCTGGTCCCTAGGCTCTTAAGTCTCCTAAGGTTATGGGCACGGGGTCGGTCAGAGAATCACCAGTCTGACCACGAATACATTTTATTTTATTTTACGAATACATTTGAATAAATAAGAAGTCTTATTAAATACTGGCCAGAGACTCATGTCCAGCCTTTCATTAGTTACATTAATCAGAGACTTATAAAGGCAAACCCCACAAGGCTACGGCCTTCCCACCTTCATCCAATCAGAGGCAAGCATACATCCTGACGTACCTCGCATCCAATCAGAGGCAAGCATGTATCCTGATGTACCGCCTGCCTACATGTGATCAAGCGCACATCCTGTGCAGTTGGGGCAACCAAGCTTATACATGAACAATAGCCCCCAGCGTTCCAGGAAGTTATCTGTCCTTGGGCTCCTGGAGCTTAAAGGTTAGAGGCGGACTTTTTGTTTTATAGATCTTCTAAGCACAGTAATTTAAACTTAAAACATAACATTAACCACCACATTTCCTCTCTGGATCCGACCGCGCCCTCCAAAGCTCTTCCTGTTAAACGGATAGAGCCAGGTTGCCATGTTGGAGGACTGCACCACACCAAGGCCAGCGGCAGGATTCCCAAAGTTAGAACCTCTGGATTCCAAGTCAAAGGGCAGCTGACGTGTAACGGTTTCAGCAACATCAAGAACTGCTCAGGTTCCTCTGGAAAGCTCCAGTACTGAGTCTTGTCTGTGAGGTCACCAGTTTCAGCAAGGATTCCATCCAAAGACAGCTACCTCCACTGCAGGCAGCTGGCTCACTCCTCCTGGAAAGAAGCTCAACTCACAGGGGACCACCTAGATGCATGTGGCTTTTAAATTCCTGTAGCTCTGGGCACCACCTGTCAAGAGTGGGGGCTCTGCCCTCCAAAGGCTGATACAGATGAAGGAGAGAGGGCTCGGAGACAGGAAGGGTTGTCCATGAGGCCATCTCCAGTGAAGGTCCTTAGGCGTGTAGATCCTTCAGGACAGCCCAAGATATAGTGTACATGGAGCCAGCTTTAAGGAGAAGGAGGTGACCAGTGGCTGGCAAATAGAAGGACCTGAACCTGAGGCAGAGGTCAAGTTAGGATGTGGTTTGATGGAAAGGAAGGTGTTAGATGAGAGGCCCAGATAGCTACTCATGAAGCCCAGGGAGAAATCACAGCGACCTAAGACCATGGGATCACTGTGGTAAACTCAGCAGGCATGAGGGGCTCCTTATGATCCAGTGAATTCAGTCAGCTCTTAGCTCATACCTCTGTGCAGTAGCTTTGCCACTTACTGGGGACAGAACAGACTCGAGGCCACTCCCACAAGACAGTAAACCCTGCCGTGCCCTGCTAGCAGAGGGACGAAGCAGGAACATGTGGGTCTAAATGCTCATCAAGAACCCCATAGAGGATTCTAATGTGGGCCCCATGCAGATTGCCTGGGCCACCAGCAAGGCTAGAGGTGTGAGTCTGAGAGGAATCAAGCAGAAAGCTAAAGAAACACAGCAAGTCAGGAAGAGTTTCAGAGCCAGCATACTCCCACTGAAGGTTCTAGAACCTTCCAAACCCCCTAGAACTGCACAGGGTCGGTTTCACCTCCAGCCTTTTCCCCACTTTTTTATTTTATACTTGTTTTGCATCCATGTATGTGTGCCACATATATGCCTAGTGCCCATAGAGGCCAGACGTGGGCAGCAAATCCCCCGAGAACTGGAGTCACAAGTGGTTATGAGCTACCGCGTGGGTGCTGGGAATCAAACCTGGGTCCTGGGGAAGAGTAGCCAGTGCTCTTAAGGAAACATCTCTCTAGCCCACCTCCACCCTCATCAACCCACAGTTGATCGTCTGATGAAGTGAGCGTGTCAGAAAGTTTTGGGGAGCACAGAACTGTAGATCTGGAGACTTGCTGTTGAGGTTCCGTTACCCAAGTCCAGGCTGAGTGAACGTGGAGAATTGAGGCAATACTGACAACCTCCCTGAGAAAGGAGACTTTGTTATAAGCACGCTGAGTCACCTAGAACAGGCAGTTTACAGGAGGTGGGCCACCAGGACAGCAAGTCACCAGGAATCTGGATTCCCAGCCATCATGACTTAACCCAGGAGGAAGAAAGAAGGGGAGGGACCACTAAGGGTGAAAGGCTGGGTTATCAGTTGGGCCACCTGCCTTTAAACAGCAAACCGCTCTCTCTTACGCATCATCGGCCACATTAACCTGGCTCTAGAAAGAGTGGCACCAGCTGGGCCATCCACTGCTCACCAAAGGCAGGGCTCTCTTGGAAGGAGTGGAGCAAAGAGGGGAGAGACCCCAGGACACATGACAGGCTTCACTGTGTCTTTGTCTCCACACTCATAGGAGGTTTGGAAATCCAACCAGACACAGTGACGCAGGGTGGGCTCAGACTTTGATGTCTAGGGAGGGAGTGGTGGGCTTGCAGCAACTGGGAGCAGCCAGGCCTGTCCTGGGTTAGCACCCAGCCTGTTAATAAGTTCTAGTTTTTGCTGAGTGAATTTAGAATCCCAGAAAGGCCAGGATCTGGGGAGATGGCTCAGAGGGTGAAGTGCTTGCCCACAGGCTTAAGATGTACAGGTGTCCCAAACACATATAAAAGCCAGCCATGGAAAGATGCACGTATAACCCTATAACTGGGGTTGGGGGCTGAGACACGAGCACCCCTGGGGGTGGTGAGCAATCCTGTCTCAAAGAGTAAGTTCCAGAGAAACAGAGGAAGGTACCTGTGTTGGCCACCTGCCTCCACGCGCATGAGGGTGTATGCACACCCACATGGGTGTGTACACTCTCACACGTGCAAGGAGTCCTGGTCATCTAACCCAGTCTCCAGATTTCTGAATGCTACATTTGCAACTATGTTTTTGGAAGTTTTGAAAACGGGGCTGGAGTTAAGAACACTTTCTGCTCTTGCAGAAGACCTAAGTTCCATTCCCAGGACCCACATGGACAGCTTACAGCCACCTATAACCTCAGTCCAGGGGATCCAGTACCTCTGGCGTCTGTGGGTACTTGTACAAATGTGCACATATCCACACATGGACATACATACACATGGTTTTAAAAGAAGTTTTAAGAATATGGTGGGTGTCTTCTTAACATTCTTAGCACAGTTTGACTGGGGGCACTGGGGTAGCTGTAATGAAAGCAATCGGCTATCTTAACTAAGGCACCACCCCCATCATGGAACTCCCTGATGGATTTAATGTAATCTCTCTGAGAAGGGGAGGAGAGACGGAAGGATTGGCAGAAGACTAAGATCATAGGTACCTGCACTGCAATGGGGCCCGGTACTCCTGAACCACATAGCATCCTAGGGTCCTGGGTCTCTATTCAGCCTCCTGGCATGCCATAGCCACTAAAGCTCCCAGGCTACTCAGACAGACTCTGCCAAAGGAGTGTGGGTAGGGGACACAGCACGTGGCTCTACGGGTGCCTTGGAAAGGGTGGGACCTGTCAAGTCCCAGCCTGTTCCCACCACAGTCTTCTCCCACAGCTTCTGGGTGTGTCACTCTGAGGATGAGCCAGGTCTCAAAGCCTGGGTCTGGAAATTCAGGGCCTGAGCTACACACAAAAGCCGAAGGGCACAGGCTGACCTCGAAGAACAAGCTCCAGGAAAGGCCTCTGGGCTTCACGAGGGCTCCCTGGGTTCACTGCCGAGACCAGTGCTGCCATGAGCCAGGCGCTGCAGGAACTTTAAACACCAGTGAAATACCAGTCATGTGCACGAGCCCGTCTGCCAGGAGCACAGCACCAGGCTACATATGCTTAAAGCCAGCGCCAAAGAGCCCTGGCCCTCACCATGGCCATGAGCCCTACACCCATCCTCTGGTGAGCACACACCATCCACTGGGCCTCTAAATTTTGGCACCGATGAAGAGTTCCCAAGAGAGGACCATGGACTCCTTTTGCATCTACTGACAAGGTTCCTGATTGCCCAGGCAGGGGCATCCTGGGACAGTAGGACCAGAATGAGCTGGTCCTCTGGCCATCATTGCCTTCCATAAGAGTACACAGGGGCTGGGAGGGTGACTAAACTGGTGAGATGCTCACTTTGCAAGCACAAGGTCCCTAGTTCAACCCCAAGAACCCATGCTAAAAATAAATAAATAAATAAATAAATAAATAAATAAATAAATAAATAAAAGCATCTGCAGTGCTTCTAATCCCAGAGAAGAGGTCTCTGGGTGCGACAACAGCAAGAACAGGTTTACAGTTGAGTGCTGTGCTGCAGGCCTGACATACAAGCTACTCAGAAATGGAGGCTGGAAGATCGAAAGTTCAAGGCTAGCCTGGGTAACATAGTGAGACTCGTCTCTAGATTGGCTCAATGGCAGAGCCCGTGCCTCGTGCACAGAAGTCTCTGGGTTCCACCAGATGCAGCAACAGGGAAGACGGCCATTGCTCATGTATCAGAGCATTGTGTGAGCACACAGCAAGACAGAACTGGAGAGTCTGTCTGGGACAGCTTATGCAACAGTGAAAGCCAACGTCCCATTTTGCATTCACAGTCTTCTGTTTGGAGCATAACCTTCTCCTACCTCACCAAATTGTCCTCTTCTATTTCCTTTAAGAATGATTTATGTAGAATTTCCAACTAGCAGAGCAGGCGCGCTCCCTTTAGGTCACAGCCCAACAGGGACACACCCAAGCTCACAGATTTGAAGCAAAGACAAGGCTCTAGCTGGGCAACTCCCCAGTCGCAACAGGCCACATGGTCCACACCTTTTCAAGAATGGCTCCCTCGTGTAATTAATTAAGCCTGTAATTACAGACCAATCTTTAAAAACATAATTTGTAGTTTCTCTACAATACTCCTTCCAAATCTAACTTCTGATGTGGGCTAAATTATATTGGAGCCGATTTTTACTACATGGAGACTCGGGATGGACCAGGCTTCGTTGATGATTGATTGAAATACCCCGTTTTCAAATTTATTGCTTTCATAGCAGCAATCTCTCTGGAGTCCTGGATCTGGGCTCTGCGGGACTCTGCATGCTTTTCTGCCAGCTCTAGGATAGATGGGGGGGGGCCCTCTGCCGGTGGGAAGTGACCTGCCCCAGGGCTGGGATTCCCACCTGCATGAGGTGTGCCTCAGGGTTATGGTGCTGGGGCATCCTTCCCATACCAGGCAGCCTTTTTATTATTCATTTGGTTTGTGGTTGTTGTTTCTTCTGAAAGCTACAGCCTTCCCTTACAGGGTCTCTGGGGCTGGGCTCAGTTGGTAGTGTTCACCTACTATGCACAAAGCCCTCCCTGCGTTTGATCACCAACACAGCATCAACTGGGTATAATGGCACATGCCTTTAATCCCAGCACTGAGGCGGTGAGGCAGGAGAATTGGAAGTTCAAGGTTACCCTCAACTACAGTTTCAGCTTGGAGTCCTATTGGTTCACAGGGGACCTTGTGTCAAAAATAAATAAGCACAGCCTCTGGGGTTTGAGGAGTCTCTGCACACAGGGTAAGGAGGTAGGGATCCTTAAAAAGAAAGCAGCGAGGCCACAGGGGCTTGCCAAATGCTTCAGGCAGACTTTCTTGGCTTAGCCTAATAGAAAAAACGGGGCCGCGGTGTTCTGGGTCCCAGAGTGACTGTAGCTTTGGTTTGTCCCCTGACATATGAAGGCCATGGTGGGCACAGACTACCCGGGAGAAATCTAAAAGAAAAATGATTGGAGAAGAGGAGTCAAAAGAAGTGGGGTGGTAGTCACCCAAAAGCTAGCCGCTAGGGTCCAGCCACGCCTTTCTCACCCCCAACAGAGAGCTAACTGCCTCTGAACAAAAGGAGTGATCCAGAACCCACTTCTCAGAGGCTGGGTGTGAATTCCTACTGTCTGCATATAGGTCATTTCTGGGAAATGAAGGACCACCACTAGCCCTAATACACCCCACTCCCACGCCCTCCACCCTTCCCAGACCCCACCCCCACCCAGCATTTTTGTACCCTTTAGCATAGTACTGAGAACACCTGGATTTTTTTTTCTCCAGAGCCCTCACCAAGGAAGTCCCCTGTGCCGTGCTCCACTTGGGAAGGAAGCCTTGCTTTGGGCAAACATCTGCCCAAAGGGTCTAACTCGGGCCTTTCTGCCTAAAGGTCTCCTTGTTTTGGATTTTCACCCCGGAGACAATTTTCTCATTAAGTGGCTAGTAATCGCTTGGGATTGCTCACCCCGACCCTGGGGAGGAGCTGCTCCGCTCCCAAAATACCTTTTGAGTCACTGGGGTTTCTATCACCTTGCATAAACTTTGAATTATTCTTTGTGTTGAGAAGATTATTATTAAGAAACACGCCCTCGAGCGGTCTGTACTTGCCTTCCCGCTTCATTCGGCAGGCTCTGCTGCACAGGGCGGCCGTCCAGCTGCTTCCCAAGGCTTGCCTGTGTGGCCCAGATGCAAAGACCCCAGGGCGGGGCTGTCCCAGACTCAGACGACTAAAGAGTCCAGCAACTCCTCAAGAGCCCAGACTGCCTTCCCATCCCGTCCTCCCTGCCAACGCAGAGTTACAGCGAACTGTTTCTCAGAACTCGGTGCCAGTCCCTCCCATCCCCAGGATGGGGGATGGGAAGGGAACACTCAGCACCCCTCCCCCTTCCCCGATTTTTACTTTTTTAGTGTTTCTATATGTATCCCTTTCTGATCTTGAACTCACGGTTGTCCTTTTTTAGCCTTCCAAATGCTGGGATTGCAAGCACACACTAACACACACACACACACACACACACACACACACACACACCTCACCTCTATTTGATAGAATTAGAACAGCGGTCTTAAGGACGCAGCTGGCATTGCAGCCCGGGGCAGCGGGTTTTAATACTCTCTACCCATTCACGCTTGCACCCGGAGCAGGCGTTTAAAGAGGGACACTTTTAATCGGGGAAGCGCTTCTCCTACAAAAATGCAAAGCGGCTGAAGCCGGGCCAGGTAGACGCCACAGATTCCGTGCAAGCCCCAGCGTCTGGAGGCCCCGCTGGGACGGATGCGCGCTCCTGCGGCCCCCTCTGCTGGCCGCGGCCACACTCTTCCAGAAGGGAGGCGCTGCAGCCTCTAGGCTGCGCCTTCCGGGGCGGTGGCCATGCAGGAGGCTGCACAGCCAAGCCCTCGGACGGATGGGGTTTCCAGCCACGGGATGTGAGATCCCAGCCACCGTCCCACCATTTCCACAATGAGAAGGTGTTTCCAACAAAAACTCAGGAGCACAACTGCAGAAAAGGTCAGTCCACGGCCCGTGCGCAGGCCCGTGCTGTGATGGACGGCTCTGTCGGGCTTAATTGAGTGGTTATTAGACACCCAGAGAAAGTATAATGAACCCACTGCCCTGGGGTCCTGCCCGGTTCTGTCTTACAGTACACCTCAAACACCACGCAAGACATTCTGAACGTTAAAAGTTGGTTATTCATCTGAATATACATTTATCTGGGTATTTAAAATATTTTGCTTATTTCTACGTAGTGATGGTTTTTTCCCTAGCCTCAGACTCCTAGACTCCATCTTGTTTGTGTTCGGTTACCTGGAACGCAAGGACGGCTTGCTTCCGAGGATGAAACCTTATTGGTCCCCAACAGTCTGGAAAATCTATTGCTGGCCAGGGACTGGGTTAGAAAGGATCATGTGACATAATTCTGGCCAATGAGACTTGAGGAAATCTGGATCGTTTGGTGCTTGAGAGAAAGCCGTTCGTCAGGTGAAAGGAAGATGGCTTTCTTCCTGTCTGGACTGGGATGAACATGTATGGTGCTCTGGCAACCGCCTTGCAACCAGGAGGGGTGTCTGGGGGTGAAGAAAACATGGGAGAAGAACAGAGCAGAGAGATGCAACATTTTGTA
Source organism: Grammomys surdaster (assembly GCF_004785775.1). Taxonomy (NCBI): domain Eukaryota; kingdom Metazoa; phylum Chordata; class Mammalia; order Rodentia; family Muridae; genus Grammomys; species Grammomys surdaster. Next base: position 2,123,423 of record NW_021604638.1, on the reverse strand, counting down.
GCTCCGGAACCTTGAAGGTGGCGGGTCCTGGAGGCACTGCTTCCCTCGAGGCATCTTGAGAGAAACCTCTTAACCTTGGGGGTGGCTCTCCTTTGACAGCATGTCTGTCACACACAGACCTTGGCCAGCCAGCATGCAGCAGGAGGCAGAGGTTGGGTTTGAAGGAGAAAGACGGCATTCGCTGACTTTTCCAGGCTGTGACAGCATAGCTGAGACAAACATCTAAAAGGAAAAAGAGTTTACTCTGTCTCCTGGTTCCAGAGAGCTTTGCCTGGCTGCGTTTCTTTTTTTCTTTTCTTTTTAAACCAGAAATCTAGAGGGAGGAAGGCTGCTCGCTCAAAGGAGGCAGGAAGCAGAGTGAGACGGAGCATCCAGGGAGAAAACAGACCTTTCAGAGACTTTTCAGAGGCGCAACTGGGTGACCCCTCTGGTGACACCAGAGTCCCAGAGATCTCCCAACAGCACTTCTGACTGGGGACTGAGACAGTTGCTCTGCTTGCAAGGCTGAGGTATCCCTGGAGTATAAGGCTGCTTTGAAGTAGCTCACTAACATTATAACCAAGGCATGGCTCCCCACACTCAGCTGAGCGTGTGGCAGCTACCTGGGCCCGCTCTGCTCTGCCTCCCTGGACAGATGGTATGGGATCCCACATAACATGACCGAGGCCCTCCATGCCTGGCCAGGAGCAGCAGTACGTCGGTCTAGAGTGGGAGGCAGTAGTGTCCACTTGCACCGCCAGAATGGCACCTGCTGCTGGACCATCATATGGCGACCTGGACACATCACTCAGGACTAGGGGACATTTCTTTAAATGAGGTGGGGGGGGACTTGAGGGTGCCGCTGTTGAAACTGAACCCTCTTTTTCTTCAGAGTTCTCCAGACTGGAGCTGTGAACTGCAACTAGAGACAGAGACCACGCTGGGCGTCCCTCACAGCTCACAGTGCTGGAAGCTGAACCCCCATAACAACAGGCAAGAGCTGAGGGGCCTTCAGATGGGAGAGAGGAGAGAAGGCGGCAAAGAGGAAGGGGAAAAGGAGAGAAAACATAGAAGACAGGCAGACAGATCAGGGCATAGTCTTAGCATTCCACGGCCACACCACTTGGCCCCTGTCACGGTGGGGAAGGGGGAACTGAGGTTGGCCTAGCCAGTACCTCCAAAAAGCAGACACCAATATAGAAGTCACTGTGACGGTCCTTGTGCCTTTCAGAGCCAGTCACATGACATGGCTTCCTCTTTGTGAACGTGCTACCCACGAGCCTGCCCGGCCAATGATGGTGAGTGGGTGGTGGTGCTGCAGGCCTGACCTTCCTAAAGCTTTTCAGCTCTTAGGCCTGTGACAATTCTCTGCAGGTGACAAGTCATACAAGCCCCACCCACCCACCCCAGGTAGGGGCTAGTGAAAGAGAGAGTTAGCAAGGATTAAGGTGGTCCCTCCCCCTCCCTCTCCCCCTCCTTCCATACCACACACAGCCCAGGGACAGGGAGGTCTCCTTGGCCTCTTCTGGGTCTGTGTGCAGAGGGAGGGCATCCGAGCTTGTATGTCCTGCTGGGGGACTGTGTCCCACGGCTTAGTGTCAGGTTGCTAACAGCAGACGTGTGTCCTTAGGGCCATGCCTCATGGTGGGAGGGACCAACAAATGTAAGACCAGCTGGTGATGGTCACCCTGACAGAAACCGCACAGAGTGCCAGGGTCCCAGGTCTCTGTTATGGATGTTTTCTGTTTACCAACATTCTGATTGGTGATTCGGCTGAACTGATTGGCCTCATGGCCAGCAGCAGCTCAGGGGAGTGTCTCAATGGATTGTAATTGTGCCATTTGGGGCAACAGAGTGTGTGGTGACAGGCAGGGGTGAGGGATGGGGATGGGGGGCTGTGCTTTGGAGGTTGCCAATGCTCTGAAGCAGGGCTAAAGGGAATTCAGCTTCAGAATCCCTCCCCAGGGACCTGGGACAAATGACCTCAACTCCATCTCCATTAGCCTCCATTTCCGTCCTTAGAGCATCCGGGACAGTCAGGATATTTGCCAGGGCTCTTGTCTGATGTGAACAGAGAGGATGATAGGTCTCATGGTCCCAGCAGCCAACGGTGTAACAGGAGTCAAGTCAGAAGGGTGAGGGCCACAGAGCTGAGGATTTGAACCCCAATCCAGGGCCTGGATGATGAAGAGGCCCCAGCTCAGGCAGGTGAGAAGCTAAAGGCTGGTTCCTCCTCGCTGTCCCTCTCCCTCAGGGGCTGGGCGGTGCCCTCTTGCAGGGGAGAGCCTTCCGCTATGCCAAGCCAAGTACATGGATACAAAAGGCTGGTCTCACAGACATTGTTGCACAGGTCTGAAGTGCCAGCATTCAAGGGGCTGAGGCAGGAGGGTAGCTGTGAGTTTAACGCCAGCTTGTACTAGGAGAGTAGTGAGACCCTGTCTCTAAACAGAAGAAAAAGATGGAGGAAGGGAAAGAGAAGGGAGGGAGGGAGGGTAGGCAGGAAGGCTGGTTTCCCTCAGAGATTCCTCAGACACAGCTAGGGTCACCGTTACCTCTGGCAGCCTACGGAGCAGGGAAGCCTGGAGTCATTCTGTGGCGAGGGCAGGACCTCTGGCTTGTCGCTCCCAGCAGCTCCCAGAGCAGTAGCTTTCCAGGTGGGGCCTGGCCTGACCGTGGCTGAACTTCTCCACAGCCATCCATGCCTGAAGCCCCTGCTCTACCATCGGAGCAGAAGCCACTTTGCCTCAGCCTCAAAGGGTCAGTGTTCTCCCAGGAATTCAGGTTCTCCACCTTGAAGGACTGTCCTCTGTCCTCAAGTGATGGGAACCACTGGAGTCCACTCAGCTGACACCAATTCTCAGCCAGTGGCACATGGGGTCCGGTTCCCCGAAGGTGCAGCTCTCAGGGTGGGGTGCGGTCGGGTGTGGTTCTCATCAAGAGGGACCACACCCCAGGAACTGAGTGTTTTGGCTTAAATGTGACATACTCCCTCCACCGCAGGCTCCCATGTTGGAACGCTTGGACCCCAGCTGGTAGGGCTGTTGGACGACTGTAGAACCTCCCCAGAGGAGGCCTTGGACAGGCTCCATCATTGCTGAGAACAAACACCCAGCAAGGATTCTTGACACACAGAACCTCCCTGCCACGCCTCGCCTGTAGGCCAGACTAACCCCTGGACTGTGAGCCAGTATAAACCCACTTCTTGTTTTTGTCAGGTGTGTTGTCATAGCAATGAAAAAGGTAAACGGTACAAGGAGTGACAGCCAATCAAGCCCTGGGGATAGGGTGGCCTCATGCTGGGTGCCCTACCAGTGGCTGATGGGCTTCCAGATGAGTGACCAGCACCAGAATGGGGACTGAGCATTAAAGGCCAGGTGCCCAGTGTGGCCACCCCAGGCCCTCAGAAAGCAGGCTCTCAAGGGTCTCCAGAGCTGCCTGTGGTGGCACACACTTTTATTCCCAGCGCTTGGGAGTCAGAGGCAGGTGGCTCTCTGTAAGTCTGAGGCCAGCCTGTTCTACTTGGTGAGTTCCAGGACAGGCCTGGCTACATAGTGAGACCCTGTCTCAAACACACAAACAAACCCAAAAAGGTCCAAGGGAGTAAATCAGGGAGGAGGGTTCCTCATAAGCCACTGGGTACCTGAGACTCCGACTCCAGAGACGTTTCCTTAGACACTTGAAGGCAGAGGTCTGTGACAAGAAAGGCTGAGTGGGAGCGTGTAGCCACACCTCATCTTGGTCCCTAGCACCTGGGGTAGATCCTCCTTCAGTGACCTAGGAGAACAAAGGTTGGTCCACCCCAACTCTCACCCCCAGAACCACAGGAGAGCCACCTGCTGTCCATCAGTCTCTCTCAGGTCATAGGTCACATGGCCCAGGAAACTCACCCAGAGTGTTCCTCTCACAGACAAACTCTGGTGTCCCCAAGTCTTCCACGGAGTGGTGCTGGAGCCTGCAGCAGCCCACAAGTTGGCTGTCAGCCTGGGACTTTTGTAGGATTGGGGAAGAGATCCTTGAGACAGAGCCTCCTTCCTACCCAAGAGAGTGGGCACAGCCCAGCTCACGTCACGGCATTTGGAGGCATCCATCTCAGCATTTCTAGGCTCAACAGGAGCCCGAGTGAGAAAGAAGCCACAGGAATTAGGTGGCCTTGAATTGGGGAGCTGGGCCTCCATTGCTGGGAACATGGACTGGGTGTTAGGTTATTCTGGGTCTTCCAGGACCAGGAACTTGAGGAGGTCAGCTGCACGGTCATAGGAGGCCTCCTTCACAGTGGGTAGCGTGGGGCAGATGTAGGCAGACTCAGCCTCCCAGCTGCTTCCTTTCTGCCTGAAAGGAAGCAGCTCAGAGTTCCTGGGGCTGCCGTAGACTCACAGTGGATAGCAAAGCTCAAAGCTGCCCCAGGTTCAGATGGGGGCCACCCCTCACACCGGGCACCCATGCCCACATGGCAAATCTTGGGTCTGCCATATCTACGGAAGTCTTGGCTCTGGGTGGCTTCAGTCTATCTTCAGACCAGCCCCAAGACCAGGGACAATCCTGTGGTCCTCTGTTCTCTTAATTTATTGTGTTCCTAATTGAAGCAACAAAGAGATCCGAATGGCTTCAAGGAACTGAAGCCATTCAAGGAAGCGCTCCGGAGCCTCAGAGAGAAGCAAAAGCACTTCGGGCAGTGGAAACGGAGGAGGGGCACTTTGTGGAGACACCCTGGCCCAGGACATCACAGCCAGGGTGTGGTCCTCTCCCCCAGCGACTCTTCTCCAGCCAGACCAATAGTGGGTGACAGTCACCGTGAGCATCTAAGGTGACTCTAGACTCACCGGGGAGATGCCCCTCTGATGCCGTGGGAGAGTGTCGAGATTAACTTCCTTGATGTGAGAAGACGCATCTTGAGTAGGATGAGCAGTTCAGCATCGCGTAAATGCACACGGATCTCTGTTCCTCGTATGGAAGTGATGTGACCCGACCCTTTCGGCCGCTCTGGCTTCCCTGTCATGACAACTATAACCTGTAACTGTGAGCCAAATAAACCCCTTTCCCCTTAAAATTTTTCGTCAGGTATTGTCACAGCAGCAAGAAAGAAACAAAGACAGCTATTTCATAAGTCACAGACCTCCTGTGGGAAATGCCCATTGCTATGCCGCCAGCACCCGGGGTCTCAAAGCTGCCCAGCTGACGCCCAGATAGTTCTGATGAGTGCCCTGATGGATCCCTTGAATTCAAACCTGTTTTCACACCAAGGGTCCTGAAGAGGGAGGCAGTGACAGGCTCTTCACCTGGGATCCTTCTACTCCATGATCTGTTTGGTGGATGTCCCCCACCTCCACCCCCTGAGACCCCTTCTACCCCTAACAGCAAGAGGGATTGATTTGGGCAGACCAGAGCTAGCAAACTACAGTCCAAGGTTCAAGTCCTCCCACGACAGAACTGAATTCCCCCATGTTAGAGATCATGAGTATCATGGATCCTTCAAAGAGAACTCTGCCAGCCTTAGCAAGTGCTTTATCAAAGGTTGCTGCTCAGAAGGGGTGGGAGATTTGCCTCAGACTCACTGTGTGGCTTTTGGGGAGCCCCTCAGCTGCCATGGGTATAAATTCAAGGTCTTTTGCACCTAAAGCACTCAGCACCGTGACTCCCTGGTGGTACACCCCTTCCAGAACCTAGTGGGCTTCAGGGTATTCAACTCACCCTGAAAGAGAGGCTTGTCAAAGGGATTTATGGCTTGCCAACAAGAATCAAAGCAGAGCTTACAAAATCCCAATTACCCAGGCTGGCCCTGAATTTAGGAGCATTTGTAAAATTAGAAAGAGCCAATTTTAAACCCTCAGGCGGTTGAGCAACAACGGGCAAGGCGTGGGAAACAAGCCCTGGGGCATCTTTGTGGGAGCTTAGGCTCTGGGTGTGGCTCACTCCCTGGGACCCCTTGCTGTGAGCTGCAAGGCCAAGCAGGGGGATAGTCAAGAAGGAAGGCCAAGACACCCACGGCGACACACACTGAAGCCTGAGAAGCCCCTCCATGCCTCCAAGGACCTCTTGTCCCAGACACACGATGGCTACTGAACAAAGAGTTTTCATTGTATCCTCTATTTCAAAGATCTCCCTCATTAAAAAAAAAAAAATTATCAAGAACATATGTATTGGCCAATCTGGACACATGCTAGGCCAGAGACCAGAGACCAGAAAGCTATGGGAAGGCCTGCAGGTTTACTGGGCCCTGAGCCCACAGCCTGGTTCTCTGCTCGGGCGGGCGGTAGCTCCATGCTTCTGAGACTCCGGTTTCCTCACTTGTAAAAGGGAGTCGGGTTTGCCTCGTGGCCGGGGCTCCCGCAAGGCCCAGGCAGGGTGCAGGTGAAATGGAATCTATAAACATGGGCAAGTGGCCAGTGAGGAGAGAGAGCCACATGGACTGTCCAACAAGGCAGGCTCAGGTCTCGTTTGAGGTCACACAGTTAGGACTCAGCACAGTTCAAGATTAGGAGGTCCTTGAATATCGGTGATTTCCTGGCTCACACAGCCTCAGTTTACCATCCTTTCTGCCCAGAGAAAAACCCCAGGAACGACAACTGTTTGTAGGTACAGGGTCTGAGGCTACCCCAGTGTGGTGGGGAGCACAAGGCCTGCCAGGCTGAAGGAGGAAGACCGCCTAGCAGCCAAGAGTGCAGCTTGTAGAGTCTGTGTGGCCAGCAGAGGGCAGCAGAGAGCAGTGGCTGCCTCAGGGAGGAGCCTTGAGTTGTTGCGTTAGGAGTTGTTGGCACTCTCCCCTCTCTTTGACTCGTGACAAGGTTAGTGGTGCTCTCCAGGGCCCTCGGGTGTAGGCACATCCTTGAGAAGCATGCTGTGCTGCTGTGGCCAGGCATATCCAAGAGGATGTCTGCCACAGGGTGGTGGAGTGGAGATCCTACTGTGACTAACCTCCTTCAGGGCCCAGGAGCTTCCAGCAGAACCAAAACTGAGATTCAGAACCAAAGTGATTTATCCAGGGGCTTCAGAGCAGTGTCCCCCCCAAAAGTCACCTTTCCATCTTATCTCCAGAACCCAGACAACGCCACTTGTCACGGTTGCAGGGACCTCTCAGATGCATCTGGGAAAGAACGTTGGTTGTTGTGTTGGTTTTCCTCAATGACCTGTGTGCACCGTCACAAGAGAGAGACGAGAGATTCGGAAAGGTGTGCATCATGGATGCTGGGACCCAGCCGCACAGTGTTAGGGAGGTGTCTCGTGGTGAAGGTCACACCTGGCACACAGTAGCTGCTACATAAATACTTCCTGGGGGACAGAATGTTTGATGTGCAGAAGGACTACTCACAGGACTAGCTCCTGTTGGCTGTCATCATTCTGGGCCTGCAGGGCAGGAAAACTCACTCAACTACCAGCAGGGGGCGCCTTTGACTTTTGACTTCACTGTGCAGTCCTGGGTCAATAGGACACATGGGTTTGCTTGCTGTCTCACGTTCTCTGTCTGTGTCTCTCTCTGTCTATATTTCTCTCTGTCTCTTTCTTTCTCCCCCTTTGTCTCTCTTTCTCTCTGTCTGTTTCTGTATCTCTCTGTCTCTCTCTCTCTCTCTTACACACACACACACACACACACACACACACACACTTATACACGCAGTCACCCTGATTAGAGGCCACCTGCCCCTCAGGAACCAGACCTGGAGTCCTGGTCTGGTCGACTTACAGTAACACTAGGTCATAAACCTGCAAAGAGGGCCAGAGGGCAGGAGGGAGGCTGTACCTCTCCAGCCTATGATCCGGAGCCAGGACCACAGGCTGGGAGGGTCCTGATGCAGTCAACTGACGAAGCTGAGGGTTCCCACCCCACCCCACCCCACCCAGGGTCCTGCAAATACAAACCCGCACCTGTGTGACTCACAGTCCTCCTACCTCTGTGAAGACAGAGCGTGGAAGAGGCAAGGTTGTCTCCTACCCAGGTGCCCAGGACACAGCCAATGCTTCTCTTCTGTCATGTTGCAGAACACTGGGGTATCTCTGTAACCTCTGCTATTAAGGAAAAAGCACGTGAAATCGGCGCAGGTTAGCCGTGTCTCTCTGATCCCACATCAGGGTGCGGCTCTAGGCCCTGGGTGTCCAGAAACAGGAGCTGACTGTTATGCAGAGACAGTGACAGCTGTGTCCCCTCCTGCCAGTGCTTGTGCCGATCCCTGGAGGGGCTAGGCACGAAGCCCTACCCCATATCACCTATGGAAACAGATTCTGAAATCCATTGTGGAAATCGTGTCCACTGGCATCCTTGGGTTTACTTTTACACGGGCCGTATTCAGGTCTCGGTAGAGGACAATGGTGGGTTGTTGTCCCCAAGGGTACTAACTAGAGTCACACGAAGGAGGAACCCACTGAGGGGCTCCACCCCAGCCACTTGCTTGGCTTGCTTGATAACCCTTGCCAGAAACCATCATCCCTCTCTTCAGACTGGGTCATAAAGGTGAGTCAAAACTAAAAGCATGCCCTGGAATTCCCTGGAAGCAGGACATCCCTCCTCCCCCATAAATCTCCCTGACTCTTGGACTCTGTCATGGCTAGTTGCCCAGATAATGGCTGTGTGTAGCTCAGCTTTAAAGCCAGGACCCAGTAGGTTGTCAGGAGCAGGGCCGTCAGCATGCTTTTCCTGGCAGGAAGAGACGGAGCACTGTCTGCAGGACAGGGGGAAGGCCTGGTTAGTGGCTTGAAACATGGATAGGGAGGGACACACAGACTCCGTGTGACCTACAGGAGCATCAAACTAGGTCAGCACTCTGCTCTGTCCATGGCAAGTTCTTTGCACCCCAAGGTCCCTCGCCAGAATAAAAGTCCCAGCTCCTTAATTCGCAGGCCAGGTGACAGGATCTAGAAAAACAGGCTTGAATCTGGACTCAAAAAAGGTCATTTGCTTGTAAACTCTTTATTTTGTTTGTCTTGAGGCGCTGTGGACGAAACCAGGGCCTTGCAAACACCAAGCAAATGCTCTGCCCCTTAGCCACATACCAAGACCTCTTTCTGGTTTTAATTTGGAAACAGGGTTTCATCATGTTGTCCAGGCATACCTCAGGATGACAATTCCCCTGCCTCAGCTTGAGTAGCTAGGATTACAGATCTGAGTCACCTAGCCCAGCTTTTTAAAAACCTACCTTTCTGGATCCTGGCTCTGGAGCCACTTCCTGACCCCAGGCCATTATGGTCACCACTGCACTACCTGGGAAGCCCTTCCCATCTTTCTGAACAGTGGCTGTCCACCTTGAGAACCTGCCAAAATGTACCCTCCACCAGGAAGCCTTCCCAGACTGCTGTGGTCACAGACCCACCCTTCCTGGCATCCCTCCTGTTCTCAGTAGACTTCACTGATTAACAGTTTCCTCTCATGTCTGCCTGAGCAGGTTCACCCACTTGTTTGTGGATGTCTCTTCCCCTCAGTGTGTGTCGGCCTTTTTGATTAGCACCCGAGGAGACTGTGTGGAGAGTTTTTCTCGGTCCTTCCTCCTGAACTCTGGAGGCTAAGGCAGGAGGATCATGAGTTGGAGGGAAACCTGATCTATGAAGCAAGGTTCTGGGTCCCCAAAATGAAGTTAGTCCAGGTATGGAGGCACATGCACCTGGGAGGCAGAGATAGGAAGGTTAGAAGTTCAAGTCATCCTCCGTGTGTATCTATACACAAGGTCCTAAGAAAAAGAGGTGAAAGTACGCACTGGGTCTGACAGTGTCTAAACTTGGGTCAGGTGCCACCAGGTGGACACAGGCTGGCACATGGAAGATCATCCCAGCACAAAGACTGAGCTTTGGGACTCACTAGTCAAGGCCCAGTGTTAACATTGATTTGTCAACTTAAAAGGTTATAAAGTATCCTTAATATATAAAGAACTCTTAGAAGCCAATGACAAAAAGACAAACCATTCATTTAAAAATGGACTCAAACTGGCACATTTCCAAAAGAGATGGTGCCATCAGTTGTTAGGGAAATACAAGTTACAAATGCACACACACAGGCTCACACATGCACATAGACACACACAGGCACACACACATACATTCATACAGACATACAGACATACACACATGTACACACAGACACACATTCATATATACTTACATATATACACACATGCACACATACACATAGGCACATGCACACATACACACATGCACATACATGCATACATACATGCACACATAGACACATTCATACACAGGTACATACATACACATGCACACACATGCACACATGCACATATGTACATATACATACACACATACACATACATGCACACACAGACACACATATACAGGCACACATATACACATATATGCACACACACACAGACACACATGCACACATACACATGCATGCACACAGACACACACACACACACACACGTGCACACAGACACTCACACATAGTCATAAAGAGGACATAATGAAACAAGTGGAGAATAACAAGTGTTGGAATGAATGTCGTTGGCAATTTTGTTAAGTGAAAATCTCCTTGAGAGTACTCCATTGCTCCATGAAAATTAGGGAACGTGGGTGTATTTGGTACTTCGCTGTTTTTGTGATAAAATTTCCTAGCAACAGCATCCTAAGGGGAGGAGGGCTCCTTTTGGCTTACAGTTTAGGTACAATGAATCCTAATGGCTGAGGTGGCAGAGGTGAGGCAGCTGCCACACACAGACGAGGTCAGGCAGCAGATCCTGCACCAACTCTCTTCTTCCCTTTAGAAGCCCAGGACCCCAGCACACAGGGCAGAGCTGTCCATGTTTAGGGAGGGTCTTCCCACCTCATGAACCTAACCAAGAAAAACCCTGCCAGGCTCTCCCAAACTCTTTTCCTGGGGTTCTAGAGCCTGCAGAACCGACAGTGTGAACTATCGTGCTGGCCTTTTTTTTCATTTTCTGCTTCTGTTCTTAGAGAAGGTGGGCGGTGGTGGCATACGACTTTAATCCCAGGCACAGCCAGGAGGATCTCTGAGTAGGAGCCCAGTTTTGTCTACAGAGCTAGTTCAAGCTTAGCCAAGGCTACGCAAAGAAACCCTGTCTCAGAAAAACAAAAGATACAAAGAACAGAGGGAGGAGAAAGAGAGAGAGTCTTGCTCTGGAGCCCAGGATAGCCTTGGACTAGGGGCTTTCTGGCCTCCACCTTCTCAGTGTCAGGATTACAGCTGGGATGTACCCACCATGCCTGGCTTGGAGATGCGATATTTTGAAAACATCTTATTGGTTTTTTTGTGACTTTGACATCACATATCCCAATCTCAGTCACCTCCCATCCCTCCATAGCCGCCCTCCGCCCTTGCAACCTTCCCCCAAAACAAAACAAAAATCTCAGTGTGTAAGCTGCAGTGTGTCAAGTGTTTTCCCACACCCTTTGTCCACACATCTTTACTTGCAAATGTTCATTGCATGAGTCTTAGGTCTGGTCTGAGGCCTCTGGCTTCTGCTGCTCGATCAGTACTGGATCCTCAGTGGGACTCCTCTCGGAGATCCTGTTGTTGCCCTGGACACATTTCCAAAAATGTGTCGTGGAGATCTTGAAACTTTGGAACTGCAGGGATTTCACACCCTCCAGCAGTTCATAGATGGGGTAGATGTTGGGGTGGGCCAATTCAAAACCCTAGATCTGGGCCTGGTTGGTCAGCCTGACAACTCTCCCACACTCACGCCAACTGGAACCAGCTCTCCCACAGACACACACACACACACACACACACACACACACACCACCTGGGCCAGCTCTCTAGCACTGCCCAGGTGAGGGGTGGAGCCTGTCTCCAGAGTGCTGCAGCTGGGGAGGCTTGCCTTCCCCCAACTCCCTACCACAGCTGACATCAGCATGGCCCCAGGTGACAGCCCAGACAGACGAGGGACAGGGACGTCTGCATGGCCTTTAATGGTAACAGACCCTTGCTGCTGCAGGACCACAGATCCAGACATGATCCTCAGTGGCAGCACCGGCCAGGTCCTCATGGCCTTCGGTGGCTTCGCTGGCTCCTCACACCAGGCTGTTCCTCAGTCCCCTCGCGTCTCCAGTTCCCCCTCCCTTCACTGTACACACACCGTTCTCATTCTCTTGTTCTCGTTCATCTCTCCACAACCTACTTGCTCATCTGAATGGTGCTGGGAGCCTCTGGGGGCCTGGGGTCATCCAGAAGCACTATGCTCAGCCCACGCTATGTGGCACCAGACAGGGCTCATCTCAGGCTAGCTCTGCCCACCTGGGCCCACCAAGTTTTAAATCTACACCACAAGCCTCTGCATCCTCAGATGTCAGTAAGCTTTGCCCTCCTTGATGGAGAGACCAGGACTGTGGGGAATCACATCTCAGATCTGGTGTTTGCCAACTATGTGGCAGGCAGGACTCTGTGGCGACAATGGTCCATGCTGTGGTATAACTCACTCTACTTCATTGTGGCCCAGACTCTTTGGCTCCCAAGAGTTGTCACTCCTGTGACTGGAGGCTGCTGTATGGCATGTGTAACTCTAAGGAGGGCCTGGCTTTGATGGCCTAATCAGAAAAATGCTGCCAAGGGACAAGAGCCTCCTGGACGGGATCAGGATCCTGAAGGATCTGAGGGCAGTGACGTGGGTCAGTTCCTGAGTGTGTGCACGTGTAAATCAGGTGTGGTCCCGCTTGTCTCTCGTCCCAGCACTTAGAAGACAGAGGAGGAGGATCAGGGCATCCTCAGTTGCATAGTGAGTCTGAGGCCAGTCTGGGATACATGAGACCCTGTGTCACAAAAACAAAACAAAATCAAAAAGCAAACAAAGGCAGCAGTAGCTCTGACTCTAGAGAGAATCCACACTAGACCGGAAGAGGCCGGGCAGCACAGAATGAGGCTGACTGTGAGGACCTGAGAGACTCCCACCCTGCAGCCTGTGAAGAAGCAGGGACTTTGACCTCCTTCCCCAGGGCTAAACTCAGCAGCACAGGATAAGGAGGTGGCAGGCTGGGACGCCTGACCACACAAGCCCAGAGCCTCTACTCAGTGAGAAGGAAGGACCACCTCAGCCCCTGTCTGTGGTCACTCCTCTGTAGTTCTGAAAGCTAATAATGCAAGGTGGGGCCGGGGGGATCCTTGAGTGCCTGCTGAGGTTCTTCCCACCGTCCTGGGTCCCCCCCCACTCCTAACATTGTCTCTTCCCACTGTGAGGACCATGTGCCAACTCACCCTGCAGAATATGTAAAGGCCTTAAGCTCCCAAGTAGGGTCCCCAGGTGGGAGCTACGAATGGTAGCAAGTTGGCACGGGGATGCCAACTCCTGGCTGCAGGGGTGAGGGGTGGTTGGCGGGGGTGGTTGGCATCGGGGGGGGGTGGATGTCTGAACAAAGCTCTCTGTTTGAGGTTGGCAGCCAACAGAGAGGCCTTTGTTCTGAGGGGAGTTTAAGATTAGTGCTGGAAGGAAAGGGGGCACCGTGACACAGGCGTATTCCAATCTGCCTACGAAGAATATATCTCTGTAACTCCTTGGCAAACACAAACCTATCACATTGACACTTCCAACATCCGTTTGATTTGTCGGTGAGCCCTTGGGGTCATGGTCTGATGACCTCACGCCAACAGCAGAGAAGTGGGGGAGGGAACCTTCCAGGACAGTGTCGCAGAACGGAAGGGTTGGGAACGCATCAGCTCCATAGCTGCATAGCCAGCTACCCAAAACTCAAGCCCGGCACCACAGACACTGGTCATTTTGTATAGATATACAGAAGTCTCCGGAAGGTTCATCTGATCCAGGCTGGGATCCCCTGGCCAATATGAACATAACACCTACGGCCAGCTTAAAGCCTGAGGGCCAGCTCGTCATGGCCTTGTTTACGTCAATGGTAGTGGCTAAGTGTAGGTTGGGATGGTGCAGTGACTGCAGCTGGGCCTCCTGGCCCACAGTCCAGCTGGGCTTGGTTACAGTAATTGCAAGACCCAAGGCTGCTGTCCTCCACAGCCACCAAGCTGCCCCCATTTCACAGGTGGGGAAACTGAGGCTAGGCATGGAAGTGAGGCAGCATCCTTCCCTCGATGATATCACCACAGGATCCAGTAGGAAGGGAAGGAGGCCATTCACATTAAGTGACACAGCACTGTCCCATGGCAGAGAGTGACGACCGAGGGAGTTTGGAGAAATTGGCTATTTAATAGACCCGCCCTGAGTACCATGGGCTGGCCACATTGTATGACTCTCCTTGTACCACCAGGAGGAGGCAGGGACAGCAGGGAGCTGTTTCCTGCTGTGATTCCATGACCCTACTTCCTGCTTGTATTCTCAAACCTTCCAGCCCAGGACACCCCTGCTTGGGACACTGCCCCCACGAACCTAAGAGTCCCTTGCCGTCAGCCAAACTAGGCATGTGCATCTCCAAAACGCACAGCATTCTGATCACCTCAGAGGAACCAGAGGCTCTCTCTATCCGGCTATATCCATCTATCGAGCTGTGAACGCTCCCTCGCACAGCAGAGCCCTGACAGCCTTTCTGTAGGGCTGGTCAGAGCAGCCAGGATCCTTCTAGTCTTGCAGTAAAAGCTGACCTTTCTTTCAACTCAACTTAATGAGTATGTGAAGGCCAGAGCGGTCCCCAGGCGGCTTTGGGGTGAGGCCTCCTGCCGAGGCCAGGACTGTGCATCGGTCTGAGAGCCGAGGCCTGGGCTATGAGACCACAGTTGGAAGAACACCCCTCCCTGGGGGCTGTTCTCAGAGCACCTGTCCTGCAACCCTCTGCTCTGTCTGCCCTGAGTGATCCCACAGCTCCATCCCCCTGCCTCATGCTGGCCTGTGGCTTGGGCAAGTGGCTTAGCCTCTCAGAAAACACAGAGGTTATGTGCTACCAGTTCTAATCACTGCCACGGGTGGGACATACCTCACTGATTTGAACAGCAGGGTGCAAAATGCCCAACCCAACAAGGAAGACCCTGGGGACTCAGCCCTGGGATGTAGGACTCATCTCTTCCATCAGACAGCAGGGACACAGCCTGAGGGTTGGGTCTCATCACACCAACTGCACTCACTGCTGAAGACTCTGTCACACACCTTCAAGGAAGATTGGGACAAAGCCACAGGGAGCCAACATTCCCTACCATGACCTGACCCCTCCCCTCCACCCCAGAGCAGTGATCACAG
Organism: Grammomys surdaster; assembly: GCF_004785775.1. Taxonomy (NCBI): domain Eukaryota; kingdom Metazoa; phylum Chordata; class Mammalia; order Rodentia; family Muridae; genus Grammomys; species Grammomys surdaster. The sequence goes on along the minus strand of NW_021604638.1, from coordinate 2,108,352 downwards.
ACTGCAGGGAAAGCGCTCTTGCTGTGCACATAGAAGGGAAACTTAGAAACAGCAGCTTCGGAGTACGGGGAAGGCAGATCCATTACTCTTCCCCAAGGCTGCCTGAGCAGGCTGCGTCTATTCCCAGAGAGGACTCTGACCGACAACCTTCCAATCACAATGATGCCGCCCCCCCCCCGAGTTTATAGCTGGGAATTCCAGCCAAGTCACCTCTATTTCCTCCCCTAAACCTCAGCAGGGGTTGGGGTGCTCATTTTCAACGAAACACACACATACAAACACATATAATATACATACAGACACACATGCATACAGATACACACATATACACACACAGACACAATTATACACACACATCGACACACAAACACACAGACACATACAACATACATATAGACACCCATCCACACATATATAAACAATAGAGAGATACATACACATACATATATGCAAGCACATACACAACACACATACAGACACACATGTACACATATATACATTCACACATATACATACATACATGGGCACAGACATATATACCACATGCACGTACACACATACATACTTATACACAGACACATACATTCACAGACACATATACACACACAACACAGAGACATACAAAACACATACATACACATGCACACACATATACATATATACACAGACACATATACAAACACATATACACAACACATACACGCATATATATACACACATACATACACACACACTGTCCTATTTAATCAGCCCACAGGGGTCAATTCTGTGAGTGGTGACTGGCAAACTCAATAGAAAAAAAAATCAGTCTGGTACTCAAATCAGATCCGCTACCAACTACACTTTGTAAAGCATGCTGGTGATGTCAGAAGACGAAGCTCTGCCTGGACCAGCATTTTGACTGTGGAAGCATGAACTGGGGCCATCAATCAAAAGAGATCAGGGGATGGAGGAGGAGGGTGCCACACTTCAGACTGGCGGTGGTGGAAGTCAGAGCATTGGCCCTGGCTCACTGGGCTTCGTGGGTTCAACAGCCAAGGTTCTGCTCTGCAAAGCCTTTGCGCTCTGGAGCTGGGGCCGTGGCCTTGGGATTGAGAGCATTCTCCAGGAGAGATGCTATTTGTACTCTGTGCTTGTAAAAGTTAACACTCCTCCTACCCCTGTTGGAGGCCTTGGCATCCCCACCCAGCAGAGCGGAAACCGGAAGCGTGTAATTTAGAAGTGGGGCTGCACCTGGGGCTGGCTCCAGGCTGGTCCAGGAGCCGAGTGGCTAGCTCTCGGTGTCTGGAGATTTAGCTTCTGAAATCTTGCCGCCTGGAAGACACTTCTCCCTCAGGTGTAGTTTCGCTAGAAGCAGAAAAGCAGAGAGAGAGAGAGAGAGAGAGAGAGAGAGAGAGAGAGAGAGAGAGAGTTTAGAGATTAGTTAGAAGCTAGAGATCGCCCCTGGAAAATCAGGTGAGAGTCCTACCATGCTCCCTCCTCTGCTGCGCACTGTGCAGAAGAGTGTGGTTGAAACTTGCCTGAGCCGTTCAGGATGTCTCCGTGATTAGTCATGCCTGCTGGGTGCAGCAAGGTGTGAGGGACAGTCTGCCATGTTTTCTGATGTGAACTTCATTGTGAGAAGGGGGAGCTGGTAACTAGGAAGGTGAAAACACACACACACACGCACACACACCTACACACGCATGTACACACACGTATGCACGTACCTACACACACGAGCGTGCACACACGTACACACATACCTACAAATGTGCATACACACACTCAGCACACACAAGCACGTGCTCGCACACACACAACGAGATGGACACAGTGGGCTTTTTTGTCGGTCTGTGAGGGAGCAGGTCAGCCCAAGAGGAAAGGAGAGTGGAGGCCGAGCCTCTGAAGGCAACGGGAATGAGCAGGATGGTCTCGTGGGAGCTGCCCCCACGCCACCATTTCACAGGACTGTTGCTCGCACTGGATCACCGTGAGAGCGAGGCTCAGTCACCTGTGACCCTAACTGTGATTGTGTTACTCCATCCTTCTTTTGATCCCCTCACCCTGTCCTCCCCCGGGCTGGCTTTCCCTGGGGTCTGAAGACAAGCTGATAGTTTTTCAGGGTTGCCGTGACCCCGTGACCCCGGGCAGGAAATAGAACCTGCCTGCGGCATCATCTTTGAGGAGGCTGTGCTCCACAGGCCTCCTCCCTCTCCCTCTGGCCCAACCTTTGACCATGGGGTGGGCTAAGGGGTGCTACCTGCCTCTTACTCAGCCTCACAGGTTCAAGGACCAAAAGGCCCGCCCACCTGGAGAGAACAGAGAGGGGCTGTTGAGGATGGTGGGTTTTTGGAAAGCTGTAGCTGAGGGTAACGCTAGTCAACATCGCCTGGAGTATGGTGCTCCCTCTGGGAGGTACGGGCCGTAGTCCTCCTCTTGGACTTGACAGTGGATGCAGCACAGGACTTAAGCTGATGGCATCTAATAGCCAAGGGGAAGCAGGAGGGCGGGACAGAGAGGGCTCCACCACCTGCTGCTGGGCCCCACCCGCATGCCCTCAGCCCTCTCCAGCCTGGGAGTGAGTATGCAGCTCAATACAGAGACTTGACCCTACTCTCTGAAGCTGAGGGGAGGGGACAACAACTTCCTGGGAATTGCCCCAACAAGCTCCCTGGCCTTCACCCTTCCCACACTGTCTCTAATAAAACTGAACCCCAGGCATCTCCTGAGGGAAGTTGGGACTGACAGCAAAAGTGTCCCTGTCGGAATTGCTATCGAGGAAGATTGATTTGGGGCATTGGCTACCATGTTGTCACCATGAGGCAGCCAAGTGTTGACGATGCTGTGGAGGAGTGACTGCATCTGGCACCAGAGTAGCCTTGGCTATTAGTCTCCGGCGTCTGGGGTGCAGGGGGTGGGGGTTGAGAGGACACAATTCAAACTAGTTAAATGACTGCTGTCCTCCTTGGTGACAGAAATGTTACTAACAGGTACACTTGCTGGCTAGGCTGACTAGGTGAGCCAGAGCTGTCCCCCAGGGGCTCCTGTGTTCCTGGTGCTGTTTTAGGGGGTTGTGGAGTCTTTGGATTGTGAGCTTAAACACAAAGGTTGCTAGGGTGGTTTTGAAGATTGTTCCCACTTCGAGGTCCAGCCTATACCCTGCTTGCTGGTTCAGGAGCCATAGGGCAGCTGTGTACCAGCCAGAGCTGCCTTAGCCAGGCCTCCTGCACTGTGTCAGATGGAAATTCTACTGAGTCTGTGAGCTAAAAGCAACTCCGTCTTCCTTCGGCTGCTCCTTCGGGTGTTTGGTCAGATCAAGAAGAGTCCAGGAGAGCATGCGCGTGTGTGTTGGTTATGGCGGCTTGGACTACTGCTCTACACAGACACATCCCATCGCCTTCTCCATGGTGGGGACCTCCCCACCCCCACCCCCATCCCCACCCCCACTGCTGGTAGGCCTGGGGGTCTGACTCTTTTTGGCATAAGCTTTTGAGGTTCCTATACCCTTTGCTCGGCTTGTGATTTGGTGTGCCATGCCTACCACAAGGAGGCTGTGCCCAGGGTAAGCTATTGCCGCTTCACCTGGGCCCCTGAGCAAGCACCCTGCAGCTGAGCGAGCCACGATGTCCTTTTAAGGAAGTCTACTGGGTCTAAGGCTGGTGCGTAGATCTCTCCCAGGCAGGGTTGCCAAAGGCATCTTCTATTGCTTTGACCCCAAGTATCTCAGCTTCATAGTGAGACACACAGCATCATGGTGTCCACAGCTGACTGATACATGATGGTCACACACGGTTTGCACCGTCCCCTGTCCCCAGGACTCTAGAGTTCAAGACAGAAGGGAGACAGAAGCTCCGGAAGGTTGCAGAACTGCTGTGCCAGCCGAGGGGGACTGGGTGGACACAGAGGGCAAAGGGACAGACCATGTGGTAGCTAGAGGCTCATGCTGCCACGGAGCCAGTGTCATGGCACAGCTCAAACTGAAACAAGACCATCCAATGCCAGCCATCTAGAACCAGCTGGAACCAACATGGTTGACAGAGAGGACGCTCGATGTCCTGTGCTTGTAACTACATCTGAGTATCACTAGTCTCTCAGATTGACGGCTCCCACCAAACGTCGGATACCGCGGCGCACGTGAAACCCTGCAAAGACAAAAGGGCTCCGTAGTGCAGAGAAGTTCTGTACTGGGAAAATCCCAGTCCATTCCTGGAAACACACACTCAGACACACACAGAGACACACAGATTCACATATGCACACAGCACACACTCATACATACAC
>NW_021604638.1:2094023-2104079 GCF_004785775.1 Grammomys surdaster | reverse complement strand
AGATTCACATATGCACACAGCACACACTCATACATACACTCCTCACAGACACACACGCTCAGGCACACACAGAGTCACACACACACACTCCTCACACACACATACACACACTGTCCTCACAGACTCACACACTCAGGCACACACAGCACACACATACTCCTCAAATACACTCTTTTTCACACACACATGCATGCAAACACACACAGAGGTACCACACACACATGCACACTCACACACACTCATACAACCACACACACACACACACACACACACTCCCCTCCATTAGTGTCCATCAGACACTATATAAGAGCCTGGGCAGGGTGACTCTCTAAGAAGCTTCTGTGCACGTCTGTCCTGTAATGCCATTTCCTCCCAGCCCTTTACTTTGACTGCTTCTGTCTGGGACATGAAACATTGGCTAGAGGTCTCCATCCTCCCGCTTTGAGGCCTCCCCAGTGTTCACCACCAGCAACGCACCCACCAGTAACAGAGTCTCCAAGGAAATTCTCCACATTCCCATGGATACACAAAGAAGCAGGTGTAGAGAGAATGTCTGTCTGAAGTGCTCCCCGAGGTGGGGGACCACAGGGTTGAGCTGTTCACAGAGGTGAGGTGCTCCCTGAGGTGAGGTGCTCACAGGGGTGGGGTGCTCACAGGGGTGGGGTGCTCACAGGGGTAGGGCTGCTCAAAGCCCCATGGAACCCCAAGAAGTTTCCCTGGGCCCTGAAACTGTCAGCCAGCTGTGGGTGGGCACAAACCACGGGAGTGATGGTGGGGTACAGCGTGACCTCCTAAGTGCCAGAGTGGCCCAGGCTAGATGTCACTCATGCCTGGGATGCTCTGGGACCCCACAGATGAGAAGGAACACTCGGTGAAAGGGGCAGCCCTGCCCCCTGTAATAGGGGCTTTAACTAAACATTCACTTCTGTGACAGTTACACTCCAGGTACAGCCGATCAAAGTTCTGCCCACTGTGAAGGCAAAGGATCCCACCCTGTCCCCACCGGAGCACTCAGCCTGCTTCAGCCGGTCTCCCCCTGCCCCATAACAGGGCTGCAAATAAAAGCCAAGGGCAGGATCTGGCCACTGATGCTTTTTGTGAGTTAAGTTTTGCTGGTACAACCACGCCCCTTTGCTTGTGTCTTGTCCAGTTTCCGAGGTAGGAAACCAACAGGCTGGCTCCAGTCTTTCCCTCCTTCATCCCGCTGCCTCAACTTTCTTCCCGGCTTCATTCACTTTCTAGATCCGGCCCTGACTGCTTCCGTGCTCTGCTCAGCCCTGAGAAGGAGCCACCCAACAGGCAGGATCTCAGACCCACGAGTGGGCCTGCCATCATTCCTGCACACAGCTCTCCAGACTGCCCTCCAATTAGCCGCTGCTGCGTGGGGCCTGCCTGGGTCACGTGGCACTTCTACCAGTGCCCTCCGTTCCCCGACAGTGATTTTTTTTCCAGCCGTTGCCTCCTTCCCACCCTCTCTCGACCTGTGTTCTCCAGGGAGGCCCCCGAAGAACAGAGGAGCCTCCGGATTCCAGCCCTGGCCCAACTCCACCCCGCACGGATGCCAACAGAAACCCGGTGTTTGCCCGGATTAATCACAGGCCCAATCTGCAACTTGAGCCCCATGCACCAGAAATAAATGGAAAAGTGCAACCTGACCACAGAAGTATTATTTTATAAATAAGGCCCTTCAGTAGTGGCTAATTGGATACACATTTCGCAAGATTCGGGAAACATTAAAACTATCTACTCAAATTGGCTGGGTGGGTTCCTGTTACAGCCCGGTTGGTTTTCTGTCCCACACTAGGCCCCAGCTGGAGAGGTCTCTCCAAGCCTCTCTTTCTCCTCAAGAGCATTGCTCCTCTACCCAGTCTGAGATAGATAACAGTTCTATAAATTACAAGATGTGACCCAGCCCCCAAACGTGCCAGCCAGGAGTCCACGGAGGCAGATGCCTAGAGGCAACACCAGTCCTCACACCGATAGCCCAGCAGATTCCATTCACTCATGGGCATCAGACAGGGTAGAGGGGAGGTGCGTCCTTCCTCTCAGAAGAATGAAAAGCTGTGAGGAAAGAATCTTCGAGGTGATAGTTAGCCCTTGCTATGGAGGGGCAGAGGGAGACCAATACTAAAAGCTGTACTCAAGTCTGCTGTAAATGGTGCCTCAGCCATCCCCATCAGTCAGAAAGCTGAGGCTGGGGGATCACAAGTTCAAGGTTTCCCTGGCAACTTATTGAGACCCTGTTAAAACGTAGTGTGGCTGGGGGGGGGGGGGGGTTGTAGCTCCGTGGTGGGTGGCTTGCCTGGTGTGAAGGAGTAGGCTAAGACCAGTTCCTCAACTTAGCCATGAAGGTGAACCAGAGAAGCATGGGAGCCGCTCTGTCAGGGCCTTCGGAGTTCCTGGAATCTCCCTCCAGGAGAAGAAGCTTCTTCGATTCAAGTTCGGCTTGTCTTCCATACTCGGCTCTGTGGTGGAACTGAAGTGGTGTCTTAATTACTCTCCCAACGCTGTGCTACAACAGTGTGACAAAAGCAACGGGTGGAGAAAGGGTTTATTTTAGCTCATGGATCAGAGTTGAGTCCATCATGGTGGAGGGCGGGGGCAGGGTGGGGCGGGGATGGAGAGGGGGAACCAGCTGGTCTCTTGCATCCTTGATCAGGAAACGCAGAGTGATGACACAGGCTGCTGCCCAGTACTCTTCTCCACTCAGACAGCCCAGGATCCAAGCTAGGGAATGGCGCCACCCACAGTGGGCAGCTCTTTCTACCTCAATTCAAGAGTTGGAAGATGAAATCAAGATCACTCCCCACAAGCGTGTCGAGGGGCCCATCTCTGGGGTGTTTCCACGATCTCTCATAGTGACAATGAACACTAAACTTCGCTGGGGGTTTTCACAACGCAATGATATTTGAACTATCAAACAATTTCTGCTAGTCCACCTTCCTAGCCCCAAATGACAACATAATTATCCTTTTCAGAGATTGGGCTGCAGTTAGTTCTTCTGGGGCATTTCTGGATCTGTCACCCATTGACTTGTCCCAGAAGCTAAATATGTACCAGAGGAGCCAGGCTTTCTCTCTCTAGCTCAGTGGCTGTCAGCTACCTTTTAATACCGTTCTTCCTGTTGTGGTGACCCCCAACCATAAAATTATTTTTTGTTGCTACTTCATAACTATAATCTTGCTACTGTTATGAATAATGTTGTAAATATCTGTGTTTTCCAATGGTTTTAGGAAACGCCTGTGAAAGAGTCAAACCCCAAAGGGGTTCGAATCCACAGGTTTGAGAACAACTGTTCTAGATATACACGTAGTCCCATGTGGCCACAGTTTGAACAGTGGCTCCCCCTGCTGGCTGGCTGGGGCTCTGCAATTTCCACAGTCCCAACCACTCCCTGGCTTCCAGCACCAGGCTTGGGCGCCTGATTTTCCGTACAATCATTTGGACCTGGAGCGTCTGAGAACGTGGTGTCGTCTTAGAACTCCTGCATTTTGAGTATCAAGCGCTGAAAAGCCACAGAACGTTACCAGGAAGACAGCAAGACCTGAAAGGAAGAAAAGTCCATTCACAAAATTGCCACGCAAGACCACATCTGCACAGAGGGATGGGCAAACCCAGTGCCGTTCAATGAAGCCTTTTTATTTCCCAGCCTGCCTCTGATGCCGCACAAAATGATGAATTAGAGACGCTTGTTTCCTTTGGTTGAAAGAGGAGAAAGCAAAAGCAAAAAAAAAAAAAAGCACTGTTGGAGGAGAAGCGTAGGAATAAGGCACCGACAACCGGCGACCGGAAGCCTTGGGCAGGTCGGCTTCCTCCCACAGTCCCCACTGGGCCTCTGCTCTCTGTGCATTTGTCAGAGAGTCTCTGTAACTCTTATACATATCACTTGGAAGTAAATGAGGATCAACACGTTGTTAACTCTTCGATCTCCACGTCAGAATTAATGATAGGCATTTTACACAAAGGGAAAACGCGAACTTTCAGAGCCGGTTTAGGCTAACTGGAGCCATCCTGAGCCATCCTGTTGAGGTGCCGGCAGCTTCCTGCGGCACAGCTGGTCCACGTTTGCTGTCTGCGGGTGGCTGGCTGGCAGAAAACAGTAATCCGAGCCAGACAGAGGGTGTGGGGAGCTGAAAATATGGGGGTATACGCCCAGGGACTGCTTGCAAAGGGAGTCCTAGGGTGGAGGTGAGTGCTTTGGGGAGAGATGGGAGTGTCTTCGCCTGAAGATAGAGCTTCATTTGTTCTTCTCAAAATGCTCGCACAGCCTTACTGGGCTCTGAGCTCCAGAGGGGACAGCAAAGGACCACTGTCTTTAAATGGGGATTTTACATTTCGGACAAAACTCTTCGACTGGTAGGGACATAGATTAACTAGTAAGAAAACTCCAAGTCGTGACCTGTGGCTTGTGGAAGTGGCTCACTGTTCAGTTCACTCGCTGCATAAGTGTGGTGATCTGAGTTCAAGTCTCCAGCATGTCTTATAAATACCAGACAGGCATGACCATTATGCAGACGACAGAAAAGTCAGAATATGCCCAGAAGGACCATGGAAGGGAGTCATCTTAGATCAGTGTCTGACAAAGGCCTCTCTGAAGACAAGGAATGGACCCCCAAGTAAGCTGAGGACAGGCTGAAGTAAGCAATCATCGAAGGTCTGGGCAGAGGCAACAGGAAAGGCTCCGAGACAGGCAAAGCCTTGAAGGCTAGGGAAGGAGGACATTGAGGGTGGAGGGGTGTTTACAGGGCAGAGACCTGTATATGTGAAGTTCGAGGCTACTACTCTGAGAATGATGCCTCCGTCTGAAGGGAGTTCACTGGCTCAGACTGTGCCTCTAGTATTTGGGAGGTTGAGTCCCAGTAACTGAAAGTTCAAGGCCAGCCTGGGCTACAGTAAGTCTCAAAAAGCAAGCAAAAATTGAGCACTGTGAGGGGGAGAATTTTGACTTGTGTTGTACAAACCTCTGTGGTTCTGGTGGAAACAGACATGAACACCAATGGAGACAGTGATGTTGGGACCCAGATATAAGCTGTGGAACACACGGGCAGATCAAGTAGGCAATGAGAGGGAGAGGTAGCCTGGACCACACCCCTAAGCCAGGGGTGGAACAAGAATAGAGCCTGTGGCTTGTCACTCTGTGATGGTTTGAATGAAGATGGCCCCGTACGCTCAAATATTTGAGTGACTGGTCCTCAGTGGAACTGTTTCGAAAGGATTAGGAGGTGTGGCCTTGCAGGGAAAGGCATGTCTCTGGGGGTGGGCTTTCAAGTTTCAAAAGCCGGAGCTAGGTTCAGTCTCACTCTCTCTGCCAGCAATTTTCTGATCATATGTAAACTCTCAGTTACTGCCCTAGTGTCACGCCTGCTAGCTGCCATGTTCCCTCCACCCTCTGGAACTGTAAGCAAGCCACCAATTAAATTAATCTATATCTATATCTATATCTATATCTATATCTATATCTATAGCTATAGCTATAGCTATAGCTATATCTATATCTATAATCTCCTTGGTCATTGTGTCTCTTCACAGCAACAGAACAGTAACTAAGATACATTCCAAATCTCGATTTTAAAATGGGAGAACACCGTATGCTCAGAATTATAGAGAAGGACACAGCTCCATTCCTGACCTGTCCCCTGTCTCAGGCTCCAGGGTACCCTGACTAGTCAATGTTTCTCCATATTTGTGATATATTGTTTAAACATTAATGTTTAATGCTTTAAAACATTACATGGGGGGGGGGTTGTGAAGATGGCTCAGTGGGTAAAGGCGCTTGCTACTGAGTCTGACCACCTGAGGTTGATCTCTGTGATCCACACAGTAGAGAGACCCAAGTCCTGGAAAGTAGGTCTCTGGCCAGTGCCCCAACAACACAAAAACCCAACCAAACAAAAAGTGTAATTTTAAAAATCAAAACATTACATTTGACTGGATGTGACAACACACACCCACAATCCCAAGAGTCTGGTGGCAGAGGCAGGAATACCAATATCCAAGGGCATCCTCAGCTCCATACCAAATTCAGAGTTAGCCTGTGCTACTTGAGACTCTGTAAGCGAGCCTCCCCAAATCTTAATCTGCGCAACAGAATCTTCCTGTTTCCAGTGCTGTTTTTGAGTCTCACTTCTTTTCTTTGATTTTAGACAGGGTCTCATGTAGTCCAGGCTGAGCTGAAACTCCTTCCCTATGCCAAACTGGTCTTCAATTTGCAGTACAATTCCCCTGCCTCTGCCTTCCCAGTGCTGGAACTGCATGATCTACATGCCTGTGTTTCCATGATCTGCATGCCTGTGTTTCCATGATCTGCATGCCTGTGTTTCCATGATCTGCATGCCTGTGTTTCCATGACCTGCATGCCTGTGTTTCCATGATCTGTATGCCTGTGTTTCCATGACCTGCATGCCTGTGTTTCCATGATCTGCATGCCTGTGTTTCCATGACCTGCATGCCTGTGTTTCCATGATCTGCATGCCTGTGTTTCCATGATCTGCATGCCTGTGTTTCCATGATCTGCATGCCTGTGTTTCCATGATCTGTATGCCTGTGTTTCCATGATCTGCATGCCTGTGTTTCCATGACCTGCATGCCTGTGTTTCCATTATCTGCATGCCTGTGTTTCCATGATCTGCATGCCTGTGTTTCCATATATGGTCTCTCTATGTAACCCACTCTGGTCCCGCCCCCCCAGGCACCTCCTACTGGAAAAGCAAGGGCACTTCCCAAGGTAGTTGCAATGATCCACCTTCATTGTCATATTTTAATTGGACTTAGGGTCACCAAAAGGTGTGTCTGTGAGGCAATTTCCAGAGAGGTTTAACAGAGGAGGGACATTATCCTTGGGTGTGGACAATGCTCTCCCGTGAGCTGGGGTCCTCAGACTGAATATAAAGGAGAAATTGAGACAATCACCAGCATTCATCTCTCCCTTTGCTTCCTGACTGAGTCCCAAGCATGCACAATGTGGCCCTGTAGCAAAGAAGTCCTTGGTGCCAAGTTTCAGAAACACCCCAGTTTAGGAAGCCCAGCCCTTGGCTACCCACCACGTATCTCCCTCCTCCTCACACTACTCTCAGACTGAGGGCCAGGAAGGCAGCTCAGTGGCTAGTGTTCAGTGGAGGGAGATGGATCCCCAGCTAGTTCCAGACCAGTAATAAACTACTCAAAGGAAAGAAGGAAGGTGTCTGAGAACCAAGAGTAGACACCACCCTATGACCGCTACAGATAAATGTACATGCATCCACACAGGAGAGCACACACACACACACACAGATACAAATGTACACACTTGCACCCACACAGGAGAGCACACACACATACATTTACACACCACACTCACATACATGTACATACATACATACACATATACATACCATGCATGCATGTATGCAAAGTCATTTCCTGGCCATATATCTGAAGTTGTCCAGAAATGAACATTTTAGTGACTAAAAACCGTGCTATGAGCCAGGTGTGGTGGCACATGGCTTTAATCCCAGGACTTGGGAGGCAGAGGCAGGCAGATCTCTGAGCTCAAGGCCAGCCTGGTCTACAGAGTGAGTTCCGGGACAGCCAGGGCTACACAGAGAAACCCTGTCTCAAACAAACAAACAAACAAACAAGCAAACAAAACAAAACACACACTGAGCTGCCTTTACTCACACCAAGACATCACATGATGGTAGCTTTAGTAAGACCTGGCACTTATAGAGCCCCGGGCTGGCCAAGTGCTGTCCCAGGGACCCTCGCATATATTCCCAGCACTGCCCAATCAGCTCCGTGCAGAAGAGGAAACTGAGGCCTAGAGAGGTCGTACCTCCTGGAGGCTGCACAGCCTCTACCCTGGAGACTAGGTTTGACCCCGTCCTCTGGCTCACAAACCTGGGTTGCGGCTCACAGAGCAGTGTGCGGCCCATGTTAGAAGATTATATACTCTCCTTGGGACTCACTCAAAAGGCTTTTGTTATTAAAAGGGGGAAGCAAGCCCATGTTACATTTTTTATATGTCCTGAGTTGCTGTTCATAGAGGAAGACCGCGCCCGCTCTCACAGCACCCGCCCCCACAGCCCCCGCCCCACCCCCATCCCACCTCCTTCTGTCAGGCTCCCTTACTGCTCTCCCTTCCTCTGCCTTTCATTTCCTTTCCATCCCTGAGTGTCACATAAACCATGATGTGGGGGAGTTCACACAGCGAGGGCTCTGCCCTGCTTCCCCAGCTGCGACAGAGGGTTTCCAGTCACAGGGCTAAACCAAGCTCCTGCACCCAGTGTACAGCTGAGCGACACATGGCTGGCTTCCCTCTGCCTTCAAGGGGGGTTGAGTTCAGCCTTCTATACTTCTATACTGGATTCTGCAAACACACCTCAGGTGTAATAGCAAGTCCCAGGGCAGGGGTGAATCCACTAAGCCACCCAGAAGAACCTCGGTTCCCTCCACAGTTTGCAGCTCGAGGCCTAGAGGCCTGAGTTAATACTGTCGGCTCCTAAGCTAGGCACAGCTGCTCAGGGGTTGGCACTTAGAAGCTGGGCTTGTACTGTGTGCATTTGATCTTTGAGCAACCCTGCAGGTCATAGAATCCCAGGGACACTCAGATACCCATCGGAAGTTTCAGATGGGTTCTGGCACTAGATGTCGCCCATACAGCCACCATGAGGGGGAGCCAGGATTCAAACCCAGACCCTCAACCTTCAGAGGGCAGGCATGCTAACTGATGTCACAGGCCCTACATGGGTACCTTAACCACAAGCTCTGTGAAACAGAGGAGAGGGGCTATGGGCATAGACAGTGGCCTGTGTATGGTTGACTTGGCTCATGTCCCCTCCTAATGACTCGCCACCCTGGCCATTGGCCTTGGCAAGGAAGTTCCTTAGAATGTCTAGAATTGTCCTCCTGGGGCAGATGTCTACCAACTCCAAAGTGGAAAACATTTATATATATATGTTCTATTGAGGGGGTCCAGGGTAGTGGTGTGTCCAAGGGCTCAAAGCCAGCTTGCCAACTGGCAACCTTTCCCTGCAGCTGTGATAGGAGCCAGCCCTGCCTATTGCCTAAGCAGTGCTCTGAAGCTAGTGTCCTTTGTCCCCAAGAACTGTGTCCCCCCCCCACCTCCCTGGCTCCAGGCAGACCTCTACACAGGAGGTCAGATTTGGAAGGTGTCAGGATCACGAGCAGCTGTGAAGAAGACTGAGGGGACATGGGAGGGACAGGCCTGGAGGCGTGCCCCTTCATGTGCAGGCCAGATGCAAGCCAGAGAGCTCCAACCACATCAAAGTGGCTGGAGCGGGCAGGCGGAGTCCCCCAGCACAGGGACACAGCCCCATACCCTGCACAGCCAAGGCAAGCTGTGTTCAGAGACAGTGATCCAGCATGGGGCTGAGAATGTGGGGACCTCAGGCTGCAGTGTCTCCAAGTTTAGAGGCTGGGCCAGGCTGTGTCCTGTAAGCCAGGCAGTATGAAGTATCATCCTGTAGGTTACAGCATGCCCTGGACCAGAGCTTGGGCTCAAACTGCAGCCCCACTAAGTCACTAAGAAATTCAAACCCTGGCCCTTAGTTTGACCATCCATAAGATGGGATTGATAGGGACCTGGGCAGATGGCTTAACCAGTAAAGTTCCTACCACGCAAGCATGTAGGCAGGAGCTCTGATTCCCAGAACCCATGTAGAGAGCCTAGCATGAAGTAGTCACCTGCAACCCCTGTGCTGGATAAGCAGAGACGGGTGGATTCGTGGAACTTGCTGGCTGCTCAGTCTCGCCACTGGTGAGCTCCAGGCTCAGTGACAGAACCTGCCTCAAAGAACAAGGTGAAGGGAGAATAGAGAGAAGGCTCAGAGGCTCAGAGTTCTGGGTGTTCATCCAGAGTGTCTGGGTTCAATGCCAGCACCCACTCAGAGGCTCTCAACCATCCTGACTCTGGTTCCAGGAGATCCAGTACCTCTTCTGGCCTCTGTGAACACTGCACCCAAACAGCACACAGACACACAACAGGAGAACAGCCATGCACATAAAACAAACAGGCAAATAGCCGTGCACATAAGACAAACGATAATGAGGAGGAGGAGG
>NW_021604638.1:2050140-2093623 GCF_004785775.1 Grammomys surdaster | reverse complement strand
GAGGGAGGGAGGGAGGGAGGGAGGGAGGGAGGGAGGGAGAGAGATAGAGATAGAGAGAGAGAGAGAGAGAGAGAGAGAGAAAGAAAGAAAGAAAGAAAGAAAGAGGAATGAATACAGCTGATGTGAGCTTTGACCTACACACGCGCGCACGCGCACACACACACACACGCACATGCATACGCACATGCATATGCACACACACGCGTGTGTGCACACTCGAGGTTGCTGGCAAGATGAAATAAATCAGCTGGAAGCATGGAGCAATGGCCCAGGCAGTTCTCTGGATGCTGGCTCCACTGAAGTCTGTATGCACTGTCCTCCAACTCCGCACAACCAGGGCCTGCCCCTGAACACGCCCGTGCTGTTCACATTCCCGCCCTGATTCGCTTCCTTACCCCCCTCCCCAGACACATCCCACAATCCTATGCCACCTTTGGCAGCCAGCTGAGCCCCACAGGTGACTTGACCATCACAAACAGCACTGTCCCTCTGTGCTGCTGTTGCCAGTTCACTCCCCCACACAGACAGCCCTGGAGAACCAGGGCTGTGAATGCTACACCCATGTCTTACCTGAGACAGACAGACAAGAGTCGGACATTCTGTGAGGTAAGCGTCAGGGTTGTTTAGAGTCTGGCATAACCGTATACATTGTTACCACATGACAGATGCCAGCTATTCGGGGTAAAATTGGTTGGATCCAGGGCAGCCTGTGGGTGCAGGCTTCACCCTCGAACTCCAAGCCCTGCATAAAGTTCTTCTATTTAGGATCTCAGGTAGCCCTGAACAGCTTTTAACTTGCACTGTATCTGGCGATGCCTTGAACGTCTGATTCTCCTGCCTCTGTCTCCCAGCTGCCAGGCTGTAGCACAGCATGTGGCTTAGAGGTCCTAGTGAGGTCTTGAAATTCTCAATGATTTCTCAGTAAAAGGCCCCGAGCTCCCATCATGCATCTGGCTTTGCCTTCACCCACACTCTTCAGTCAGCCCAGGTGTCTCTTTGGTTTTTGAGGAATAAACATGGGGAATTAACAGGCAGTAAATGGATGGGTGGGAGAGTCTGGACGTATGAGGGCCAGGGCTAACTGAGCACACTGGTCCTCCACACTTCCTTCCACAAGGATATTTGTTCTGTTTGTTTGTTTGTTTGTGACAAGGTCTCAAGTAACCCAGTCTGGGATCAAACTCACTGTGTAGCTGAGGATGACCTCAAACTCCTGATCCACTTGCCAAATGCTGAGACAGATGGCAGGTGCGTGACACCACGCTTGGTTCATTCCCTTTAAAAAATTCTTTTCTGACCAATTCATTCATCCACCCACATGGTGGCTCATAACTACACGCTAACATTACCGAGAGCCAGGGCTCTGTCAGTCGTCTGTGTGACTATCCCTGGCTGTCAGACTTCCCCCGTGAGATGAGAGTGGGGAGGACACCGGGGCATGGTGACTGGGTTACAACACCTCCTCCATCTGCAAGAAGCTCAACTTTTCAAAACTCCCCATGTTAGAGAACACGGGGTCAGAGCCGGTTCCCAGCCACCTCTCCCCATAACCATAACTTCACAACGGGAGACAGCTTGTCTCTCTCTGCCTTGGCCAAGGCCCTGAGCTTGGCTGTTCCTCTGTTTAGCACCTATAAGACTCACCCAGCGAGGAAGAACCACTGTGCGTGAGCCTGAGGCAGGTGCCGTGGGGCCAAGCCTCAGACTCCCCTGGTCATGAGATTCATGGGGTAGGCAGGATCGAGGAGCAGGCTGGTAAACTGAGCTCTCATTTCTGTGGTATCGTTCAGCCAAACTTCCCTGAAGGTCAGTTGATTGCCACACATGTCTGGTGGCCTCGGCTGATGGTAGAGAGGTGATTTCTACCAGGAAACAGCAAAATAAAAGTGGCAGTAATGACCTCACCATCACCACATGCACGACAGTGACCACACCAGGAGTGAAGCCTCTATCTTCCTTTTCCATCTTCCCCACACCCCCATGAAATTATAATTATACCCATTTTACAGATGAGGACATCAAGGCTCTGAGAGGCCAAATAACACACCCAGTGAGTGGGTGGTGAGCCTCAGATATAACCACCTCAGCATCTTGAATGTGGGCCTCCCTCCTTGCCAGATGCCGCATCTCCGACTCTGTGCCCCTCGCTCTAGTGAAGGACCTCCCTCCTGTAAGCAGGTCCATTCAGGAAAGGGAGCCCCACAATGTGATCATCAGTGTGATAAATGGTGCCTCCCGAAGGGGCAGTTGGGTGCCAAGAAAGGCCTACCGGTGATTCTTACCTACAAACCTCACTATCCCCTGGTAGGACCAGCCCCGTGCCCTGCCACTGACTGAGTCCCCCGGCCCCTCTCCACCCCAGCACCCATCCCGATCTCTGCACACAGCTCCAGTTTGGACTGGAAGCTCTGACAATGCCGTCTTATAATTACAGAGAGTGTGCGGGCAGAGCGCACCAGGCCTGCCCACTCTGCCGCCCCCGGCAATTTGGGTAATGATAGTCATGTGCACCGTTTATCTTTGGGGTTTCCAGAAATATAGGGACTTTTCCAGACACTGGAGAGTGCTTGGGATGAGTGACCCAGTCACCATGATCCCAGGAAGCCTCGGAGATGTGGCCCCGGGGTGGCTCAGCAGGGGGCTCCCAGTAAAGGTGGGTCCAGTCAATCCACCATGCGCTGACCTCAGAGGTTCTTCTAGAAGGAGGCTTCTCGTAGTGGGGTTTCCTGGGATGAAAGACTCCCTGTTTGCAAACCCACAGTCCTAGGCAAAGAAGGACACGGGGTCGTATGCATGCATTTTCTTTGCCTTGCTTCAAAGGGAATCATATGAATTGTTTCGGATTAAAGACACCAACGGTAGGAAAGGAAAACCCCCTGAGACCACTGAATATGGGAGATAGAATGTGGACTGAGGAGGTTCAAAGCAGGAGGCCCAAGAACAGGAGGGCCAGAAAGCAGAAGGTCCATCTAGGAGAGGAGGTCCAAGGAGCAGAGGCCCAGGGAGAAGGAGGCCCAGGAACAGGAGGCCAGGGAGAAGGAGGCCCAGGAACAGGAGGCCAGGGAGAAGGAGGCCCAGGAACAGGAGGACCAGGGAGAAGGAGGCCCAGGAACGGGAGGCCCAGGAACGGGAGGCCCAGAAAGCAGAAGGTCCATCCAGGAGAGGAAGTCCAAGGAGCAGAGGCCCAGGGAGAAGGAGGTCCAGGGAGCAGAGGCCCAGGGAGAAGGAGGTCCATCCAGGAGAGGAGGCCCAGGGAGCAGGGACTCCCCAGTCGCACCCCTCTCTGGACACTCCCACAGTGAGCACCAACTTGCAGAGATGAGACCCAGTGTCTCTATAGCCAGGATAATAGCACAGTGACCAGCCAGCCTCCTACAAGAGCAGGCCACTGAGGTCACGGGGGACAAAGGTGAAGCCCTTGGCCTCCTGTGCAGGGAATCAAAGTCCAAAGCACAGTCAGAAAGCAGCAGCAGGCGCTGACATCACAGTCAGTGCTAAGGAGAAGCAGGCTCTTACATCCACCCGGAGTGCAGCGGATGTTCTCAGCTTTCCCCAAGAACTCAAAATCCTACGGGTCATCTATCGGCAACTTCTTTGGGTTTTGGGTTCTAAATTCCCCTCCCCCACCCCCACCAACCTAGCTTCTGTTGAGTAGCTTCCAGGCCTGCTATGTGTGTGCCCTCTCCTGGTGTACCTCACTACCACTTCCTTCTCACAGTGGGTATTGTCCCAGTCGTCCTTAACTGTCGACTTCTGACAGCTTCCAGTCGCCTAAGAAGGGAGTCCCAATCGGGTGACTTCCCAGATCAGATCGACCTGTGGTCACGTCAGTGGTCACGTCAGTGGGGGATTGTCTCGATCGCCACTTGGTGCAGGAGGGACCGAGTCCATACACAGAGGCACTAGGAAGTGTCCATTGGTAAGTTCAGGATGTGTGAATGCAGTCAGGCAGCTAGGATACAATGCCACAGGCTGGGAGGTTTACAAACAACAGAAGGCTGTCACTGTTCAGGAGGTTCTGGGTTCGAGGCCAAGGGGACGACAAATGTGGAGTCTAGGGGCAGCTGTTTCCTGGGTTAGACATAGAACCTTTGCTATGTCCTCACTGGCTTATGGGCAGATGTTGTCAATCAATGGTCAGGGGCCTAACTCGGAGTTTATAGGGCTTTGGTTTATTTTAAAGACTTATTTATTTTATGTGTATGGGTATTCTGCTTATATGTATGGGTACCATATACTTTCTTAGTGTTTGATCCTCTGAGATTCAGGATGGTTGTAAACCACTGTGCGTGTGCTAGGAACAGAACCCAGGTCCTTTGCAAATGTAGTAAGTACTCTTAACTGCTGAATCAACTCTCCAGCCCTGTTTTCCAATATCGACCTTGTCCAAAGAGCTGAGAATGAGGGCTCACACGGATGTGCAAAATAGGCGGTATGTTTACTCAGAGTATAGGTGTAGTTCAGAGGACACACGAGGCACTATCGAGACCGACAGCGGCCCACGCGATTGAGAGTACTGGTCGGTTACCTTACCATTCAGGGCATGTTGTGCTAAAACACCACAACCAAGACGAAGTGTAGAAAAAGGATTTATTTGGGCTTATGGTTCAGGAGGAATGAGAGTCTATGATAGTGGCGGGAAGGCATTGAGACTAGAGCAGGAGCTAGGAGCTCACGTCCTAACCACAAGCAGGAAGCAGAAGGGACAAACTGGAAATGACATGTGGCTTTGGAACCCTCAAAGCCCGCCCCACAGTGACATTCACTTCCTCCACCAAGGCAACACCTCCTCAGCCTACCAAAACAGCACCACGAACTGGGGACCAAATATGAAACACTTGAGCTCATGGGGGTCACTGTCAATCAAACCACCACAGAAGGGTTGGTTACTAAGGACACCATTTGCAAACTTCTCTACTTCTACTGATGGGTTAGGTTGTATTATTCCAGCTGTAGACGCCCCTTTTCATAATGCATCTGATCTCAATCATATGCATACCCCATCACGCACAGGCAAAGGCAGTAAATAGGGATCACCCCTAAACAGTTACTAGAGGGCAGAGTTCTGCCTTCTTGGGCATGTACTCAAAACCAGTTCAGGCTAGATCAGCAAATCTACTCCTCATTTCCCGACACACCTCAAGCATCCTTGAATAGAAATGGTCCAAGTTTGATTGTTGTTAGGGGTGGAGAGATCTGAACTATTGTTCAGAGGTGGGCTTACCCGCAGTCTGTTGCAGGGGAGGGTTTTATGGACCCTGACACTTGTTGGTGTGCTGTGTGGAAATAGATGTGTGTGCACAGCCCATGCATGTGAAGAAGATGGGCCGTCAGGCTCACTGCTACAAGAGATATATGTCTGCACGGCCCAAACTAAAGTTTTTCCCCTTTGATTGCTTGCATGAAGACACTAATTCCAAAGACCTTGTCTTGTATGGTCATGTCATAGTTCGCTTCGGCTGTCAACTAGACACAAACCAAGGGCTACCAAGAAAGAGAGAACCTCAACTGAAGAATTATCTCCATCAGGTTGGCTTGTGGCCATGTCTTTGGAGGCATTCCTTGGTTACTCATTGAGGTAGGAGAGCTCAGCCCACTGTGGGCGGCACCATCCCTAGGCAGGCCAGTTTGTACCGCATAAGAAAAGTGGCCAAGCAAATCAGGGGAAGTAAGCCAATAAGCAGCACTCCTCTGTGGTTTCTACTTCAGTTCCGGCCTCTGGGTTCTGGCCTTGAGCTTCTGGTTTGGTGCCTCAGTTACTGCTCTATTGATGTGAAGAGACATCATGACTGAGGCAACTTACAGAAGAAAGCCTGTAATTGGGAGCTTGCTTACAGTTTTAGAAGGTGAGTCTGTGACCATCATGGCATCAGGCAGCCATGGTGCTGGAACAGTAGCTGAGAAGTTACATCTGAACTACAGGCATGAGGAAGAGAGAGGGGGGAAGAGGGAGAGGGGGGAGGAGGGAAAGGGGAGAAGAGGAGGGGGAGGGGGAGAGAGAAAATGTAGCAGGCAGCTAGGAATGGAATGAGCTATTGAAACTTTAAACTCCACCCCCAGTGACATACCTTTTCCAACAAGGCCACACCTCTTAATTCTTCCATGCAGATTCACCAACTTCAGACAAAGCATTCGAATACATGAGCTTGCGGAGCCTCTCTCATTCAAACCACCAGATCTGGCTTCCTAGGGACTGTGATATGAAAGCCTAAACCAAATAAATCCTCCCCTCTTCATGTTACTTTTGGTCAGTGCTTAATCGTAGCAACAGGTACCAAACTAGGACATGTCAGGCCAGGGTACAGATTCAGTCCGGGGATTTGGGGGGGCACGGACATTGGGAGCAGAGGAGTGGGAAATATAGAAGCACTGTGTGTGTGTTGTCAGTGTCATCTAAACAGAGACCACGTGTCAGCAGAGACAAGGAACAGACACAGAAGCGACTTTTTGGAAGGCTCGGGGCCCAGAGTTAACGGCCTGGTCATTTCCCAGTGTGACCTGTCAAGACAGAACAACAACTGGTCCCCCTGAGAGTAGGGGCCAGTGGAGGGACATCACAGCTACTCTGTATTCTCAATCTTGTGACGGACTCAAGTTTTTATTTGTCATTAAAATGTAAGTTAACAGTGATGGAGTAGTTTTCTGTGGAAAGGAAAGCAAGAGATGCTTCCTCAAGTCCAAGGCCCTGGCTGACTTTCAAGTTGGGGTAGATTTGAAAGCCCAGAAGACACCTATATTCATTGCGCTTCTGTGAGCCCAAGACAACTTCCGCAAGAGTTTATTTTGGTTTATGGTTCCAGAATGTCCATCATGGAGGACACAGCACGGCAGCAGGAAGCAGCACCTGCCTGAACCTTCACACCTTGGACAGTGAGCACAAGGCAACAGGCACCAACAGGAAGTAGTCAAAACCTTACAGTCCCACAGCCCGCCTCCTGTGACATACTTCCTCCAGCGAAGCTGCTCCATCCAAAAAGCCTCAAACAGGGTACTGAGTGTGGAAAGGCCTGAGACTATGGGGGACACTTCTCTTTCAAACCATGACAGCCATCCAGAGGGTTGGCAATGTTCTTATGAAGGTCATGTTTAGGGCTGAGCCCTGGCCTAGGAGACTTGGAGGCTGGATCCAAGGTGTGTGAACGATGGCCAGAGCAGGAAGAAGGGCTTACAGGATCTTAAGTATCCTTGGAACCTAACCTGAAGGCTGCGGGAAGCTGCTACTGTCTCCTTGCTTAAGATTAGCATATTTTTATTTTACCTATGTATTTTCACATATATAATTTAGTTTTTTGGTAATTAAACAGGTAGATGCTCACTGGAAATGGTGGTCTTAATACTACAGGCAATAAATGTGCCCAATAATCCATCCTTCCAAGGCCATAGATACGGGTGGTCTGTATATTCCGTTTTAGCATCTTTTCCATTGGTCTGTTTGGGGAACGGGGTTTGAGACAGGGTCTCACATGGCCCAGACTGCCCCAGAACTTACTAAGTAGCAAGGGTGACCTTGAACCCCTCATCCTCCTGCTTTTACCTGCCGAGGCCTAGGATTGCAGTCAGGCATCCAGTTCTAGCATCTTTTACTTTACAGAGTCTGGGTGTGAAAGGCACCAGGCCATGGGTGTCTAAGCAGGAGGCTTGTTGGGCCAAGCTGGCATTAGGGGCGGGGCCAGGACTGTCCAGGCAGAGGTTGGCTCGGCACATGTGCAGAGGGTACTGGGCAGTGAAGCTGGAGAAGAGGCGCCGCTGGGACATCCCAAGGTGGAGCTCACTGGACAGGTTTGGAGTTGAGGTGAAGAGTGCTTGAGGCTAATTGTAAGAGAGTAGAGACGGGGCGCCTCAGAAGGGGGGCAGCTTTGTCTTGTGGACTTTAGGGGGCCAGCAGGACCTTACAAGAAGGTGTCTAGGTGGCCAGAGGGCACCTCTGCAGACCAGAGCATGGGAGAACATGGGGAGTGGAGGGAGAGTGAGGAGCACGGGGGAGCAGCACAGGGAGGGGGTGAACAGAAGGCTCTTTAAAGTCATAACCACATGTGAATGGCCTCTGAATACACCTATGAGAAGCCCAGACACGTGGGTGCAGATGAGCCCGATGCTGGCCAAGGCCAGAAAACCAGCTCAAAGATGCCAGAGTCTGGGTCAGAAAGGGACTCTACGGGGTCCAGAGCAGTTGGAAGGCCCCAGATACAGATCTCTAGAGGATCTGGAAGCAATTCAGAGGGGCTGAATCACAACTGTCTCCAGATTCTCAGTAGATGTTCACAGTGTACCCCAGGAAGGGGGATTCTGTAGCCAGAGAGCGGGGGGGGACTATATCAGGGGTTCAAGGAGTACCAGGTAGAGTCGTCTTCATGAGGAGGAGTAATGGAGTGAAGAAACATACGGCCAGTGTCTGCGTAGGCAGAAAATACGAACCACACAGATTTCCACAGGGCCGCCGCCCCGGCAGAGCGGCAGGCCCCTGCTTGTTTGGATCAGTCCGCGTGCTCCTAAGTAAAACACAGTGGCAACCTTATGACATCAGCCTCCCCTCCCATCTCACAGGTGTGAGCACAGGCTCACAGGGAGCACTGCCAGCCCAGTGTCCGAAAACAAGAAGCCCGGCCCTGATCCAGCTGCCTCATGCTGGCCACTTGACTGACAGCACACCTTGCTCAAAGGCCCCTCACTCAACCTGTGCCACATCTGTGGTGGCAGCCATGGATACATGTGCTCAGGAGAGAGGGGTTGTCTCACCTGTATTCTCCTTCAGGACTCTGAGAAGCCTGAGAGGATGCCTGGGTTTCCTGCCTTTCTCGAGTCACTGGTATGGTACGCAGCATAGCCAAGCCACCTACAGCTAAAGGATGGCTATATTGTATCAACCCATTGTGTCCTCACTTCCTTGTACCAAATCCACTGAATCATGGTACATGTGTGGAGAGCACCGAGCAAAGGGGAGGTGACGGAGATGCAGATGATGATGGTGAGGATGATGATGGTGGTGGTAAGGATGATGGTGACAGACATGACGGTGTTGATGACGTGTTGTCAACCTCACATCCGTTCCGTGCTCTCTCTGAACCGGGCTCACCTCTGAGTGTTGTGCATATTAACTTATTGAGCCCTCCATCCTTTTTTTATGAGATTCAAAATTAATTTTTCATGCATCAGAATCAGGACAGGGGATGGAAACCCAGGTAGCTTGTAGTGCTCACTCAGATGGTCGATTGCAGTGCCGGGGAGGCTGAGGCAGGAGGCTGGTAAGCTAGAAGCTAGCCTGAGCTATGATGTGGAACTCTGATACAGTACATCAGGCAAGTGAGTAGGTGACAGAGATGGAGGACAAGCTTTGTTGACAAGATAGAACAGAGGATGGGAGAGACACCTGCAGGTAAGTCTGGCAAATGTCCGCAGTGTCCAGTCAGGAGAGCCGCTCTCTGGGCGGTGCCTCTCCTCTTCCCGTATGCCCTTCCCTATTTCCAAATCATGGCTTGGGAAAACCGAGTGAGCGCAAGAGGAAACCCTGCAGGTGAGCCAGCCACAGCCGGGAGACGCTGTGGGTGTGACGGTGATGCTGACGGAAAGCATCCCTGACCAGCTGGACCAGGGCTGCCCTGTGAGTCAGCCCCTGGATGTCCCTCGACCTCACAGCCCCAGCCATGCAGGCAGAATGCAAAATGGTTCAAGGTGCCTGTCCCATACCAGGTGTCCACTCTGATGCTGTCACCACCGTCCTGCACAAGCAGGTGTCAAATCCAATGGAATGTCGTCGGGACAACAGATGCCAAGCAAGGCCTGACCGTTCACCAGGGGCTCACAGGCACTTCTGGTCCGGGCCGCAGCATTCCATGAGGACCTGCTTGCTTGCTCGCTGGGTCGGTATTATCGGCTGGCCCCTCCAGAGATAAGCAGCCTTACTGAGACCCGCTAATGGTATTATTTTAGGGACCACTCAAAGGACATGCTGGAATGGAGGCCCGGGCCACCTGTCATTCTTTCTGTCACCGACACCCTAAACAGGTCAAACAAAGACCAGCACTTGTACACGGGGGGTGGGGGGGAGGGTTGGGGAGTGCGAGGATGCTCGGAACGACTGGAGAGAATTCTCAAGCTGAAAGCAGCCCCTCCCAAAAGGCAGCCTGGAAAAGAATGTATTCAGAAAGCCTCCGCCTCTCAGAACATCCCTGGGTGAACAAATCCCACGCCACAGCCAGGGTAACCTTATAGGGCGGAGGCACAAGGCTCCTACCGTGCAACTCTGTGCTGAGAAAACATGTTAAAACCTGCTCAGACAGACCTCTCTCTGGTCATATCTGGTGGATTCTGTTCGGAAGGGTCAGGGCTCAAATGTGGAATTCTCTGCTTCCTTCAGTGTCTGAAACCATTTTCATGCAGCATGACTGTTTGTTAGTCTGAACATTCACTATCAAAGGTCAGGTGGGAAGGTGCAGGCCTCTGAGCTCATGGTGGCCAGGCTCCGTGCGCCTCCATCCTCCACCACCATCCCACAGCCTCCAACACACTCACGTAAATTGTCCTTGGAGGTTATTTAGTCTGTTATTTGTGGCTTGCCTGTG
Source organism: Grammomys surdaster (assembly GCF_004785775.1). Taxonomy (NCBI): domain Eukaryota; kingdom Metazoa; phylum Chordata; class Mammalia; order Rodentia; family Muridae; genus Grammomys; species Grammomys surdaster. The sequence continues at coordinate 2,083,064 of NW_021604638.1, read as the reverse complement.
GCATTTAACAATGACGCGAGTTTGGGCAAACAGGCTGCTAATGTGTCCTTATCCTCCCTCGTCACTTCCTACAAGAAAAAAAAAAGAAGCACAGGAAACAGCTCGTGTGGAATGAAGGTCATGGTTCCCTCAGAGACCACGGTGTGCACTCCCGTGAAACTCAGCCCAGGACCACCAGAGTCGAAGAACAAAATTCCACAGAGTTGTCAAACATTGCCATGGGAGGGGGAGGCCGGAGAAACCAGCACTAAGGGCAGCTCCAAGGTCACGTGACCGGTTGGAGCAGCACCCACGTCTTCTGATGCCCAGACTGTTAATAATAACCATCTAGTCGCCAGAACTCGACCAGTCAGCTGTGCCATGTGCTGCGTGAGAGCTTCCCCACGGTGACTCAATTTGGATAACATCACCGGTCATCAGTGTCCGCCTGGGCCAGCAAGCCCTGCTCCTTCTGTCCTGGGACTGAAAGTTCAGCTCTCTTGATCCAAGGTTCATTCACATGCCATTAAGAATCACCATAAGAGCCGGACAGCGGTGGTGCACGGCTTTAATTCCAGCACTTGGGAGGCAGAGACAGACAGATCTCTGTAAGTTCTAGTCCAGTCTGGTCTACAAAGTGAATTCTAGGACAGCCAGGCCTACACAGAGAAACCTTGTCTCAACCCCTTCCCCCAAACAAACAAAAACAAAACAAAAAACAACCAAACAAAAACAACCAATGACAATAAAAACAAACCCCAAAAAGCAAAATACAAACAAAAACCCAAAAAACAAAAAACTCTCAAAAATCACCATAAACTCAGGTATGATTGACAAGGTTTGCTGTGAATGACAACAGATGTTCTTGTCCCTACCAAGGAATTCCAAGGGTGTCAGAAACTGTGCTAGGACAAACACGGAATTCTCCTGTTCTTCCTCCTCCTCTTCTTCCTCCCCCTCCTCCTCCTCACTAACTACTAGTTCGTGTGTTGGGTATTTTCCATGCATGTATGATTGTGTACCAAATGCATGCAGTACCTAACAAGGCCAGATGAGGACATCAGATCTCAGGGAACCTGAGTGACAAACAGTTGTGAGCAATCGTGTGGTTGCTGGGAACCGAACCTGGGTCCTCTGCAAGAGCAGCCAGTACTCTTAACTGCTGAGCCATGTCTCCAGCCCTCTACCCACCTTTTTAGACTTTGGGCATAAGAATAACAGTCTAAGGGACTGTGCCCAGCTCAGTTCAAGCCTGCCCCACACTCTGTCCCGCCCCTGCTTCTCATGTGACACTCCTCTCCACCCACCTCTGAGGGCCATAGCTTGAGAAGATCTTTCTTCCTTCCGGAACCCCTGGGTACACCCCAGTGAGAGCTTGCTGGTGTCTAACCTTTTCCTTGATGGCTTATTGCTCTCTGTATTGTCACCTGCAAAAGGACCTCATCTGCTGCCCTCCACAGCTCGTCATGCCCAGGACACCACCTAAGGCTCACAGACTCTAGGAATGTCCTTAGTGACAGATGCCCCACTGTAACCTTTGGGCACAGGATTTGTGGAGGCAAAATAAAAACATGGGGCTCTTATCCAAAGACAGTAATCAATTCAAGCCAGCCACAGCAAAATGTCTAACTACACTCAGGGCCTTTTGGAGGGTGGCGACTGCACCCTGAGACCAGACTTGAGGTGGGCCAGGAGAGCTGATAATTTATGAGTTCCAGTCAGCCCCCACGTTCCGACTGAGCTGATCAGAGTCGAGGCAGTGCAGAGCAGTACAGGAAACAGAGATCAGTAGAGTCGGTAGGGGCGGCGGGGGCTATGTGGCCCTCCTGGCCAGGTGCACTGCGCCTCCGTCCAAGCAGCTGTGGAACAGCCTTGGAGAGCTGAATGTTTTCCTCTTCTATTTTTATTTCTTCAAATCTGGAACCAAGAGAGGCCAGTGCCAGAGTTCTAAAGGGTCTGAGCCAGGAGAATGGGGCCCACGGGCCAATAGGAAGTGTCTAAAGAGGTCATCACGCATGTCTTTGGCAGGGGCAGACACTCACCACCCCAAGTGTGGGTCGGGAGCGGCCAGCCTGACAATGCTGAGCCCTAGAAGAGACTAAGGCTGGCCAGGGCTGGCAGCACACACTCCCTGGAGGTGCCGTCCGTTGATATGGTGAGCAGAATCCTGCTAGAGGCATCATTTTATGATGCTGTGTGCAAACAAACGGTTGTGTCTGCACAGCTGAGCCCTGGCCAGGAAGACCACTCGTACCTGTGCAGTTTCCACTACTGAAGCCCGGGGCCAGTGCAGCTCTCAGACTTGTCCCGAGCCTGTTCAAGTCCCGAGTACTCTGTGTCCTGAGCACTGAGCAGGTCTTCTCTAGGTAGGCAGTCAGGAGCAGACCACACCAAGCCTCTCCCAAGCACACCAAGGAGCTGCACAATGAGTAACCTTCGAGGAAATTTGGGGAGGACAGGTAATCATATGACACACCTAACTGGGGTCTTGGCAGAAACCCTGGATTCAGCATAACCCTGCAGTTGTGCTTGCTGTTGGTTGACGGTGTCTGTACAGTTTCTGTGTTGGTTCCTAGTATATACAATGAAGCAGCATTACATGAGGCTTTTGAGAATTCTGCCATCTGTCCAACATGTCCTTCCTTGGATATGGTGGGGGAGGGGCATTGTTCCTAAAGAGTGGGCTTTCTGCAGGTAGGGCCAAGGTTTCTAAGTAGTATGTAGAAAGGTGTGCTATGTTGGCCCCAGGAGACTCTGACATTTGCCTTCCACAAAAAGTTTTGCAGAGGAAAGGGTGACGTTCCTGTGAGGTTCCTTCAGAGGTACCCCATGGCACTGACACCCCTCCCTGTCTCCACACTGGTCACCAGGTTCAAGGTCATGTCTGGAGATGCGGACCCTCAAGCAGTCTGGAAGGAGGACAGAGACACCATGCTGAGCTTACGTGCAGTCCAGAAACTTTCCTGGTTTCAGAGACTAACATACAGTTTTGGGAAAGGGTGCTTGGGTGTCCAAGCTGGGAGCCAGTAATCCCTGCTTCTTAAGCAACCTCTGGAAATTCCAACTCTGGGAGCCTGGGTTTCAGAAATTGTTAGCTGGAGGCTTTTAGCAAAGTCTGTCACCTGCTGGTGCCCAGTGTTAAACAGAGCTTGGCAGAGGTGGAAGCCAAGCAAGGGGAAAGGTGGTAGACTGTAAGTTCATCTGGTCTACCACACATGACCATAGAGCCTGCTGTGGGAATGGGCTGGCCGGAAACAAACAAAAGCCACTTTCCTGTCCTGCCGCTCATGAATCTCTCCATTTTCCTATGCCTTCTGGGCCTTGGGCACAAATAGATGTCCATCTGCCAGTTTGAAGGTGTCAGCTGACCTCACCCCTTTGTGGATGAGGCCATGGGGTGTGCTGGTGACAACGGCCCTGGGACCTCTCCTCAGTTAGGGCGGCACACAGGGAGGAACCAGGTGGCCCGCTCTGCCAACTGCTCAAGAGAAGCCCAAACTTCTTATTTGCAAAACCATATTGGCAACGGATTAGTGTTTTTTAAAATGTGTAAACACCCCTGGGGGTGGGGTTGAGAGGCTAAGGCACATCTGAGAGGCCACATCTGGACCTCCGGCTTGTGGCTCTGGTCTTCAGCCTGGAAAACAGAACAAAAGCTAAATTGTCAGGACAGGGACAGGAAGGTTTAGAAATCGCAGGGGCTGGAATGTGCTAGGAGCGGCTGGGTCGCTGGGTCTGAGTCAACAGGGGAAGAGAGAGCAGCCTGTCCAAGTATCGGGCTGGGATTCTAGAAACATCCATCAGGTGACCTTCTTGCGCACTTCAAAGACAGATGGAGCCAGATGAATGCTTTCCCAAGCTTGCTGGGGCCCACTCCTTCTGCAGCCCTGCGGTGGGGCCGCCTACCTCCACAGCTGGCCTGCGAAGGCAGCCCCCAACTGCCCGGGTGACAGTCACTGAATGACGCCAGCTATGAGACCAGTGGGGCTTTCAAGTTTGGGGTATACGCCCCCCTTTTCTCTTGTGCCTCTATTTTATTGGGATGACTAAATCTTTCGACTATGTTAGCAGTAAACACAGCTAATTTACCCCCTGCCTCTTTGAAGCAGCTGCTGACAGCTGGGCTGTAATTCAATCAAGGATCTTTGCCATCCAGCCTACCAAACTCACATTTGTTGTTTGGTTCCGTCTCTCCCGCCCCCAAGCCCCACACAGCTGCACCAAATATTGACGAGAGCCTCCCCCCCCAGGGCCTGGATGATAAACATCCCGCTAACAGGAGAGATCAAGGTTGAGGGTTCTCAGCAGATGAAACTCCGATGTCCAGGAGTACAGGGGGAAAAAGACACAAAGACACACATGGGTCCGACAACCAGAACCAAATGTCTTCTTTTATTGCAAAGTCAAACCCCTTCTTACTCTATTTATACAGAATTTTCACTAAGGACCACTTTATTCGACAGCTATGGGTACATCGGTCCAACTGTTAATAAATAGTCTTAAATAAGAAAACAAACTGAAGGAAATTGGCTTCATTGTTCTCTGTGAGGAGCCTTTGAAAAGAGCTTCAGATGGAAATAAATAATTTCTTTGTCTTGTCACAACTATTTACACATTTAAATGTACAAAAGACACCGACTGCAGACAGACTAGGGCTCTGGGTAGTAAAACCTGTACCAAAGGGAGTCACACGAAAAGCCCCAGATCTGCAAACACACAAAACAAATTACAAGAAGAAACACTCATCTCCCCTGCACCGATGGGCAGAGTAGACGCTGCAGCCTAAGCTACTGAAGAAGAAAAACTAAAACAGAACAGAAGAGAGCCCAGTGTTTCCAGGAACACAGACACGGAGAATTGGTTCCCCGCTTGACCAGATGAGACATGGCCATGGGTCCTGCCTGGCTAACCTCATTCTTTGTGTGGATGCAGGAAACACTGGCAGATAGTCCAACCCTCTGCATTTGAAGCTGGGAGCCAGTGCGATAGCTGGGACACCGCAGACCCAGGCAGAGAGGCCTTGTTGGAGCCATGATCAACGTCCCACCTCTGAGGCAGGACGTATGGTTGAACCTTCTAAGCCAGTACAGCCCTGTTACTCAGTCTCCCTCAGATCCAGGAACCAATCTGTTGCAGGGCCTTCTGTTAGGGGTTGTGAGTAAAGTGAGGTGGCTGTGGAGGCCAGGACCTGGCTCTGGAGCCCTGCCACAGAGGTGCCAGACGGGCCTTGTTTGAAGGACAGTGTCCTGAATACCCTGCATCTCCTGTGCTTCCTCACAGAGGGTCTGCTGTGCTTGTTTGCTTTGCATTTTCTCACTGCTCTCCTACCACGGGGCAGGAATTGGGTCTGAGGGGCTGTCAGAGCCATTCCAAAGTCTATACGTGCTTCATATGTGCGTGCGCGTGCATGTGTCTGCATGCATGTCTGCGTGCACGTGAGTATGTGTGTGTGCACGCCTCCCTCAACCTTCACCCCAACATCCTTGAGGCCACATTCCCTCACTGGCCTCTTCTGAGCAGACACCCTCCTCCTCCTCCCTACAGGGTGGATTTGGGCAGGTCTGGGTAAACACACACAACCCTGCAGCCTCAGGAAGAAATGAAACGGAAAGGAGGGGGCCTCTCCATCCTCCACAGTCCCGGCTTCTGTTTATGAAGTCAGAATAAACCAAGAAACGGGGATAAAATGTTTAGGAAAATATATCTGTAACATCCTAACCGTTTTCATTCATGGGTTTTATTGTGACATTTTATTACAGGGACTTCTGCTTGGTTTCCCTTCAGCACAGACGTAAGCGCCCACCCTGGCTATGCCCTTCCTCCTGCTGTAGCCGAAGGATGCTTCTAATTACCCCTCAAAGACCCAGAGCACCAGGGACCGTGTGGCCAACGGACTCTTTCTTGGAAGACATTTTTCCTGCTAGACGTTTCCTGTGGCAGCTTGTAGGATTTTGTCCATAATGTGTCAGAAGGAAAGCGTGATCACCAGCCACTGGGAGCTCAGGTTTCTAATGCTTTACATGCTTCCGGTTGGGGAGGCGAAGGGAAGGCTCAGGAGAGGCGGTTGGTCTGTTGGCTCCTCGCCAAGATGGGCAGTGAGAGACTTAGATGGTGAGACATCACAGATCTGGAAAAATGTGGTCCCAAAAGGTGAGGGTTTCAGGAAGAGCTAGTGGCAGCCGCAGGCCCGTACCACCATGTTTCTGTACTTCTTCAGGATGACGTTGGAGCTGTCGTCGAAATAGAGGACGGATATTGCGTTGAGCTGGGTGGGTGCACAGCAGGGCTTCGGTACCGTGTCTGGGTTGATGAAATGAACCTGCAAGCCACCGACATGAATCATGGTGAGAGGCAGGTGGTGAGGCCTTCTGCCTGCTTCTAGATTTCTCTAAAGGACATCTATTCTCTGGCAAAGATGACTGCAAAGGACAGGTGAGCATGTCTAATGGCCCAGGACTTGCCTCCACCTTGCAGATGAGAGAACCAGGGTGCCCAGTCTTCATCATGCACATATCTGATATGGAAGCAACAGCTGGACCTCCAAAGAGACAGTGGAGCATCCTCCCTGACTCCTGCCCATTCAAAAATGCACTCTGTTTTAAGAGCTGGGGTTGTAGCTCAGTGGTAGGGTGCTTGCCCGGCACTCACAAGGTCCTAGGTTCAATTCTCAGCCTCACAACAACTAGAGGTCTGTTTTTGCTCATGGGCAGGTACCTGTGTGCCCTGCAGAGTAGGGGATCAGACAAGGGAAAACGGAAATGTCCTGCTGGTACCATGTGAGCACCAACGAGAGTGGTGGGGAGTGAGGCTAACAACTGGAGAGCGAGAAAGAGAGAAGGGGGGGGGAGGGGGGGGCGGGGGCGGGGCGGGGGGGGCGGGGGCGGAGGGGGGAGGCGAGGGGAGAGGGGAGGAAGAGGGGAGGGGGAAGAAGGGAGAGGAGAGAGAGTACACTATTCATCAAAGCTGACCCCAGCCCAGCTGACCAGTCCATATCATCAGGAGAACCCCGTACTCAAGACAGGTCAGAGATTGAGTTCTTCTGTGTGATTGGTTTGAGACAGGGGCTGGCTTTGAACTTGCTATGTAGCCAAAGATGATCCTGAGTTTCACATTATCTAGCCTCCACTTCCCGAGGCCTGGGCTGAAATGACAGACCTGAGCCTCCACATCCAACCAGTTTACATAGCACTGGAGACTGAGTCCCAGGGTAAGCAGTCTGTCAACAGAGCCACACCCCCAGCTCCCGAGTTGTTATTAATGAGCAACTCAAACAGGGTATGGCAAGTCAGGTGCCAAGTTGGTTACTAGGAAAGCCAGTACTTAAAGATATCCCTTGCTGCCGGCCTTGGGGTGCAGGCCTGCAATTCCAGCTACCTAGAGTCTGAGGCAGGAGGATCATAAGGTCACAGTGAGATCAAGACCAGACTGGATAGTTTACTGAAACCTGAAGGCTAAGGATACAGCTCCGTGGTAGAGAGCTTGGCAGACACCCGTGAGGTTGTGGGGACCATCCTTTTAACCATGAGAACAATGGCAGGAGGAAAAGAGAAAGGGAGGGAGCTGGGTCGCGGACCCTTCCTCTGCCAAAGGACAAAGCTTGGACTGACCAGAGGGCGAAGGGCGAAGGGCGAAGGGCGCTGATGAGCTTTCTACCCCAGACTGATGAGTAAGGAATGGGAACAGCATGAAGGAGACTAACAAAGAGAACGTCCAGTGGGACTTCAGGGGTGAGCTCTTTGGCACCAGAATTCAAACCAACCCAGGTGATCAGTTGTCAAGAGAAGCCCAGACAACATCCCCCGCTGAGAGCAAGGTCACCTAGAGCCTGGTGGAGCAGCAAACGCAGCATCGACCAGAGGCTGTGTGCACTAGCATGGGCTTAGAATATGCTCTCACCACATGGCTCTTCCCAGTGAGCCACAGAGGCTGATGTGAGTCAGCCGCTGCCATCCTTCAGTCCTTCTCTCACCTGCTTGGTCCATTTCCTCCCCGGACATTAAAGCCCTAAGGTCAAGAATATTGGGCTGTTCTCTGTAGTGTCCCAGCTCCTGGCACACAGCAGACAACAGAATAAAGCTTCTCCAATTAGTGACCTGAGGTTTCAAGTTCAAAGCAAGAAGAGAAAGCCATAGGCTCTGAGAGGGGCCTGTGGGCCTAACAAACTGAAGTCTACCTCTCTCACAGGAGGGGGCCAGGAGCAGTCAAGTCTTTTCAGAACACAGGATGGCAGGCTGACACCCAAGAGGATTGTCCCCACCAAGAGAAACCCAGTGTGAGGCACAGTGACTGTCTTTACCAGGAGGGGACCTAGTCTTCAGTGAGGCACAGTGACTCAGGGTCACAATACCACAGGAGCTCATGAAACTGTTTAACTTTTAAAATTAGAACAAATATAGAAATAGCAGAATTTTAGGGTCCAAGATTATACGTATCCATCTTTATACCATTACGTGCCTAAAACTTGTTTCAGCCGTCTATAGAGCAGGTGCTCACGAGAGCCGTCACGCACTTGGGCAGACAGCTGCTCAGGTTCTGGGTCAAAGGCAGTAGAAGCCACCCATACCCACACTGGCCACACCCCCAGGAGGCACCCACCAGTGTCTGGACGATGGCATGGTTGGTGGCGTTCATGTAGGAGTTCAGAGGGAAGGCACACTCCCCCTCACAGTAGTAGGCCGCATAGCCTTCAGGTGCGATGATCCAGTCCTGCGAAGAGAGGGGAGTGAGGCCAGATCTCAGTCAGGCCATGCAGAGGCCCCAAGCAGGGTCCTGTGTCCTACCCCTGTGTGGACTCCTTCTGCGTGTCCAGTGGACACAGGCTCAGACTATGCTCTCCTGACCTGTGTGTGGGGGGAGGGGGCCCTCAGGGGCAAGGAAATGAACATGGTATTTTGTGACACCAGCAGAAGGAAAAGAAAAATGACTCAGGGCCCGGAGGGGACACCCTTGGGTTGCATCTCATGGACCAGAGGTGGCATAGCAGTAGGAAGTGAGACATGGGTCAAAGACCACACCTAGAACCACCCTGTCCCTGCTCGGGGTGGCATGCCTCAGCTTGCTCCCAGGTGTATTCATGTTACAGCCTCGACTTTGCATTCTGGGTAAGGATAGCTACAGCCGAAACCAGAGACAACACCATAAATGTTGTTAAAACATTTTAAGTCTTTCGGTTGGTTTTGTTTTGGATCTTCTTTGTATGTAAGGTTTCAGCGTAGGTGGCAACACTTTGTCCCACTGTCGAGACTGGACAGGTCTGCGAATCTAACCCAAACTCCCCTGCTGGTGCACCTTCTGGAGCAAGAGTCAATGACCCACTGTGGCTCAGGTCATCCAGACATGGCATCCCCCCGAGCTCTGGGAATGTTGTGACAAGCTGTTCCACAAAGTGGCACATTCTAGGGATTGTGAGCAGAGAGCTCCTGCTGACGAGTGTTGGACACGGCTCACAGGAGACACTTGTTACGTGCAGAGCTCTCCCATCATGCAACCTACTTGGCTCAGGAACAAACACCTGATCTTAGTCACAGACCAGGACAAAGGGCAGACAGAGAAAGCTGACTTTCTAAGGCTGGATTTGAACACATGGCCTTATGTGAACGAGGCAGTCAGCCACGGGTGGGACTCGGGTGTGTATGAAGTTCAGACTTCAGAAGGGTGGTGTAGGGGGTGGTTCTGATGTTTTGATAGGGAATCAATTATTTAGTGATGTTGAAGGTCCTTGCCTCCAATTGGTTTTTGATCTATCAATAAAGATGTCAGTGGCCAGTGGTTGGAAGGAAAGAAAGAGGCGGGACTTCCAGGTTCCCACAGGCAATGATAGAGGAGGAGAACTGAGATTCCTGGGAGAAAAAGAGGGAACACTCAGAGCTACAGGGAGAGCTTCCAAAATGTAGGCAGAAAGGAAAAGCTGCCGGGAAGCATCTTGGGCAGCAAGACCAGTGGCTTCACAGAAGGTAACCCAGCAACTAAACCGAGGGCAGATTTAGAGATGTTGGGCTGGGAGTGAAGGTAAGGGCAAGTTAGCCACAGGAGGTTTAGAAGTGCCCGACCACTGAGCTAAAAGCATCTTAAAAATGTGTGTGTGTGTATGTATGTATGTGTTTGTGTGTATATATGTGTGTATGTGTGTGTGTGTATGTGTGTATATGTGTGTGTATGTATGTGTGTGTGTATGTGTGTGTGTATGTATGTGTTTGTGTGTGTGTATATGTGTGTGTATGTATGTGTTTGTGTGTGTGTATGTGTGTGTGTGTGTGTGTGTGTATTTCATCAGCAGATCTAAGGGAACCAGGGCACTGGCTGGTAGCTCTGTCCACCCAGAGCTTAAAGCAGGGTAGTAGAAACGACATGCTACAGGGTGATGCTTCAAGTTCTGGCCCACGAGTCTATCACGCCATGAGTGACATGGCACATCATGGATGGCCTCATATGTTCAACCCAAGTCATCCTCTGTGGTTGGGGCTCCTGGCTTCTGACATCTCACAAAGACAGGAGCTGGGACTGGGACTCAGTTGGTAGGGTGCTTGCCTAGCAGGCAGGAAACTCTGGGTTCCGCTCCCAGCACAGCACAAACCAGGCATGGTGGCACACTCCTGTAATCCACAACTCGGGAGATGGAGGCAGGAGGAATCAAAGGACGAGGCCATCTTAGGCTAGACACTGAGCTTGATGCCAGCCTGGGACATATGGGACCATGTTCTAGGAGGACCAAAGACAGGAACTATGACACACTGTACCCACGGAGACACCCGTGTGGTCACCAGGGACAGAGCAAGGCCCGGTGCATGGAGATTCGGTTGTCCTTACCTGCCAGCCAAGGTCTCGGAAGCTGACGTAAAGCTCATGTTTCTTGCAAGCCTGCCTCTGGTCACTGCTGCTGTTTTCTGCACGGACAAGGAGGCGAAGGAGGAAAGCCCAGGGAAGAGAGAGAAAAACACATGTTTAAGTCCCCTTGGTTCTGCAGTGGAAGAGCAGCCATTGGATTCAGGGGCTGCAGGGCAGCGACGGCTCACGAGCCGCTTGAGGACCCGTGAACCTCCAAGGTCAAGCCCCAAGGTCACCTCTGCCCTTTCGTAGAGGCCTCCAGTTCCACTCAGACTTATCCTGCTTCCAGACCACTCTGCCTGGGGAGGCCCAGCAAGATGCTCACGTACCTGTCCACAGTCGAGGTACTGTGACAGCTGAGGTTGAGGACAGGACCCAGAGCAAGTCCCATAACCCCCAGCAGCAACTGCTGAGTTTCTTTAAGGTGCAAGAACAGTGTAAGTGTGTAGCATCTGCACCAAAGACTGCACTCTGTAAACACTGTGGGAGTCTGTCTGTCCGTCCATCCCTCATCCACAGCTGTGGAATCTTCCCCTACCCTGCAGCTGCACAAGTAGTTGACACTTAACGCCATCTCCAACCTGAGACTCCCAGGGCCTGCCTTCGCCTGCCCTTGCCAATAAAGCCCGGGCCCCTGGTCTACACTAGAGAGCCCTGCAGACCAGGTTCCCGAGTGTTAATGCACTTCTCATCCCCAGACACTCTGCAACTATCTAAACATGGTGACTGCTCCCCCTGAACCCAGTGACAGGCCACTGGGTGTCTGGTGACAAATGACACATCCCTTAGACCCCACTTTCCAGAATGCACAGGAATTCCACCTGCATAGCTCTGAGGTCAAGAAGAGCAAGCATAGCCAGTCTGTCTTTAGCACACAAAGGTCAAGGGTCAAAGCCCCACCACAATATAGTCCGCAGAACTTGGATAGCTGGTCTACCTTCTGGAACAGCTATGGACTGGATATCTGGTCTACCTTCTGGAACAGCTATGGACTGGATATCTAAGGCACCATTGACCACTATGCCCTGGCTAGAGGCTGCAGCTAACACTATCCACCCGACAAGGCCCATTCCCCTGTTCCCTGTGGGAGCAGAGAGGGCTGTGGACTACCTCCTCAGGCCAGGGTGAAGCAGTCTGAGGAAGATACAGTTCTGAGTAGGCTCACTGGGGTCAAACTGCCTACAGTTCCCAGTCCTGATTAAGGGCGGATCCTGAAGCAAGATACAGAAAAAAGTGCTGTGATTATTAATGACGTGAAGGGAAGGGGTTAAGACCTCAGTGAAGATCTTTGGTTTAGTGTTGGCAGCTAGCTGTGGGCGTGCTGTGGGGGATGGGCCCTTGCTTATCCTATCTGGGGTTGTAGCCGCCCTGGAGGAAGGTGAATGGAATTCTCCAGCAGGTCCTTCTTAGCAGAAAAGCAAGGGAAGGGGATAAAGGAGACACCTAGCTCCCCTACCCGTAATCCTGTTCCACTCACCCCACCCGGCACAACAACAGAGGCCCCGTGAGCAGCAGGCCGTGCAAGCCACCAGCCTCTGAGCAGCTATCTCCGAAAGGCCCTGCCCTGGACAGGTGCTCAAACTTGCTTCCACACCCAAGGGTCAGCTGGAGGTGGCCAATTACTAGGGTGTTAGGCTGAAGGGGGCAAGGGACCCAGGTTCTGCATTTGCGTCTCAGGAGCAGCTGGAACCCTGAGGCAGGGGTGGCCGACAGGAAAGAGACTTTCATGCAGAGGCATGCTGGGACATGTGTCTCCAGCTGGACACATAAAGGGTGATGTGTGTGCAAGAAAGGATTCGACTTGTGTGGCCCAGCAGTGAGGTGTGAGCACTTCAAAGGCACTGGGCACACGCCTACGCACACGAACAAGCTGCCTCACTAAACCAGGGCGGGGCCCCAGTCCTGTTTGTTTTTTAAATGTTAAACTTCCAGGCAGGGTTTGGAAGAACTTAAAACAAGGGTAGGGAGTTGAAATCTATGGGTGTAGGCAAATTCCGAGCCAGATGGATTAGCTGTCGTGGAAGGGGGCATCCTGGAGTTATGGAAGTGGGCACTCTATGGGACACCGTGGGGTGGTCGGCTTCCAGCCCCCAGTGTTCCTCTTAGTCTGGAGGCAAATGTCTGTCATAGATCTTCAAGATCTACGTTGCAGATCTACAAGACAAGTCCGCTTTGCTGGAATAGGACATGCCGGAACTTTTTGCCCAGCTGAGTTGGCAAAGGCCTCTGGGAAGTTTCAGATTCTGCATGGAGGGAGCCCTCCTTCACCCTGGGCTATGCCCATCCTTTCCAGAGCAGCCAGCATGACCTCACACCTACACTGCACGCAGCCTGAAGCCATAAAACTCCCACTCCTGCTTGGGATGGACTTCAGGCTCGAGATGAGACTCCCAAGAGAATGTCCCACCACCTACCCATGGCTTCAGCTGTTTCTTCCGTCCCAGCCACCAGTCCTAAAGGCTGGTCAGAGAAGTCAGAGACTGAGATTTTGTATCCTTGGGGTGCATGGGCCTCCGGAGGGGGAACCAACCTGGCCTCAGTCATATCTCTCAGCTCAATTCCCAGGGGAAGTATTTCTGCACCTCTGGAATAAGCTGAGTTACCCAGCCACCCCCACTCCTGGGCCTGTCACTGCATACAGATGAGGGTGACAACCATGCCTACCTGTCTCAAATAGCCTTTATAGCTAGGCTTTCACCTCAGAATTCCAATCCTAGAATAAACAAGGCCCCCACATATGAAAGAACCCAGTTCTTTATTTGGGGGCTCACAGACCGTTCTGAGGTGCCTATAAATGGCCCCACCTGGCAGAAAAGAACTCATAGAAGACTATACCTGGCCCACACAGGCCACTGATGGAGAGAAGGCAGAGACTCTGTGCTAAGAACAGCAGCTTGCAGGCTGTGCCTCATCCACAGCTGACATGTTTTACTGTGCTGTCCTGAGCTGCCCGACGTTGGGTCTGGGTACTGAGGCAGACTGACTTATTTATACAAGTTAAATAAGACCGTCAGCCTCCACACCAGAAGCTACAACCAACAGGTAACTTATTGGTGTCTGTAAACAATGCTGTCTAGGAATATATCTATGTCAGAAACATCATGAGCCGTCCATCATACCAGCTGGAACCACCTCGCCTGGGCAAGGAGCAAAGGAACACCGGACACAGTCAAGCAGGCACAGTGACCCAGGCCCTCCTCACTGGTCATGAGCCTTGCATAGGAAAATTGCCACAGGGAAGAACTCCACCTGTCCCCTGCTTCCAGGTCCAGCCCCTGCCTGTCACCATCAGCTCCCTGCCAATCCATACCAAAAACTCACCTAAGCCTACATTTGACAACTCTGCCCCCAATAGCCCAGAGCCAGTCCTGAGACTCCTTTAGTCCCCACAGAGACGTTCTCTATGCCTGGCCAGCTCTACATCCCTAGCGTTAGGGCTGCCTCACTGAGCAGCACTGCCTGCTTCTGAGCCACTCCTTAGCCACTCTGTAATGAGTGGGTTACATACGCAGTATCATGTTGCATGTGTGCACGGTGCTCGAAGAGTTTAATAGTTTAGTAGCTAAGACTGACTTACCAGTTAAGATTGGAATAAAACCAGTGATTGGAAGTGGCCATGTCTACCAAGGCAAAGGGGTTCTTGGTGAATTAAAGCCAGACAAACAGGCGTAGCCTCTGAATCAATTTATACTTCTCTCTACCCACCAACGTCTACACAGGGTACTGGAGGACAGCCTAGAAGCAGTAAGTCCAACCGCCCCCCCTCCCCGAAGGCTACTCTCCCTCTTCAGAAATAAAATGGCTACCAATTTCAAGACAAGAGGAAGAAGAAGCCATGTATAATGCAAAGTTACCTGGAGTGGAGGGTTTGGGAATGGCCCGGTGGTCTCACACTTAATTCTAAACAGCCCAAACTCCCTTGTGTGTTTCCTCAGAATCCCAAGGGTAGGAACTGGAAGAATGAGTCGGCTTAGAGCCCTCACAAGCAAGCCTGGTTGGTTTGTGTGTAGCTCCTGCCTTGCTTCAAGGTCACCAGAGCCCCAGAGAAGCCACAGGCTGGATAGACATGAACCAGGTCACAGGCTGATCTGTCTGGAAGCATCTGCAATGAACTGGTCCCCTCTGGCTGCTTGGACCTACCTGCCACGCTGGCCATCCTCAGTGCCTCTTGATTCTTTGGTGTCTTTGAGCGGTTCTGGCTACGCTGCTTGCCCCCCGTGGACCGGATGCTACGGAGATGGACCTCCGTGGCCTTGAAGAAGGCCACCATGAAGGGCTGCTTGTTCTGGGGTCCGTGCCGTCCAATCAGGCCCGCCAACTTGGGGTTGATGCTCTGTCCTGCAGAGGAGGTATTGGTTACACAGAGGTGTGGGGGACAGGGACAGGCTGAGGGACACCATTCTATTCCCACCTTGCAACCCATTCACGTACTTGCTGTTCATTCATCCGACAAGGACTGACTGGGTAATTAATTCTAGGAGCTGTTTTAGAAGTTCCCTGGTCTGCCGGGCGGTGGTGGCGCACACCTTTAATCCCAGCACTTGGGAGGCAGAGGCAGGTGGATCTCTGAGTTCGAGGCCAGCCTGGTCTACAGAGTTCCAGGACAGCCAGGGCTACACAGAGAAACCCTGTCTCAAAAAAAAAAAAAAAAAGTTCCCTGGTCTGTGATGACCCCTGTGGGGTGGGAGGAGGGGCAGCATACAATCACCCAGTGGTGACCCGAACACTAAGCAAGGAACAAGGAGTATGGGGAGCCAGGCCAAGACCAGCGTAGGGCGGGGAGGGCGGTGTCTCAGGCTAGTGAGCTGGTCACTTGGTCAGCTAGACTTCAGAGGAAGGGAAAATAATTGCCGTGTTCTAGGAGGTAAGCATGGCTGCCAACAGTCGATGACAGAGGAGAGGCCACCAGAACAAAGACGAGGTGGCAGTGAGGCATGAGTCCTGAGTGGGAAAGGTCACCACGGTGTAGAGCGCTGCACAAATAAAGGCCTGTCGGGAATAACCGAGGCTCAAGTCCTGGAGTGTCAGAGACTGCCAGGAGAGGGAAGCAGGCATGCGGGATGACAACAGACAACAGGCTACAGGCACAGATATCCTCCAAGCCAGCAAAAGCATTCTGCCTGAACAAGGTCTTTGCAGGTGTAAGCCCTTGAGAAACAGCCAGGCCATGCAGGACAGGCTTTAACCCAGGCACCAGTGGCTCTGTGAAAAGGGAGAGGCCACACATCACCACGGATGCCAGGAGACGGAGCTGCCTGAAGTTGGGGTGGGGAGGCACACAGCGTTTCTGCATTTACATGGGGACAATAAATCTCTGGTACTTGGGAGACAGCAGCCTGTGGAACTTGGTCACGATACCCGGAGTGGGACAGGCAATGACTGTAGAAACGGGAGGAGGTATTGGGCTGGAGACTTCAAGTATTCTCTGCGATGACCTTGGGCTGGCCCTGAAACCAGACTGCAAGCAGAAAGGCAGAAGCCAGAGACCAGGCAGACGTAGCTGAACAGCCTAGGAGAGTGCCAAGGGTCCAGCCTGGGGCAGGGTCCAGCCTGGGGCAGTGGAAGGGACTAGTAGGATGTGATCAGATTCTTGGACACCCTTGCCCAACACCCTCCCGTTGGCTTCTCACTGCTGCCTGATTAACCCTGGGAAGCTGCTGATTTCAGTTTCTGTCTGGAAATAGCTTCACATGAAATCAGAGGAGGTGGGGAGGGCGTAGGGAGGCAGGACAAGCTCGGGGGTACGTGCCTGTCATTTCAGCTGCCCTGGAGGCTGAGGCAGGAGAATTGAAAGTTCAGTTCATGTTGGAGACTGAGGGACACTTGCCTCAAAAATGTAAAGAGGACTTGGGATGGGACTTAGCTCAGTGTAACAACATGTGTAAGGCTGTGAGCTCCACCCCAGCATCACACACACACACACACCACACACACCATACACACACTGCACCACCACATACACCACACCATACACACCACACCACACACACACAACACAACACACACACATACCATGTATACACCACACCACACACACACCATACATACACACCACACACACAGAATGACACACACACACCACACACCATAATATACCACACCACACACACACCATACATACATACCACATGCACCACACACACACGCACCACACACCATACAGACACCACATCACACACGCATCATACATATACACCACACACACACCACACACCATACATACACCACACACACACACACACACACACACACACACACACACATACTACACACACCATACACCATACATACACCACACACGCACCATACATACACACACACACAAAGCAACAGAGAGAAGCATGTTCCTGTGTGGGCATGGTGGCAGTAATGAATTTCAGACCTGGAAAATTGCAGGTTCTGCTGTGTCTTGAAGAAAACTGAAGGAGTTCGCTGAGAGACGGCAAAGGGACTGAGAAAAGAACAGTTCTGTGAGACTGGCACCTCCTTGGCCTAAAGCTGTGATGGCTTTACAAAGATGGGAAACCGAGTCAAGGGGCTGCAGAGTGGAACACGGGAGACAAAGTTCAGTTTAGCTTAGCAGATGCTGTGTGAAATGCCTTCTTGGTACCAAGGGTTAGGGCTAGGGTCATGTGGCCAGTAAGAGGTCCTAGCGGAAGGAATGGACAAGCCTTGCCTGAGGAGTGAGGACACCTCGGCTCAGGCCAGGCTTCCTGGGTGGCTGCTCTCCTCGGTTTATTAGACCCCCCCCTCTTCCTACCATTGTACAGAGCTGTGCTCAGTTCCACTTGAGGAGATTTGAGGCCAGACAACCATGGCAGTGGTGCCCAGGTACCCTCTCTCTTCCACAGAGTCCAGCACCATGTGCAGGCTCCCCTAATTAGGAGGGATCTTTAAAACATGAACAAGATGGGGTGGGAAAAGGAACTCCAAGAAAGCCTGGCAACCCTGAAACCTGAGGCAGGAAGCACAGCAAAGAGCGTCCAGGCTGAGATGACCAACCATGACTGTCAAAGTCAGCAAACCTCTGGTTATATTTATGAAGGAGTTTCCAGACTGGCTTAGCCGAGCTGGGAGGACACGCCTCACGCTTGGGTCTTATCCCACGGCCTGGGATCCTGGGAAGATTGAGGAGCTGAGCTCTGCTGCTCGTCTCTGCCTGCTTCCCGGCAGTGTACACTGTGTGCCCAGCTGCCTCACACTCCCGATCCTGGGATGGACGGTAGACGGACGGTACCCATGAGCCATGAGACACACCAGACCTGAGCTTACTGCTTTTGTGGATTATTCTGTCATATCACTGGGAGAAACAACTCACACCCAGGTCCTGGGCTGTGCCAAGGCCCTGCTGATAAGTATGCTCTGTCTCCCCGTGAAACAACAAGATCCTTAGACTCCAGACATCATCAGATGGAGGCGATGCTGACTGCCCACAGCAGGGCAAGATCAGAGAGGCTGAGCCACCTGCCTAAAAGACTCACAAAGCAGCGACCCTCAATCTGACCACAGATGAGGCACTTCACCAGTGCAGCTACTACACCCCCAAGTTCAGGGACAGAGCCTAGGCCAGCCAAAGTGACAGCTGGAAGTCACACCAGCTAGTGTTCCCCCAGGGAGGTCGGAGATGGGGAGAAGCCCAGCTTCCAGTGTCTGGCTCCATCTGGCAGTTAGAATGGCTTTTTTAAGAGTTTGCATTTAAGAAAACACATTTCCCAACCCCCACGATTCACCTTCCCTCCTTTCAGCGTCCGTCCGTCTCTCCTGCATTCTTGAGCAGGGTCCCCCCCAGTTCTATAACGAGAGTGAGTCTATAAAAGAAACCATTAAAGCTGGGCCCCGAGGAATTGCACTTCCCCCCTGGAAGGCTTTTAGGGTAGAATAAAAAGGCCTTGCCTCAAGCCCCAGTGCCTCTCTGGACCCCTTAAATCCAGGCGCCAAGCGTGGCCCCAGTCCCCAAAGCCCTTCTGACCTGCTGGCTAGGGCCAGAGGCTGCCAGCAAACCCACCTCCACCTACCTCAATCTCTGCTAAGAAGAAGCCAAAGCCCATGCTTGCCACCAGCAGCCTGCATACCCTTGATTTCCTCCTGTGTAGACTGGATGAAGCCATTGGTCTCACATCCCCATTTCCCCAGTTTATGGCACACCTATCTCACCCAGGCAGCTTTGCCCAAGCTCACTCTGCCCTGGCCTCAGGACTGGGTGGAAGGCGATTTGGACAAGAGGCACCTAATCCTCCTGTACAGTCGCTGTCACTGCTCAGGGGTGAGACGTGACCCAGTTCAGCCAAAACGTGGAAGGGAGAAGTCTCTAGAATCTTCCAGAGAATCTGCTAGAAATTTCTAGAAAACACACTTGCTGTTCTCATGTCCAGCAGTGCAGAAACTACCTCCACCTACCGACACCATGTTTCCAAAAGAGGGCTACCCGTGGAAAGACCCCTCAGAGAGGGGCTCCTGTGACACAGCTTTCACTGAGTCAAGCCAGCCTGTAGCCCATGTTCTCTGATGCCAGCCTCTGGTGTGTGTGTGTGTGTGTGTGTGTGTGTGTGTGTGTGTGTGTGTACGTGTGTGTGTAGCGGGGGAGAGTAATTCCGGACTCTAGAGTTAGTCATCAAGGTGGGACATTCATGGTGATGATTAGGGTGAGAACTTAGGCTACAGGGCCTAGCACAGAGCTGGTCCTCAGGAGCACATGCATCTGCCCTCATCACCTATGGAGGAGTAAGAGTTGTGCTTTCTGTGTAAAGGCTGGAAGACAACCCAACTGCATTCGTCATCTTTAGAAAGACTTAAACACACCCTATTAAGAGTGACAGCTAAATTTAGAATCAGAGACACACCTCTGTGGCGGTGGGGCACTTTCCCAAGAGAGGTTTAAATGAAGAGGAAGACCACTATCAGTGTGGTCTGAGGTGCCACACTGAGTGAGAGAGTGAGCTAAGCACCGGCGTTCATCTCTCCCTGCTTCCTGACTGCTGAGGATGCCCCGTGACCAGCTGCCGAACTTCTCTGCAGAGACAGACCAGATCCCCACACCATGAGCCACAGGAACCCCTCCTCCCTGAAGTTGTTCTCGTGGGTGTTTTGTCACAGCTGTGTAAGTAATACAGCCCACTCCACACTCCACACACTAGAGTCCACAGCTGCCTTATTCCTAATAGCCTAGAAGCAGAAACCACAGCCAGACACGTGGGAAACAAGGAGGGCAGGAAGGTACGCTACAGGTTAGGGCCCCCACAGAGGGTTCTGTGCACTGGAGGGTGCTCTAGCAGCCTCCACCCAGAACTCCAGACAATGTCACATGTCCCTTCAGAAGCAAAAGGTCCTGGATGAGAGCTACAGCTGGCTACTTACTCTGCCTCATCTTAGATGCTCATACACAAAGCCATCAAAACAAGTCCTCTAGATGCAGCTCTCAGGGAAGTACGTCCCCAGCATGGAGGAAGCCCCGGGTTTGTGGCCAGCACTGGTATTTGTTGTATGACGGCATGACCTGTTATATAGAGAGGTGTGCATATATACACTCACACACAATTACACACAGGCACACATAGACTTGATAAAGAGAGTCTCACTACACAGCCCAGGCGGCCTTGAACCCACCACTATCCTCCTAACTCTTCTCCTGAGTGCTGGGATTGCAGACGTGAGCCACCACGCTGTATTCTCCTTTTTGATATTGAACAAGGGGGCAGCCAAAGAAGGGTAATTACGTACAGGAATTTCTCTCCCCTCGAGATGCTTCGGCATGGCGGTTACAGTTAATACTTGTAACTATTTGTTTTGAGTATCTGTATCTAAATATCCAGCAAGGTCACCGAAATGAGGCATGGGGTAGAAATGAGTGAATTCATTAATCCAGACAGAACACACACACACACACACACACCACACACACACATACACACACCACACACGCACATACACACACACACACACACACTACTTTGAACCATAAAATAGGTCTTTGGCAAAATGAGAAAGTATTCCTATTTTAGCTGGGGGTTAGCTGAACAAGCATTTCTCTCCAAGCCCACAGATTTGCCTGTGAAAAGGCAAGTTTTAGAAAAAAGGAAGCAGGTTGCCCCAACTGAATAGGAACTTCAGAAAAACAAACAGTCTTGCTACATGCAGGACTGAACCAAAGCCATTACGGTCAACCATCAGTCACTCACATTTAACTGGCATCTTCTGTCTCCTTAAGGCTGAGACGAGACATTTTTCTCACTGTGTCCTAAGGATCTCCTTAGAACAATAAAAATCTTAAGGGGTGTGCACACCTGCCTGCCTGCCAGGAAGTTAGGATGACTCCAGAGGTGACTGTTCCTTCCTGGGACTCTGCCGGCCCTCTTGGTTGCTGCTCCCCTGTTTTGAAACAAGGTTTCATGTAGCCCAGGCTAGTGTTAAATTCATTATATACCTGGGGCTGGCCTTGAACTTCCTGTCCTCCTGCCTCTACCTCTGGAGTGCTGGAATTCCAGGCGTGCACATGCAACCCCTTTACGAGGTGCTAGAGATCAAACCCAGGACTTCAAACAGGGTGGGAAGTCTCCACCAAGTCACAGCCCAGCCTGTTTATTTTATTCCTTTTAAAAGTAAGAAATAATAAAAATGACTTTTTAGAGGTTGCGTGTTTTTTTTTTTTAATGGCATTCTGTTTTGCAAATATGTATGCTGCCATGGGTGTCAATGCCTGCAACAGCCAGCTGAGTCAGCACACACACACACAGACACACACACACATACACCCCACACACAGAGACACAGACACACACCCACACACACCCACACACAAATACACACACAGACACACACACACACACACATACACAAACACCCCACACAGACACACAAATATACACACTCACACAGAAACACACACAGACACCCCCCCCACATGCACGTGCACAGACACACACACACATACACAAACACCACACACACCCTCTTCCAGGTCTCAGCAGGAGACTGCTGCTCTCAGAGGCCATCATGGTACCCTGGTCTGGGGTCTGAGGATGGATACGTCAGAGGGAGTCCATTGTCATTACCATTGCACAGATGCTACCCACTCCCAGCTAACTAGTTATCCAGTTTCTCAGGTCACTATCACTGGGGTCTCACTGCGGCTCTACATTTTCTTGACCTGTCACATGGACTCACCAGTCTTCTATGCTAACTTATTTCAACCTACACGTCTTCCAGATTCTTCCATGAAGCACCATGTTTGCATTATTTACCCTTTCCATTGCTGGGTAGTGTTTCACAACACACACACACACACACACACACACACACGTGCGCACGCTCGCGTGCCTCGGTCCATTTACCCTTATGGACACAGTGGGGAGCAGCCACACAGGTTGTCATAGGAACCTGCCTTCTCATTTCTTGATGAGTAGTAGGAGCTAGGTCCTTCATGCCTCCAGTTCCTGGATCACGCTGTCCAGCGGGAGGGGCAGGAGAGCTCAGTGAGGCCTTCTGAGAGGCCCAGGCAGAAAGCAGAGGTGTGATCTGAGGCACCTTTTGAGGACAGAAGGAGCTGCTGACCTCACCGCCCAACCCCTGATCTCTGGTCTCCCTCCTCCCTGGAGGCTGCAGACCAGAATTCCTTCTGCCTCACTTGTGCTGGGGCTGGGTGCTGCTGGCTTCTTGGACTTGTCTTCCTCCCTAACAAGGCAGGCATGAGAAGAAGTGTGAATCGCTTATCCTACCCACTGAGTCCTGTCTCCCTCCACACCTGGGTACCAGGGGCATCCATTTTGCCAAGTGTGCCGTGATGAGACCCAGGACAAAATACCATTGTGTTTAAGTGATAGGCCACTTAAGCCTTGATACCACTGATATTGTAGCCCAAGAATCAGCAAACTGCATCTGGCTGACTGCCTGCTTTAGCAAATAAAGTTTTATTAGAACACAGCCAGTGAGCAGTCACAAATGCAGCCTTTGGCTGTCCTCATGCTAACTAGAGTTGGTGAAAGCAAACAAGTCCCCTCCGAACGTGAAGCATCCAGCCTCTGGAATATTCTACAGGCATTTGCTGGCATTCATGCTAACCCACATTGACTAGGCCTGCTTATTTACACATCATAAAGAAAACTGCAGGTGAGCTGGGAGCAGCCAACTGGTAGAGTGCTGGTCTAACCTGCACAGAGCCCTGGGTTTGATCTCTGGTACTGCATAAAACCAGGCCTGGCAGTACATGCCTGTAATTCCAGCACTGGGAAAATAGAGGAGGAAGGACCAGAAGTTCAAGGTCACCCTTAACTACATAACAAGTTTGAGACCAGACCACTGGTGCTCCCCAAAGATAAGACACCGGCATGATTCTGTTAAGAGCCAGCGTGGTAACAACCCTTCTTCATACAGATGTGCGTTGCTGCAGCAGACTGTGGGGAAGGAGTCCACACCTGGCTAGCTGACTCAAATACTTTACTTTCCACCATTTCCCAAAGAAACCAGACAGATGTCAGGAGAAAGGACCCACTAGCTGCAAAAGGACCAGGCCAGGATGTAGGTCAAGGCCTAAGGGGGGCCTTCTAGGAAGCCATCAGGCGGGCATGGGGCTTTGGGAAGTGAATTGAGGGCAGGGACCAACAGTCGCACTGGGGCACCCAGCTGGGCACAAGCAGGAGCAGGGAGCCTAGCAGCTGATGCACTCTTAGAAATATCCCAGAGCAGGCAGGAAGTACAAATGGAGCCTCTGGAAAAGGAGGGGGCACCCTCCCGAGTAGAGGCATGCTTTCCTGTGGCTTCTTTGCTCTCTAGGCTCAGGACCCCAGCCGCCCCACTGAGAACCCAAGACTGCTCTTCATCGATTATAGAAAAATTGATTCCAGTCACTACATTGGAAAGACCAAGGCCTCGGTGACAAGTGAGACTGTAGTGAACACTCGTGACCTCCTTCTGGCCCCGATGACCCAATTCTACCCAGACCTAAACAGTCGGCTGGACCCTGGGAGGACAGGAAGAACCACTGGGCCTCTTCTGTTCTCTGTCTTCTGGGATTCTGAGCAAAAAGGAAGTGATGTAATCCTGGAGTGCAGAGGTGCCTCTGGCCAGCTGTGTGCAAGAGAGGCTACCCACCAGACTGGCCTTATGCCAGAGTGTCCCCAACCTCAGGCCGGAGGCTTCGCTTCCTGCTTTCTCCCACAGATGTCTCAGCACCACATCTGGACAGCACATTCCCTTTGGTCCTTTAAACGCCCTGTGACCATATCGTATTCCCTTGGCATGGGCAAGAAGAAGAGCACATGCCCCCATGTGCCAGGACAGAGAATTCCTGGGCAACACACACACATACACACAGGGAGGGAGACAGGGGGGGGGGGAGGGAGGGAGGGAGGGAGGGGAGGGGGGACGAAGGGAGGACGAGCAAGAGGGGGGGGAGGGAGGGAGGGTGAGCGACGGAGAGAGGGAGAGAGAGAGGAAGAGAGAGCGAGAGAGACTTTGAAACGTAGAGGTGTGGTATAAAGAAGAAGGTGTCCTGTGGCCTTGAAGCTCAGGAGATGGGGCATTAGCCCTGGAAGGCCCTGAAGCAGGTCCTGAAGGATGCAGCCGGAGAAGAGCACCAGATCGGCTTCTGGGATTGGCAGGGCCTATGGATGTTTCCTTTTGGAGCAGGCAGGAGAGCAAAGGGTGGGGCCTGGGGTGGACCACAGGAAGTAGGACAAGATGACTGGCATCCTCGTGGTGGAAACAAGGTGCCCCTGCATGGGCAGGAGTCAGTTTGTGTCTGGGACTGGCTCCTCTCACTACAGCAGACGCTGGAGTTAAAGGGCACCTTGGGAAAGTGGGCGTGTCCATTTGTGGACCACAGGAAGCCCTTCAGAGCACGACCCACCAGGCAAGAACTTGTCCACTCAGCCTCTGTCTCTTGCTCCTTCAGAGTGAGGCCTCCATTTCCCGTCCACCTCCTTAGGAGAGGCTGTGGGTCACATGACAGCACATGCACTTTTCAGGCTGATTGTTGAATGACTGCAGCTTCCAACCAGTGCGGATCAAAAGGCTATCAGCTGCAGAAAGCTGCTTCTAACACTTGGGCATGGGGTTGGGGAAGGGCTCACCGTGGCTCCACGGTGCTGTGGATACTGGGAGGTCTGGGAGTGGGGTCTGCTGGCTCTTCAAATGTAAGCCCAGGCGTGAGGTTTTAATACGGGTGGAAGCTTTATTTTTTTGGCTTGGTTTTGGTTTTCTATCTGAGTCTCAATCTATAGCTGTAGGTGGCCTAGAACTATATGAAAGAAATCCAGTTTAACTTCAAATTCGTGGCAATCTACCTGCCTCTACCTCCTGCTGGCTGCGACTACAAATCACCACCCAATGCTGAGAAAATGTCTTCATTGCAGCCAGAATAATACAGGCCGCACAGTCATAAACAGCGGACGGCAGGCCATGGCGTGTGGTGACATGTTCATTCTGTAGGTCCCTCTGGGAATCCCTTCTCTCTATCTCTAAGGTCTCTTCACCCCAGGGGAGAAGAGGGAGGATGATAGTCAGGGGTGGAGAGGCCTGGGCTGACACTAGCACAGCCCCTTACGTACCCACTGTCCCCTCAATTCTCTCCCCCACTAGGTCATTGGTACCCACATTTCTAAAAGGTGTTTCCATTGGAGAACCAGGGACCCCAGTCTGAGTCCCGAGTTTAGCACTGAGAGCTCTGTGACTCAACCCCCTAGCTTCTGCCTCCATTTCCTCATTTCTAAAAGGCTGTCGGTGAAGGCCTCCAGGGACCGCTGGCTTCCCCCCGGCAGGGAGACTGTGAGAATTAAGGACATCAGCAGTCATACAGACATCTACCATTCAGGAGCACAGAAGCAGGGCTGCCATGGGGCTCGGCACTTCCCATGAGCTCACCCTCTTCTTCCTCCCAGAAGAGGTGATGTCATCATCTCCATGAAGAACATGAAGGAATGGGCACTCCAAGAGGTTAGCTGGGATGAAACCACACGACAGTAACCGGAGGAGCAGCAATGATGCCCCCAGGGACCATGGGACTGTCCTGCTTCCAGTAACTACAGGTGAACCAGAGCCTGGAGTGACACCAACTCAAAGCACTGGAGCCTGCACGGGGAGCCCCTCGCTCCTCTTCTATTCCACCCAGTTTGCACCCCTATATCCAGCACCAGCCTGGTGTGCAGGACATGGCTGGCCAGGAACGAGAAAAGGACGTCCATGGAGCTTGGGCAGAAGGAGTCAGCACCTCTCCTGTGGTCTTTTCTGCATTAAAAACAGGGTCACCAGCCCTCCCCCCACCCCTACAGCACTCACTCGTCTATCTGTCCTTCCCAGTGTTGGATGTCTGTCTCTGGGAGCCAAGGTGTCCAGAGGGTACTGACTTCCGCCCCACACCACACACACACACACACACACACACACACACGCCCCCAGGACCCAGCTGTGACACTTTGGTGACTAATGGGGGGGTGCAGCTGGAAAGAGGGATAACAGGCAGGCTTTGCACACTGCCTGGGTGGTCTGGGAAGGGCACCTCTGACCCAGGACCTCCCTCAGGGCCAGATGGAGGAAGTAGTGAACATCTAGCATGCTGGGGACTCTGCAATTTGCCATCCAGTAGGGTCTGACGTCAGGCCGGAAAACATCAGGCTTCCAGAAGGAACTCTGCGGTGTTGACGCCACACTCGGATGGAAGCAGATGTCCTTCAGTGGGGAGGGGAAACTGAGGTCTGGCAGGCAATCAGCTCCAAATTCTGGCCGCCACCACACAGGTCTCCTCTACCCAGGTGCTGTGGCCTCAAGGTTTGGAGGTCTTGATTTACTGTTAAGAGTCAGGGTGAGGACTGGTAATCTGCCTCCTCGGACCCTGGTACCACCCTGAGCTTGACTTCTGCAGGAACTTCCAAAACATCAAGTTCCCAGGGTGGGCAGAGGGGACTCTGCTGACAGCTCAAGGCCCAGGGCACAGTAGCTGCTGTTGACACTGACTTCCCAGGGGGCCCTGTGAGCCTTTTACCCATGTGGTTGCAGGAGGGGAGTCTTTGTCATCTGGCTCTCTACATAAGCAGGGTGTCCTCAGCATGCGGTATGAGGGGTCACAGTGTTGTTACCAAGCCAGACCCCAAGGAGCCCAAGAAGACAATCATGAGACACCCTCAGGGACTTGCTGTTGGTGTGTGCGGATGGGACCTGTGGACCCAGATGACTCTAATGGACCTCTCACTGGAGATCACCGGATGGGGAAAACCATGAACCTGAGGCTAGGAAGTGCCAGTCACCCCACCCTGTAGCACAACCCAGAAGTCCTCACCCACATAGCCAATAACCTCAGTGTATTTGTCTGGATGGTCTGAGGGCAGTTCTTCCCTGGCCAGGCGACCAATGAAAGGCCTTCCTGGAAAAGCACTATACCTGGACAGGTACGCCTTCCCTTCTGTGCCTATTCCAGGAAGCAGGGACAGACAGAGCCTCGTCCTGACGGTACAAAATTTCTTTAGCTACCAGCCCGGCGGGCTGGAGAGGGCTTCCAGATGAGCTGTTGATATTTGGAGCCCCGAGGGCTCTCTGGTATCAGCTTCCTCTCCTGTGCCTGTTTACTTTATTTGGCTGGCCTTCCTCATCCTTAGCAGACCGCGAACCCTTCCCTTTGAGGGGCACCTGTGGCCCTTCAGGAAGCACCGGCTGAGGAAGGCTGGTGCAGACCCAGTGTCATAAGCTTCCCCCAGAAGTTATCTCTTTCAAAAGAGCCAATACGCCGAGCTTGGCAGCTTATCGGGTGTCTGCCACAGCTATTCAACTCTGTAATTGGGGCTCAAGAGCTGCTGTAGACCACGGGTCAGATGGGCATGACTGTGTGTCACCAGACACGTCTGTGGACGATGAAGAGAATATCACTTCTCGTGCCTAGCAGAGTTTTCTTCTGGTTTGATGGAAATCATTTTAAAATATGAAGACTCTGGCTGGGGAGATGACACGTGATCAAACGCTCACTGGCCAAGTGCAAGGATGTGACTGGATTCCCAGCAACCCCATGAGAAGCCAAGCAGGGAATGCCTGGGTAACCTCAGCACCAGGGGCGGGGCAGTAGAGACAGGTAGATCCCTAAAGTTCACTGGGAAGCCTGCCTAGCCAATCAGTGAGCTCTGTTGAGGGAGGAAGGAAGGAACTCTGTCCAAAAGAAAAAAAAATTAGGCAGAGAGAGAGAGAAAGAGAGAGAGGGGGGAGGGGCCAGCAGCTGATCTTGACCTCTGACCCCCACATGCCCATGTGAACATGTATCTGTGTGCACTCACCCAGGTATACCCACACCTACACACCTATACACATTCACTCACACAGGAAAAAAAAACCAGGAAGACTAAAAAGTGACAAGAGCAACCTTCAAGCAGAGAGTAGTCACTAGGGTGACATTCATGTGACATACATTTACTAACTCCTGATGCAGAAGATGGAACTCCGGAATTCTGGAACTTTCTAGGGACCTAGCTAAGTCTCAGGGGCAGGGAAAGGGTAAAGACTGGGAGAGAGGGAGACAGGGAAGAGTCCAGAAAGCACAGAGTGATCCTAAACACTGCGGTCTACACTCAGCCTTGAACTTAAGTGAGCTTTCACAAAAGGAATGTTCTAGAAGGTGAGGGGTGGGGTGGGGGCAAGATCAGGATTGTTCCAGTTCTCCACATCTTGCTCCCACAGCCCTGGGCTGTAGAAGAAAGGAAAGAGGGGATGCCTAAGCCAGACTGTCCTTTGTCACCCTCAAGATTCTAGCTAGGGTCCAGACTGAAGCCATGGCCTCTGACAAGAGGGAAAAGAGGCAAAGGCCAGAAACCACAGAGGAGAAAGTGATCATGTCTGCTTCTGTCAGGGGCCACAAGTACGAAGAAACCAAACTAAGCTGCAGAGATCTGGAACAGAACAGAAGATGACCACCAGAGTCCCAGGCAGACAGGAGAATAGGGCAAGGTGGCTCAGTCCGTGAAGGGCTTGCCTCCAAAGCACGAGGACCTGACTTTGATCTTCCAGAATCATGCAGAGGAAAAGCCGGGGGTGGGAAGGCAATGTGGCTCAGAGGGTAAAGGTGCAAGCCACCAAGCCTGATCGAGTTTAGAGTCCACACGGTAAGAGAGTAGACTTCTTAAAGTTGTTCTCTGACCTCCACATTTGTGGCACACACACACACACACAAACGCACAAATGTGAATTTTCTTTTAAAAGTTGTGGTATTCCAACACCAGAAAAATGCAGATCCCTGGGCTTCATTGGCCAGACAACCCGACTTACTTGGTGAATTCAGCCCAGTAAAAGGCCTTGTCTCAAAAACCAAGATGGAAGACAACCGCAACTGAGGGATGATACTCCAGGCTGACCGCTGGTCGCCACACGCACACACACATACACTCGTGAGTACACGGATATACATACAACATGACCAATGGTCACCACACGCACACACACATACACTCGTGAGTACACGGATACACACACAACATGACCGCTGGTCGCCACACGCACACACACTCGTGAGTACACGGATACACACACAACACGAAGGGGAAAAAAATTAAAGATCCTCAATTTTTGCAATGGGAAAGGCCACGCCTCTCTCAGGAGGAGAGAGATGCTACCAGACGCGAGGTGCCTCTGTCCTGTTGGGTCTTGAGTCAGGAAGGGCAGGTGTGGGAGCTCAAACCCACTACGCCCCTGGAGGCGTCTGGAAGGCATCAAAACTGGGCAGGCTGAAGATGTGACTGCAAGCAGCACAGCCAGGGTCAAGTTTAGACGTGAGCTTTACTCGCTCAGCAAAAAAGGACCAGAGCTTTGCTCCTCACGCCAGTCCCCTTTGCAAGAGCCTCAGAGGAGGAATCATCAGGTCTCCAACGCTCACAGTGGTAGTGACAGTTATAGTTTATTCAGATCACTCACAGTGAGTGTCACCCTGGAACCAGCATCCAGCATCCTGAGGAGCAGAAGAGGCTGTCTTGGAAGACAAGCTTTCCCGTACTCCAAACCTATTCAACTTGAATCTTCAGTTTGAAAGGTGCCCAGGGAAATCCTCAGGGAGGCACGCATATGCCAGGGTACATGTGTGGAAGACACCTTGCATGAATTTCTCTCCTACCTTACGGGGCTCACGGATTAAATTCAGACAGCTTAGTGGTAAGTGTCCCCACCCCTCTCGATGTCCCCACTGAGACACTATTTTAAATCTCTCCCCATACCAACTCATGAAACCCTCTGGCAACACCATGGCCACACCCCCTTACCACCTGCATGTTGCAGACAATCGTGCCAAGATCCCGACAGGTCCAAAGTCGCAGACTGAGAGGAGGCAGGGCTCTAGACACTAACAATGTGTGGTCATAAAACACACCTTAAAATGAATTAGTTAGCTCTTTAATAGCTGATAGGACCAGATATGTTGCCACCTGAACACTGTGGTAGTTTGAATGAGAAATGTCCTCCATAGTCTTTGGCGTTTAAACACTTGGTCCCCTGTTGGTGGCACTGTTTGGAGGCAGGTGAGTTGGTGCAGCCTTGCTGGAGGAAGTAAGCCACCGGGGATGGGCTATGAGAGTAAAAAGCCTCTTCTACGTCTACCTTGCTGTTCCATGGTTTCGGTTTGAAGATGTGAACTCTCTCTGTCGCTGTCGCTATGCCTGCTGCCTGCTGTCCTCACCATTGAGGACGCTGAGCCTCAGGGACTCAAAGCCAAAATAAGCCAAAATAAACAACCTTTTCTGTAAGTCACCTTGGTCATGGTGTTTTATCACATCGGCAGGAAAATAAGACCCACACCATCCTTTGTGTGAGAAGCAAAGCAGATGGTCAGAATCTATAGTAAGTTCTTAAGCATCCAGAGAGCATCCCTGTAAAGGTACCCAGGAGTGCTGAGCGGGAGTCGCCTCTGGGAACTGGAATTCAGAACCTGGGGAAAAGGACACTAGGGGAAACTCTTTACTGTGACACACTTCCATCCTGTTGACTATGGGGGAACGAGTAGTTCCTGTTCCCAAACAAATAAAAACAAGGTGCTTTCCTTCTCCGTGCCCCCCCTCCCCCACACCGCCTCCAAAACTGGTGGAAAGGGAACTGGAAAGAGGCTCAAGACTGAGAGCACTTCCTGCTTGTAATGCTTTGTATTCTCTCCGCCCAGGGAGAGACACTATTAGGAGGTGTGGCCTTGTTGGAGTAGGTGTGGCCTTGTTGGAGTAGGTGTGTCACTGTGAGCGTGGGCTTTAAGACCCTCATCCTAGCTGCCTAGAAGCCAGTATTCTGCTAGCAGCCTTCAGATGAAGATGTAGAACTCTCAGCTCCTCCTGCACCATGCCTGCCTGGATGCTGCCATGTTCCTGCCTTGATGATAATGGACTGAACCTCTGAACCTGTAAGCCAGCCCCAGTGAAGTGTTGTTCTTATAAGAGTTGCCTTGGTGTCTGTTCACAGCAATAAAACCCTGACTAAGACACTGCTCCTGTGGAAGACCCAAGTCCAGGACACACATCACTCATATAACCCCCCCGCCCCGTAAGGCCAATCCC
This sequence comes from Grammomys surdaster, assembly GCF_004785775.1. Classification (NCBI taxonomy): domain Eukaryota; kingdom Metazoa; phylum Chordata; class Mammalia; order Rodentia; family Muridae; genus Grammomys; species Grammomys surdaster. Next base: position 2,051,772 of record NW_021604638.1, on the reverse strand, counting down.
AAGGGATCTGATGCTCGCTCCTTGCTCTGAGGTCACCTTCGGTCATGTGCAATACACCCTCCCCCCCCCCCAGACATACACATGGGAGGATGGGAGAGAAGTCCAGCTAACCATGGCAACTCAGACCACTAACGTGTCTTCAGTGCTTCAATCTCCTCACATAGAGAGCATCTGGCAATGTCTGAAGACTTAGAAGGTTGGGGATGCCAGTAACCCTGCTCCATTTCCCAGGAGGCCAGGAGCCAAAAACCTGGCTGGCACTCCCTGCTGCTCTGAGAATATTATGTCACCTCAGGGTTCTAGCCTTGTGACATTCTCATACAGCAGGTCTCAGCTGACCCAAGATTCTGCATGTCCAACACGACTGCACCCCTGCTGACATGTCCAACATGACTGCACCCCTGCTGATGCCCAGTTCGCCCAACTCTCAGTCTTCTTGTGTAAGCCACAAGAGGATGCAGTGGATTTAGGTGAGAAACCAGAGTACTGAGGCTGGCTGAGATGGAGGCAGGCGGCCGACAAGACAAGCTTATGGACTGCTGCTGAGGCCTCTTCTGAAGCCCGGGGTATGAGGTTGCCCTGGGACTAGAGGTGTTGGTGTCTGGGACTCACCATCTAGGGTCTCCACGGAGAGCTGTAGGCCCAGGTTGTGTCGAGGATTGACCACCCAGTGGTTGCTGGTGGCAGTGATGTCAAACACCAACCAGCCCTCCTCAGAAGCCCAGATGGTGCGGCTGTCCAGCAAGAAGAGGTCCGACTCCCTGGAGAGCAGAGACACAGGCTCAGGGTTAGTTAGGTAGGTCACAGCTCAGCTACACTGACAGCCCAGCAGCTGACAGACAGGAGAAGCTCTGTGTAACACATCAAGTGTGAGCTGGGCACTGGTCCTCTACACACAGACCTGTCAGCAAAGGACATGGGCACATGACCTCTTAGCAGTGGTGATGGAGAAAGTATAGAACTTCTAGAATTCCCAGGAATAGGGAACTGACACAGGGCATGTCACTGTGCCGTGTGTCAGGGGACCCCAGCAGGACACAGGAGATGCAAGTATTATACAACCTGCAAGTTTCGGGGGCAGAAGGTAATACCAACAAGGTCACGCACCACGTGTCTGGCACCATGCCGAGAGCTCCATACACCCTGTCGAAGACGGAAGGAGGCTGGCTAGCTGGCTGAGGGTTGGAGCAATGGATGGATTTATGGATAGAAGATGGCTGGGTAGATACGTAGATGGATAGATTAGGTGAGTAAATGAACAGACAGATGAAAGATGGATGGGCGGGTAGGTAGGTAGGTAAGTAGGTGGGTAAATGAGAGATGGATGGGGAGAGACGACTGGATGAGCAGATGGACGGGTAGGTGTGTGGATGGATGGTGAGCACACGGGTAGATAAGTGGATACATAGGCGGATAGGTGGATCAATGGAGAGATGAACTGATAAAGATCGAGATAGAGGGTGGATACATGATATATGGATGGGTGGAAGGATTGGTGAATAAAGGGAGGATGGATGAGATAAAGAGATGGATGGATGGATGGATGGATGGATGGATGCAGGGATGTATGCAGGGATGTATGCAGGGATGGATGGATGGATGGATGGATGGATGGATGGATGGATGGATGGA
>NW_021604638.1:2025157-2050130 GCF_004785775.1 Grammomys surdaster | reverse complement strand
GATGGATGGATGGATGGATGGATGGATGGATGGATGGATGGATGGATAGGTGATGGTAGATGGGGGTAACGGATTGGTAATGGATGGATGCATGATGGATAGATGGATGGATGATGGATGAGTGGATGGATGGATGGGGTGATGGATGAGGGTGGTGGATGTGTAGGTATGTGGAACAGGATGGGTAGATGAGCACCACGCCACCCTTGCACACAATATATAAGGTATTCAAAAACAGATCTTGTGAATTTTTAGTCATTGAGATTCAGTTTCAACATTTTGAGCCCTTCAGTGGTCAGCTAAAAATACTAAAGCCCCCATGCTGTGCTGGGCACTGAAGTAATGATGCTCTTCTCCAACCTGGGCCCTTCCCAGGGCCCCTCACAGCTGCCACCAGCCCTGGGGTTACCATCTTCCCAGAACAGGGAAACATTTTCACTGTTCATACACAAAGCCCTCAGATATGGCGACTCTTGGTTGAGCACAGTGCACTGGCTTGGCTCCGGGGAAGAAAATTCAGGCAGCTTCCTGCCACCAGGTCCTCCCGACAACCCTGTGAGTTGGGGATCCTGGCCACACTACTGAGGAGATCTCTGTGGCCAGGGCTGAGATGCAGAAGGCAGGCCTGGCGGGACTTCCTCTAAACTCTCAGAGCCTTTCACAAATCGGACTCATTGCTGTGTGTTCCACTAACTCCAGCCGGAGCCAACACCAGATGCCAATCTGAAGAGTCTCTTGTTGGTTCCAGTTTCCTCTTCCTACTAAAGTGCTGGCCTTTCCCAGTCATCGGTCTCATGTATCTCAGAGGTCTCCAAGTTCTCTCCTTGCTGGAAGCCATAATGCATTATGCTGCCACCAGGCTCATCAACACACCCAAGTGGAGAAGCTAAGCTGTACCTAGACACGTAGACAGTGTTTTTGACTTGTCTCCACTTAGAATCCACCAGCATTGCTCTGGGAATTTAACAGCCACTCAGAAACCAAACATGGACATGACCAGACTCAGAGTGCTAGCGCCGAGGCAAGGGAACCAGTCGTCTCACGGATCAAAGTCACCAAAGGAGAGAGAACCTAGGCGGCCTAGACAAGTCACATGTCCAGGCTTGGTGGTGGCGGGCAGGGGGCTCCAGACAAGGATAACATCACCAGGACCATAGGTGGAAATACGGGTGGTCCCGATGCACACTCCCCCACACCTAATTTAGAAAACGTTGAATTACATCACTGCTCCAACCGGAGAGTCACGCCTCATTCCAAACTGACGTTGAAAGCTAATCCTTAACGTGACAATATTAAGAGAGGAGCTGTCCAAGCTGGCTAGCCGAAGAAGATGGCCCCCTTGGGACTAGATCAGTCCTTGTGTGAGGTTTCCAAGGAAAGCATTCGAGCCCCTTTGTACTTTCTCGGCTTCCACTGTGTGAGGACGGAGCAACAAGGCGCCATCTTGAAACAGAGTAACGTTTACCAGATCCAGTTCCCACTAGCACCTTGACCTCCAGCCTCCACAGCTAGGAACACAGTTTCTGTTCCTGTAAGTTTCCAAGTCTTGGGAAATTTATTACAACATCATAAACAAACTAAAATGCTACAAATTCTCATCTTAAACCAGGAAACCAGACACCGGGGAAGAGCCTATGTTGTTCCTTATGGGGCCTTCAGGTCTGCAGTAGTTTGTCCTCTCCGTGAATTATTATGGAGGCAAGGAAGCTTTGTTAGAGCCACGAGTTAGACTTTGTTAGAGTCACAAGCCCTAAGTTAGACTCTGAAGTCCAAACTGAGTAACAATAATAGCCTCTTCTTCAAGATCCATTTACTTCTCCTACCTGGAGGCCCCTTTAGAGGTGACTTCAGAACTTGTTTGGGGGAATACCTTACAGAGCTTTCAAAGCCACACACAGGGAAATCTGGCCGGTTTCATCTCCAGTTTGCCTGATGGCTTCCCTGACCTTGGATGGCTCCCTGGAGTGAAGCAGTTCGCTACCCTGACAGAGAGGAGATTGAAGATGTCACTCCAAGTCAACTGGGGACATCTGCTCCGAGCACGAGTTGAGAAACCAGGGTGGCGACACTGTTGGGAATATCAGATGTGCAGGGAGAGGGGAACGGATGCTGGCACGGGAAACCATGCCTGTGACTGACGGGCAGAGGAAGTCTTCACACAGACTTTCCTGCCCATGGATTGCTAAGCCTTCTTTCATGAAAAGCCAGGACACTGAGACCAAATGAAGTGACTTGTCGCCGGATCGCCAAGAAGACGGACAATCCCTATAGCCATCTCTGTTGGCAGCATATCCCAGGCATGCATAGAAGAGCCACACCTTATCTGAAGGGACAATGGGGGGTGGAGGTGTAGAGATACCTCACCAGAACAGATGCAGGACCACGGGAAAGGGACAGCAGGTACCCACCCAACAGCATTTTCCCAACTGTGTGGGAAAGTGGATTCCTGGCCTGCCTCATAGCATGGCAAAGGAACTCAGAGAGCCATGAATGGGCCTCCAGGACATTCTTCATTACCTAGAGCACAACGGCTGTCTGCCCAGCCCAGGTTGAGTGAAGAGATGGGGAACCTGCAAGTGCTGGGCCCCAAGGAACAGACATGCATTCAGTTATCCTCACTACTCCTGAAGCCTGGGTGCTTCCCAAGCCTGGCACTCTGAACTTTCCCCAGCCCTCAGTCATGTTAGATGTCACTCCCACATTGGGCATGGTGGCACACGTCTGTAATCCCAGCACCCGGGAGGCCAACGCAGGACTGCTACAGGTCTGATTATGTAATGAGTTCAGACAGCAGATACAGTTTCCATTTCACACGTGGGCACGGGGACATGGTGGCACTGCTCCAGGGCAAGCTTTGTACACGGCGGAACTAGATGTGGCACAAGAAATCTAAGAACCTCTATCCCTAAGCCTTGTCCCCATCCCCTGACCCCTAGGTCACATCTCAGCAGGGAGGGAGGGGGATGCAGGGATCTGTTAGATCCTGCATGGTGTCTGTCATTCTCTGCACTGTGTAGGACAGAGACATCACCAGAAGAGGGTGGGATCCAGGTGGTTGTGGGTCTCTACGTTAATCTCCATCAACTGCAACAAGAAGATTCACCGATGAGGGCTGAGAGATGCTCTGTCTTTTCAAATGTATAAAACTCAAGGGTGAGGGTGCACGACACGTGGCACAGCGCCCCCTGCAGGAATAACTTCCTGAAGTCTGCAGCCCCCACCCAGGAGGCCTGCTTGGACCCTTTGGACTCTAGAAGGTGGGAGTCTCAACTCGTCTCAGGTTGTCCTCTGGGCTGCACGGTAGCATGTGCGTGTGTACACATGCACACGCATGCACACATGCATGCACACACGCACAGCATCAAGACACAGAAGGTCACCTTTTCCCCTCCAGAAGCCCAGGCTTCCCTAGAGCCCTGCTCTGTACGGTGTGACCCTGGGCTGACCCTGATGCAGGCTCTGCGATGTTAATAATTAACTCCCTGGCTGTGGACTGCAAGCTGCAGGTCCAGGGCACCTCCTCCCAAGGAAACCTGTGAACTGCAGAAACCTAACCCTGGAGGGGAAGTGGGTGGAGCTGCCTTCCACACACACATCAGGAATCTCAACAAACCCTCCCCTGGAAAGTTCTACCACCATGGAAAGTGGGTATTTTCAATCTCCAGAGTGGGAGGATGGAGTGTCCTGTCTGGGACTTCTGACTACACTGAGGCTATTTCTAGTCTGCAAACCCCAGGAACCTTCAACCATTCCCGTGGGGATGCCTGCAAGCCTTCATATCAAGATTACCAAGGATAGTCTTTTTCTTGAAGAAAAAAAAAAAGACCCAGGGGGCCCTCTGGAAAGTCTGAGGGCACTCAACCACAAGTGAAGACCTATTTCAGAACTCAGTCCCCACCTTGGGGAACATACCTTATTTGATTCCTGCCAGAGGGTCTAGCACCCAGGGTCTTGAGGGCCCAGGAGGACCTTGAAGTTCCTGCAAGACGTCTTAGTTGCAGCTGAAAATGGGGAGTGTTTGTACCAATGCTGCTGACTGTAGCTGGAAGGGAGGGAGACTCCGGTGGTTGCCACACTCTTAAAGAGAAGTGATTAAGAGTGTCCTCAAAGTCACACATGGTGGTGTAGGCCTACAATCTCAACTACTAGGACAATTTGAAGTTCAAGGCTGGCCTGTGCGACTTGGATAGACTCTACCTCAAAATGAAAATGGGGGGCAGGGAATGGGTTGTGTGTGTGGGAGGCATAGCTCAGTAGTAGGGTACATACTTAACAGACTCCACGCCCTGAATTCAAGCTTCAAAGTTGAGGGGGTTCCCCATTATCACCTGAGTCCCCAATATCACAGCCTGAGACTCAGCTGGAGCTCCTCCAGGGGCCCTCAGGCACAGTGTATCACCTGCAGGGTCTCTCAAGCAGAGCCCACCGCCAGCAGGGTCTCTCAGGCATAGCTTGCCACTTGCAAGGTCCAAAGACACCCCAGAGTCATCCTTAGTTAAAAGAGACAGTGGAGAATCAGACATCAACATGGTGTGACTGTTGGCGGACCACCCTCAGCCAAGAAAGAGGCCACTTCTAGAAGCCAGACAAGGCTAGGAACTCAAGTCTCCAACACTACCCCCAGTCCAATTCAGACATCTGGTATCTTCCTCTGTAATAGATATACCATTTTAGTTTTGTAATAAGGTCTCTCTGCGAACTTGGAGTCTCATGTTCGGGATTGACCAGACTAGCTAGCCAGCGAGCATCCCAGGATCCACCTGTCTCTGCCCTCCACAGTGGGATTATACATTCACGTCTTAACATGTGCCGCCTTTAACACAGAACAGAACAAACAAAAACAAAGAAACAGAGTCTCCCTGTGTAGCCTAGGCTGCCCTCAAATTCCCAGAGATCCACCTGGCTCTACCCACTGAATGCTGGGATTAAAGGAGGATCCACTTGCCCAGCACTTCCTAGCTTTCCTGTTGTGTGATGAGCGTCCAGATCCATCAAGGTCTTTCTGCTTATGCATCGAAGTCTTTATCTGCTAAGCCATCTCCTCAGCCCTAGAGTTTGTATTTAAGCCATTAAATGTGTGATCCCTTGTTATAGCAACCCAGTCAGCATCAGCATCAGGGGACGAAGGCAGCCGGAATGGGGTCTGAGGATCAGAGGCCCGGCCAGGACACACAAATCAGGGGACCAAAATGCTAACAAAGCATCTAGAAGAAAAGATCTATGAACAAGCAAAGGAAAAGCACAAGACCTGGTGGGAAGAAGGCTCAAGGGGACACCCTTGAAAGGCAAGAGGAGACTGAACAGAACCAGTATAGACCATCATAGACAAGAGGGTTGACACAAGTGTTTCTGACAGAAGGGACAGAGAGGGCTACACATGAGATGGGACCAATGAGGAGAGGATGCAGGCAGCGGTGGGTACACAGGTAGCTGGGGCCACAGCCTGCAGGCTTCTGGCCACTGTGAGTCAGTTGCTAAGCACTGGAGAATAGCAGGCATGTTGAGGGGCAGAATTTTTGCCGGTTATCCCCCTCACCCTCTAAGCCTTCCACACCTTCATTCTGCTGGGCAAGATGTGGGGGCAGGAAGGGAGAGAGAGAGAGAGAGAGAGAGAAAGAGAGGCAGGGAACAGAGCGAACAAGCATTCCCAGGCTAGCATGATGTCATGTGGGTACAGCCCTCATGAGTCAGGAGAGAAGGCGCTTGGATGCTGTACCTGGAGCCAGCCCAGCACGCACACTCCAGGCTGTGGGGAGGCCCAGAAGGCAGATCAAAGTCCTGAGGCAAAGTTGGCCCTGCAGGGTCGGGTCACCAGGCGCCTGGAGCTGCCCACCTCAGTGTTAGGAAATGCCCTGCTTTTCCGACAAGGACCTAAATGATCCTGGCGTCCCTGAGACTGGGCGGATGAAGTCAGAGAGGCCGATGCTTTTTATAAACTACTTTCTGGAGGCCTTACATATCCAGGAAGACCAAAATTAAGTCGTTTGGGAGAAAGGTGGAAAAACAGATGAAAAGCCACAACCCCTCCTACCACAGACTGAGCTGGGGCCACCCACGGCCTTCCCATGTACCCCAGGACTGGCAGGCTGCCCACCGAGGAAGCCCACCAGGCATTCACGGAGGGCCCGGGACATCCTGCACAGTGACTAGAAGAAGGGCTACACGCAGGCAACAAGAGGCCATTCATGCTCAGGACTTCCAGAGCCTGTCTGCAAGAAGATGGGTATGGAACGTACCAGAGTCTCCAAGTGTGTCTCATTAGCAGAGGGTCAAAGGCTAACAGGCCTTGAAGTGAAATAAGCATGCTGATCTTCAGAGATGTCATACTGCACATAGGTACATTAAAGGCTCTGAGGGGCCTCAAGATGGTTCAGCGGCTTAAGGGGCTTGCCACCAAGCATGATGACCTGAGTTTGATTCTCAGGACCCACCCAGGAGGAAGGAAGCAAATTCTTCAGTTTGTCCTCTGGTCACACACACACAAACATGCCCAACAGATACGTAAATACACAAAATGGATATCTATGTAAAAAATTTAAAAAAAAAAAGAGCGACAGTTTCTCTCTGAATTTCACAAGTGTCCCCAGATATGGAATGGATTCCTAATTCCCTGGGACCTTTGCCTACTGGTTCTACTCTGAGCCCCTTGGAAGCTGACTCCCAAATCCCAGGGTGATCACCCACATTGACTAAGGAGAGACTCTGGGTATCCTCTTCCACCTCCTGCAGAGACCCTGGCTGTTGTAGTCATGGAAACTGGGGGCAGAGGAGCTGCCCACTCACTCCACTTGGTGAGATCCGCTTGAACACAGTGCAAGGACTGAGCCACACTCTTCATCCGGTGACACATCAAACACCATCACAGTAAGACCTTGGGAGCCCCCCTCAATAAACTGTGGGGAGCCTCGTGGAGCTTCTGAGTCAGCTCCGTGTCCCCTAGACGGACCCCTGATGGCTGCTGGTGGTGCAAAGGCGGACCTTTCCAGACTTGCGCCGGTCGCCCGCGTTTCCTGCAGCCTCCAGCTCTAGCCTGAAATAGGTCAAGGAAACCTCACTCTCCTCACGGACGATCAAGTCATCAAGAAGCCGACATTGACGGCTTTCCCACCGCATCACCTTTCCAACCTTAAGGGAAAAAAAGAACCACAGACAGACTGTTTTAAGATTCCAAAACCCAGAGACCGAAAGAGGAAGGGAGCGTGGTCCAGCAAGAAAATGGACTTGACGATGGTGGTGCATGGAGCTACAGACAGAAGCAAACGATGCCAGGCCTGTGGAAGGCAGGCTGCACCCTGCCCCGAGACCCTCTGTTGTGTAGACAGTCCATTCACCTTCAGATTTATCTTACCCTAACAGAATGACAGAAGTTCCCACCACTCAGGGCATGAACGGAGGCTGTTGAGAGTACAAACCTTAGTTTTGCAAGTCAACACTCCTCATGGTCCGTACAACCCAAACCATGAGCGCACAGACCCATAAACAACTGATTTATGTAAATGAGATATTACCAACTATCAAGTAATCAAATTAAGTCAGGAGCATGTGGACATGAAGGTGTATCAAAACCACCTCAGAGAGCTAAGGAGATGAACCGGTTGGTAAAGTTGCCTTGCAGAAGCCCTGGGATCTGAGCTCAATTCCCCAGTACCTGTGTACAAACTGAGGTGTATTCTTATAATACCAGCACTGAGGAGGTAAAGACAGTCAGGTCCCTGGGGCTCGCTAGCTGCCCAGGCTAGCCTACGTAGTGAGCTGCAGGCCAATGAAAAGCTTTTAAGTCAAAATACAAAAATAAGGTGGATGGTACCTGTGGTTGTCCTGGCTTCGACACACACATGCACACCTACACACAAACATGCACACCCATGGGCATACACAAAACCATATCAGAGTTAACAGGCCCATTAGTTTATCAGGTATATAAGGTCAACAGACAGTTACACCTGCCTCACCTGGACCATGCTACCTGAGGGACACCTGGGGCAGTGAGATGGCTCAGCAGACATCTGTATTTGCCGCTGAGCCTTACGACCAGGTGTGAAGACCACAGTATCCTCAGTGGATTCAGGTACTTGCCACCAAGTGTGATGTCCTGAGTCAGATCCCCAGGACCCACAGAGGAAGCGAGAACTGCGCCCAGAGGCCACAAAGAACACTGTTTACTAGCCTGTAACATTTCAGAAATGTGGTGACCAGGGCAAGTCTGGAAAGAGCCGCCTCTGGGCCACCAGCCGCAGACAGAGGTCCAGACAGAGGTCCATCAAGAGGACACGGGGCTGACTCAAAATCTCCACAGGGCTCCCCACAATTTCTTGCGGAAAGGGGACACTCCCAAGGTGTCATAGTCTTACTGTGATGATGTTTGATGTGTCACAGGCTAAACAGTGTGGCTCAGTCCTTCCACTGTGTAAATCTTACCAAGGGGCCTGGGGGTGGGGGTGAGCAGACAGACAACCCCCTGCCCCAGTCTTCAAGTCTACAGCACCAGCCAGTGACTTAAGTACCCTCACACCAAGGAAACTGATGCAGCTTTCAAATATTATTAATAAACTCATACACTAGACACACATAGACCTGCACTGCTGTGTGACTGACAGTGTGCTTCTGACCAAGCTTTAAGATTCGCCACTGATGAGGCCAAGCGGGGCCTCAGGAAGCGGGACAGAGGGCCAGAGGGAGCAAAGAAAAGGAATGTCTAAGAAAACTGGTTCATACTTAGGTACTTGCTAGGTGTGAAGAGCCAGACCCTGAACATCCTGTGAACGAGGCTCTTGGGTTAGAACGGTCTGGATTCTTCTCTCATCTGGATGGGATTCCGTGAGCAGTAGATTCAGGAGCTGTAAACAGTCGGCGCCTAGCAGCAAGGCAGGCATAGGGAGGCATGAACAAGCTGAAGGGGAGGTCTGAATGAAGTGACAGAGTTAAGGCACACCTCTGAGACCTCCACAGGGGCTTGTCCCAAAGGCTGACACCTCTGGACCTTCCCACCTGGGCACCAAGGCCCCAGGGGTCTCACTGTTGGCTCTTTGTGAACTGGAATCCCCACTCACCAGGACCACTCTGCCCCTACAGACGAGTCCACTGGCTATTCTGTTTCTGCACCTCGGTGCTACAAGGTGTGCCAGAGTCTGGAGAGGCCACCGACCACCCTAGAAAAGGCTCAAAAGCCCACAGCACCAAAGCTAGAAGCCCTGCCTGAAATGACGCCCCATGGAGGTGTAAGCACTGCAGGGAGGGGATGCAACTTTGTCTATGAACGGCCACCCCCAGCAGGGGAGTGGACCAGAGCTATCCCCTGGGGACCCTGCCCAGCACCACCCTCCCCTCCCAGCCCCTCCCCCTATATTCCTATGGGTCTATCCTAGAAACCTTTCAGAAACCCTCACCTCAGGGCTGGGAAAATGGCGCTTAGGAGAGTGCTGGGGACCCAGCTCAGGTCCTTAAGCTTTCAGAGCAAGCCAGGCAAGGAAGTGCACCTTAATCCCAGTGCTGAGATGTGCAGACTCGAGGGCCCCTGGCCAGGCAGACCAGCCAAACTGCAGATTCAGTGAGAGACTTTATATCCGAAAATGAAAGCAGAGCATAACTGAGAAAGACACTGGTTTACGTTCTCTGGTTTATGCTTACACACACAGACACACATGCACACGCACTCTCGTGCACAGGTATATATGGCACGCATGCACTCTCATGAGCATGCACACACACACATTTCACCGTTGGCCCTGGAGAACCCTTGACCTGAGACCAGGGCCCAGCAAGCTTCCCTCACTGGCAGCTTCACTTAGTCAGTAATGGCTGCTTCTCTCTCCTCATGCAGCTGCACTGGGGGTTGCAGGAAGCAGTGCTGTGATCCATTAGTCGAGCCCAAGAGAAAGAAGATGGCACCAATGGGCACGACAGCAGGAGGAGGAAGGAAGAAATCAGAGTTTGAAGAAGCCTCAGACGTTCACTGCTCCCGGGTTTAAGACAGCAGAGGCCTTTGTGGAAATAGTCAACGGCTCGGCTCGGAAACAACACCTGTTTCCTCAGTCCACACAACATTAGCATCCGAGAAGGCGTCTGTGATCCCGGCTACAGATGACCGCTTGCAAGCAAGTTGAAAAACATTAATTCCCATTTTTCCCCCCGCCAAGAAGGCTAAAGCAGTTATAGGCCCTGATATGAAACACATATGTTAATACATTTGGGAAAATAGGTCCCTATAAGCAGGCAGAGGTCCCAATCCAAGAACGGAGCCCTTCCGGAATCAAGTGTCTGATCAACTTATCCAGATACATGGGATCCTATAGTTCACTGTCCCCAGATGCAGTCCAGCGTCAAGAACCCAGGGCCCCAGCACCTGCTGCCATCGCCCCTGTCAGTGAGAGTCCACCGAGCCCCTGGACACCGGGGCGGGCCCCCCGGGGTCTGCATAATATAATTACAATCATCAGAGCAAAACTCATGAAGAAGGAAGCGAGCGCAGTATAATTACAGGCAGTTTTCACTTTTTAGAAACTGAGCCCAGATGCTGAGTTAAGGATGAGAGCACGGCAGCTGGGAAGCGTGCTGGGTGGACCGACCAATTCATGAGCAGATGCCCTGGTCCCTGTGCATGTAGCAGGTACTCGTGGGCATGTCCGTGGGGCGCACAACACCTCACACAAGAGGCCCTGGCCCTAGAGCAAGAAGCCAGGCTATTCCCACAGTAGGCATTTTCTGAGCGCCTACTGTGTGCCTTAGACTTCACTCCTGCAGAAAGCCTCTAATTCACAGAAAGCCTCTAGTTCAGAATTCACTCAGAGCCCTACGAGGCTCTGCCAGGACAGTAGGTCACTGACTCCACACACTCGTGTACCCAGAGGTGGCTGCGGGTGGCAGAGGAGGCCATTTCATAGCATTGCTAGGACAGGCCAGGAAGGTCGTTTGTCCTCTCTACCTCAGTTTCCTTAGTGGAAATCTGGCTGATCCATATCACCCAGTTCACAGAATTGTGTGAGAATGTACACGATTCCCTCATCAGCTTTCATCCTGGGTCACGTGCCTCATCTCTCTGCAACGTGGGGGAAGAGGAAGCCTCAACGGTTTTGTAGCCACACAGGCAGATTCTGTGATCACTGCTGCTCGGGGGGGACAGCTACCACTTCTGGCACAGAGGTAGAGCCCTGGGAGAGGAGGCAGAGGACTGTATCTCAAACTTGCAGCAGAGAGTAGCCCTCCTATGCCCAGGTCTACAACGACACTGGGCCTGACTGGGGACCCCTGCCCAGACTGATTCTGTGGCATTCCGTGCTGGGAGAAGTCTGAGAAAATGAGACCCCTTGCTAAGCACCCTGCGGAGCCCCGGCTCTGCAGGACACTATCACGAGCGCCCCACAGATCTGCCCTGTTACCACTGACACCCAACTGCCACCACCCAGTGCCCAAGAAGCTGGGCTGTGGGTGAATGATGGAAGGAAGGAAAAACATACAGATCAAAACAGCCACCAGAGCCCAGCAGCTGGCCTCAGACCACAGGAAAGGAAGCCAGTGGGCACTTGGCTCCAGGACACAGAACAAGACCGGCCGACTGCCTTTCCAGAACTAACTAGATTGGACACAGTGGCTTGCCATCCTCCCTGCTGGGTGGCACTGAATGCAAGCTTCTTCCAGAGTGATCCATGCAAATTAGTGAGGGGACCCTGAGAGGAAACAAGCAGCAGCAAGGGCCAAACTTTCCTTGTCCAAGGTTCAGAGCTGTGGTCTGGAGTGTTACCCAGAGAGAGGGGCCTCAAGGAGAGGTGCCCAGACTCTTCATGGCCCTCTCCTGGGATCTTCCAGAACAGCACTGGTACTGCAGCTACATAGTGCTTGCTGCTAAGGCAGCTCAAATCTCAAGCTTACGCCCCTGTGCTGAGGTGTGGTGGCAAGAGGCAGAAGCCAGGAGACACAAAAAGCAGACACATAGGCCTTTAGAAGCAGGAGGAAAGCTGGAATCTTCTGGAAGGATTCCCACTCACAACTAGTCCCCCCTCCCCCATGCCAGCGAGATGGACAGTCGGAGTCTGGAAGATGAATGGGTTTCTGTCCTGTGAGGAGAGCAGTCTACAAGGGAACACGCCATCGATAACCAGGGCTGAAGCAGGAATGGCCCATATTCTACTTATCCGACATGAGAGTTGGCCAAGATGGCAGCTGCCTGTTCCAAGCCTGGCACCCGGAACATGTGGGCTATCTCAAGAAATGTCAACACCCAGCTCAGCCCACCCACACTGGCAGCTTTATCGGGTCTTTGATCAACCTAACTGATGATAATGCATAGCCATGGTTGAGAATCTCACCGAGGCTCAGAATGCAAGTAGTGCAGGTGGGACGGTCTCAGAGACCTGAGTTCAAGTCCCCCCTCTGCCACTTTCTGACCATGTGACCTCAGCTGAGTCACCCAGTCTGTGGAAGAGGCCCGGTGTGGAGGTGAAATATCCACCATGTTACTGCAAATAGAAAACCCAAAAAGGGAAATGTCCCAGCCCTGGTGCTAGTGATGTCTCTGTACTGTGCCTGAGCATGGTTATTTGAAAGCCTTCCATAGTATGGTCACCAAATTCTGAGCCTGCAACCAAAGTGATGTCCACATGAAAGTCTCCACAGAGGTGAGGTGAGGTTTCACCCCAGAGGTCATCTTGAGACCACTGTGGGATATGGGGACCAGATACCTTTTCTCTTGCCCTTGGCCCCAGCAAAACTCTGCAGCAAAGCCCTGTTGTCCTCCATGTATGCCCTGAGGTACAGAGTCACGACCCATCCTGGTGTGGATAAGAGGTCACGCTCCACCTGCTCACCCTGGGATAGAGGGGGAAAGGCAATGCCTCAGACTTTAAATGCAGCAGGCTGCAGGGAAGTGCTGTGGGCATGTGGGTAGCTGTTCTTGCAGCAGGAGCATTCTGGATGTTAGATGCAGCAGGCTGCAGGGAAGAGCTGTGGGCAGGTGGGTAGCTGTTCTTGCAGCAGGAGCACTCTGGATGTGATACTTCCTCTAAGTGAGAAGCAAAAGCCAGATGTCCTGGAGAAGGCTGCTGTCCTCATCTACGGGCACTCGGGAACAAGAAGGGCTGGACTAGGTTAAAGAGGGAGCCAGTAAGTCACCCTTCTGGCCTCCTCTGCTTGCAAATATCTCTCTGGAAGGACAGACAGAAAACAGCCCTCTCTCCCTCATAGTGACTCGGGCTGAGGTTGATCCAAATCCCAGCATTAGAAAGGTTGAGGTCACCCTCCTGGCAGCCAAAGACCCTGGGATGGAGCAGGGGACATTTTTCAACCAGCTGCAGACAACGTCTCGACCTTGGGGGTAACAGGGCCTGGCCTCCTGAGGCTCCTGGTGCAAACACAGCCCTCCAGTGCAGGAGGAGCAGGCCTGGAAGCAACCAGGAAGAGCACAGGTTGGGATGGAGTGCCTCGTGCGACCCCCCCCCCCCCAGCCTGCAAAAACAAGCATGGAAGTTGGCTGGTCCAGCCCCAGGCTCAGAGTCCAGGAAGTAAGGTTAAGCTCCTGATCCTCGGGTATCAACCCCAGCAAAGCCTCCAGAGTGAACCCACCCATCTCCAGGCCCACCTCTGAGCGCTGGCTCCCCACAGCTGGCCAAGGGCGGCTGTGGCAAACCTCTCCAGCCTTTCCAGCTATCTGGAGCTTGGCTTGAGGCAGGGACAGACCATGGAAGTCCTCCAACTCCAACAGATCAAGAGGACTTGGTGGAAAGAGACTCCCACAGGGGAGAGATGCTGAGGCCAGCCCACAGCTGGCTAATCCCAGCACCCCTGGAGTGTCCCTGGAGCCTGCCAGGAAGCCAGATGTCCAGGCCCTGAGCAGCTGGGTGGCTTGAGGCAGCAGAACTACATTCTCTAAGCACAGATCCCAGGGAAGTGGCAGAACTGGGGGTTGGGGGAGGGGCAGGCACTGGGCTCCTCAGAGGTCTGGGCAGGCAGGAGGCTTGTGATGGAAGAGGCACAGTTGAGGACATGTAAAGGAGCCATGCATCTCTACCTGGCTCAGGCCTCTGTCCCCAGGCATCTTCTTATGCTTAAATTATACACGTATTCGGAAGCCCAGAGAAGAAGGCAGCTCTGTGGAAGTCTGAAGCTAAGAACTCTCTCCCTCCTACAGTGAGAGAGACCATTACTGAGTGCGTTTAGTGAACATTTACTGCGGAAAATATTCTCTAAAAAACCTTCTCCATAACCCTGGGAGTGAGATGCCGTGATCATTCCTTCTCAGAGGGGAAACTGAGTCTCCAAGGTCATGATCACTCTAGCAGAATTTGAATCCATGTTCTTAAAGCTGGGTTGGCTCACCACCACCACCACCACCACCACCCTGTGCCTCCAGAGAAGCCCCAGGTTCAAAAGCAACTAAGAAAACAAAGTTAACTCAGAAAATAAAGCTCGGGCTAAAGCTCCTTCCCTTCAGGAGAAGGGTCTCGATTCTGCCTGTGGGGCTTCAGAAGAACACCTACTAGTCCACTAATCCCGCCTTCCTGTTGTCAATCAACTCTTCTCCTTCAAGGTCATATACTTCCAGCGGCTCTGTGTCCCCTTCTCCGCTCAGCAAGGAGCCCCGTCCCCAGAGGCAGGTCCTCATCAATAAGCCACCCTTGACACCAGCATGCCAGGGAGCTAAAGACTTCTATACCACACGTTACTCTGTCAACTAGAATCCATACCTTCTTATCTCCCAGAAATGGCGGGACCCTTCACGTGATCTCAGGAGCGGCGAGAAGACGCACAAAGCCTTATCTTTTCTGCAAGGCCTGAGTGGTCCATCCGCTCTAGCAGTGACAGGTCTTTCCATGCTGTCTCATGTGACCATAGGGCCCTTCTGGCTGCTCTGGTGACACTCTTCCTCTGTCCTCTGTTGACAGAACTCCTGTCACTCAAACACCTTAAGGTCATTGGTGGCCACAAAGCAGATACCTGTCATGCCACCACCTTCAGCCACAGCTCCAAGCCATTAGCTTCTCTCTCCCCTTCCTCCTGAATTCACATCTCCTCTCACCCTGCTATGAGTAGAACTGTACCCCAAAAAGGAGACTCACGTCCTAGCCCCCCGTGACCTGTCACTGGAACCATCCTCATTAATAACTAATGTCTCCGCAGACAGACGAGTTAATGGAACTCAAAGCAGATTAGGATGGACCCCTCATGACACAGGAGACACAGGGGGAGCCCAGGCAGAAACAGTCGGGGTCATGCTCAGAGGGGACTGAGCCTAAAATCACCCACAGCTGAAAGCCACATCAGGAACCTTCAAGAAGAGCACATTCACACACACACACACACACACACACACACGCACACGCACACACACCACTGACTATTTCTGAAGCTATAGGCTCCAGGGAATCCAGCCCTATTGCTCTGGGCTGCCATTCGTGGGACTTAGTCATGGTCACATCCTGGCGAACTCAGACGCACCACAATAAAAACTTTACATGGCGTTCATGCTCTCGAAGCCCCTCCTCCATCTATTCCCACTGCCTGACCTCTGAGAACAGCATCTGGCTTGTACGCACACAAAAGGCTGAAAAATGAATCATGGAGTCCGTTGTTTCATTCATCTCTGTTTCATTCAACTCTGTTTCATTCATTCATCTCATGGCCTTGACTTGCATGAGTGCCACCTAACCCACCTCGAGGGCCCCTGGCCTCCATCACCTTACACCACAGGGTACGACGGGTGCTCACAGGCACAGGACAGACACCCGCTGCACAGGAAGAACAGCATGCAAGGTTGTGGTATCAGGAAGTGAGTTTTTCACAGTCGAGAGAAGCTCGGCGTCAGAGGTGACCTCCAGACCCAGCGATCCTCAACCACCAGGAGGGCACATGTTCTTACAGGGAGAGATGGGAGAAGAGTGGGCACATGACCAGTCACCCATCTAGGTAGGCTGGGCAGGACTCATTGATGCCACTATGTGGCAGTGAGTCATTCTGAGAGGCAGGTTTGGAAGCCAACCAAGAGCCCCGGGCACAAGTGGATGCCCCTCTTGTTGTCAAACAACCTCTGGGTATGTGCCTTACCTTAAGCCATCAGCCTTCGAGAAAGATAAAACACATGGTCTGGCTAAGAGTCTTGATGGCCTGGGGGTGGAGCGCTTACTTGCCCAGATTACACGAGGCTCAGATTCAATTCCAGTCATCGAAAAGAAACAAGAGTCCTGGGGTAAAAATGCTCCCAAGTGCACAGCAGGTGCTGGAACTCCAGAAGACAGCCCATGTCCTCTTCATGAGGCTGGGCCCAAGGACCAAGCTAAGATCCACGGGGCATCTGAGTTCCTGAGAAGATTCAGAGTTGACCCACGTGGCTGCCTTCCTGCCCCCAGCCACCCAGCTCCTTCCTGTGCCCTGCCTGCCCTAGAGTTCACTGCTGGCCTCTCTAGCAAGAAAGCCCTGCAGGGTTGAGCTTGGCTCGGGGCAGTGGGAGCTGAAAGCATAGATTAAAGCCACCCCAGGATGCTATCTGTCACCTATCAGAGGGATCAAAAACGGTTTGGTAGGAGGCCTTGCTGAGTGTGTGAGGGGACCAGCCTTCTCCTCCCTGGTTGGCGGGGAAAGCCTGGTGACCTCTGGGAAGGCCATGTGTGAGTACGTGGCTGTGCACGTGCACACACGTATGTAACATACCCGCAGTTCTAGAACGTCAGGCAGACACGCTCAGGAGTGAGGCCGCCCACCCACACAGCACCATCCAGAGCAGCAGAATGGAGGTCACTATAAATAGGTGAGACACACAACACAACACAACATGGCCCATGCCACGGGACTGTGTGGATTTGAAAGAGCCAGCATGGGAGATGTCAAGCAAATTGCCCCCAGTTAGAGGCAGGAGAGAGTGGGTGGTGGTGTCTCCTCCAGAGAAAGAGAAACGGGGAGCGGATGATGCCACCCAGGAAGGGGACCGAGGACTCGGCCGTTTGAGGAGCCTCAACTCCACAGGAGCCTCTGCTTCTCTCTTCAGCGCTACTTCTCGTGTGTCTTGTCTAAAACTTTTTTTCCCTTTCTTGCTTTATAGAGGACTAAACCCAGGGTCCTGGGCATCCTAGGCAAGCGAGCTTTGGCCCCAGACCTGCTATCTTACTTTTCAGTGTGAGACAAGGCATCGCTAAAAGATCGACATCCTTTGACTCCGCCCCCTGGGTAGCTGGGTACCACCAGACTCAGCTCAAAATTAAATCATTATCAGGAAGTCTTTCTATAAGCCTGGTCTGCCTCCAGTTCCCAAACCTGGGCCAAGTCCTCATGTGCGCTCTCTTCTGGGGTGATTTTAGGACACTTACATTCTGCCCATTTCCCAGATTTGTTACCCCAAAGTGCTAGCATGTATGTGAAGTGTCGCCTGGGTGCAAGACATAGAAACATCACAGAAATTCCGTTTCCTTTGCCACTCGGATGAGCTACCAAGCAGCAGTGCCAGGACGAGGCTTCCCTTGTCACTGTCCCCATCCTAGCTGAAGATTCTCCCACTAACTCCTGTGCCACAGAGTCTGTGGGGACAATACAAGTCCCACAGCCTCAGAATACATAAACCCAGGCACAAAGAAAGGCAACCAAGGCCATGCCAACTCTTGGAACTTTGGATGTATTTGAGGGACTGGCCACCATCATCTCTAAGCTCCTTACCTTTCTGTGAAGTGAGAGAATCTCCAGAAATAAGTCTTTCAAAACAAACTTTGGTTCCTGACCTAGCAATTCTTGTATAGCAAGAGTTCTCCAGCTGTTTGCTTTTGGTTTGGGACTACTTCTTCTCCTTCTCCTTCTCCTTCTCCTCCTCCTCCTCTTCCTCCTCCTCCTCCTCCTCCTCCTCCTTCTCCTTCTTCTCCTCCTCCTCCTCCTTCTTCTCCTCCTCTTCCTTCTCCCCCTCCTCCTCCTCCTTCTTTTTCTTCCCTTAGCATTTGATTATAAATGGCTACTTTCCCTGGCTGTCTGACATCATCCAGGGCTTGGATCAGTGACTGGAAGGACCATCAACACCAGCTCTCCTGCCCCCTCCCTTTCTGAACTCAGCACCATACCTAGCCTGTTCATGTAGTCCTGTTCAGAGAGGCACAGTCTCAAGGTTCCCAGAATTCCCGGACTCCCATATCCCTGCCCAGGTTTGCATGGTGTCATGGTTTAAAGGGACATTCACATATCACCATTAAGACAGTCATCTGGACCAGGGCCTTATAGCAGAAGCCACAGGATGTCCCGCCCCCACGTCAGCCTGTCACCCACTCCTTCCTCTGCAGCTGAGCATCTTACTCCCACACAGGTGCAGAACTTACCTGCCTGAGTGCTCCTGGAGCACCTGATAGACCGTGATCTGGAAGGTCTCGTTGTCAAATCGCTCGCGGATGTAGTCCTTGTAGATCCTGAATTCAGCTGCGGTCACCGCTTCTCCCTCGGGGATCTTGGAAAGATCAAACCGGAACTCCCGATGGTGGTATCGAGGGTGGAAGAATTCTTTGTCGTGTTCCACTGGAGGGGAAGAAAACAGACCAGCACCGAAACGATTTAGTGTCTGGTTCCTTTCTGTTCATGCCATTGGCCTGAACTGGGTAGACACCGCCTATGCAGTCTCCATGACAACCTTCCATCCCATGTAGGCACACCGTGGATTTTATGGCCACAGGCTAAGACCCCAAAGCCATCTTGAACAGAAAGAGCATGGCTCTGTATCCAGCCTGCTCGGGGAGACGAAGCACAGCCACAGATGGCAACAGCCTCACTAGACTGGAGTCCTAGCAGCTCAGGACTGGGTTCAAACCCAGCCTCGGCCACCGAAGTAGCTGTGGCAAGAGAAAGATTCAAGACATTCCATACGGAACTCAGTTTCACCAGATGGAAAATGGGACTGTGACGGGCAAGACCAAATTCACATAAGCGACCGATAATGTTACAGCTAGGTAACTGTCACTGGTGAACACGCACCTTGCTAGATCTGTCCTGGGACAACATGAGACAGTGGTCTCATTCCTGGCTGCATAGAAGAATGACCGAATATGCTTTTAAAAATTAAAGGTGTCTGGTCATGGTGGGCTGGTGATATTACTGGCTCTCAGAAGGGTTTGCCAATTCCTTTGGTGTAAATGATACCAGAGAGAGAGAGAGAGAGAGAGAGAGAGAGAGAGAGAGAGAGAGAGACAGAGAGACAGAGAGACAGAGAGACAGAGAGAGAGAGAGAGGTGTCAATGCCTCACACAGAGGCATCGACCTCACAGGTGGGAACAGAAGCATGCCAAAAGCTGCCACACCATGCAGCTCATGCCCCACCCCGAACCAAAAGGGATCAAGATCAAGAGCTGGTCAGAGAGAACTCTCCAGAAACCCCTCAAGTGTCTCCTGGTGTCAGCTCTCCTCTTGCCCACTCTTTGTCCCACAAGGAGCACATCCCTTCCACATCCGCACATGGGAGAAAGCGGCTCACATGAGAGAGAAGGGTCAGAGATGCCACCAGGCCTTCAGGTTTACTGACAGATCAGGAAGGAAAAGTTCCTCTGCAGCAGCTGCTGAGCAAGGCGGTCTCCTGCAGGCCAAGATCCTAGGGAGGTGACCCCAGGATAAGGAGGCAAGGCAGGAAGCTTAGGAGAGTCCCTGTCATCTGCTACGTCCTACCACTCTGCCTAGCTTCATTCCTGTTGCTGGGAAGACACCCTGACACAAAACAACTTATTTGGCTTACAATTCCAGGTTACGGTCTCTCACAGCAGGGAAGTCAGAGGCAAGAGCTTGGTCCCAGAAAAGAGCAGAGAAAACGAATGTACCCTCGCTGCCGGCTGGCTTCCTAGCTGGCTTCATTCTTGTGTAGGCAAAGCCTACGGAATGCTAACGCCCATAGAGGACTTGGTCTTTCTACAACAAGTAGCAATCAAGACAGTACTCCACAGACAAGCTCACAGGCCAATCTGATCTAAACCATTCCTCTACTTCCCAGGGGACTCCAGGTAGTGTCACTTGTTAGTTAAAACTAACCAGCCCACATGCCCAAGCCACCTTAGGAGGAGGGCATGACACTGCAATGCACCTGAGACCCCAAGGTATCTAACAGCCAGCCTGGAGTGACAAGGTTGGGAGTCAAACCAGGACCTGCCAAACCGGAGACCGTCACCACCACATTCATCTATAACAGTGCTGAGAACTGTCTGGTGGGACGAGATCTCTGATTGTTTTACAGATTTCACATTGTACATGTGTGTACATATGTGTGCTGTGTTCATGAACCACGAGTGTAACTCAGCGGACCGGCACACAAGTACTCCTGGTGGGAGCCCCTCTGGATCATCAACAGAGCACACCAGTCCCGCCTGGTCCAGATCCTCAAGCTGGGAGCTGGGTTGTTTTGTTTGTTTATTTTTTTCCTGTTTCTAACACTCTGACAGGAGTGACTGAATAGTGTAGGTCCCTCCGCTTTCTTTACATTTAATTATGCTTCCCTCATACAGTAAATATTCACAGCTGCATAAAATGCCACAGTCCGATTACATCTGGACTCCCTGCTCTATGGTTCCTGAGAGGGGATCCTCCAAACTAGGATTCTTTTATTATTATTGTTGTTGTTGTTGTTATTATTATTATGTCTTTCCAGACAGTTTCCCTGTGTACCTCTGGCTGTCCTGGAACTCACTTTGTAGAGCAGGCTGGCCTCGGACTCAGAGATCCACCTGCTTCTGCCTCTGCTCTGACACCGATAATATATTTTGGTGAGAGCAGTGTGTGCAGACTTGTACTCCATAGTTTTCTGTCAACTTGACAGAAGCTAAAATCATTTGAGAGGAGGGGATCTCAATTTAAAAAAAAATGCTTCCAAAAACAAACGAATGAATGAATGAATGAATGAATGAATGGATATGCTTCAGTGGGAAGATGAGGCTTTAGGCAAGCCTAGTGGGCATTAACTAGTGACTGATGTGGGAAAACCCAGCCCATTGTGGGTGGGGCCATCCCTGCACTGGTGGTCTTGTGTTCTATAAGAAAGCGGTCTAAGCACGCCAGGGGTAGCAGGCCAGTCAGCAGCACACTCCATGGCCTCTGCATCAGCTCCTGCCTGCAGGTTCCTGCCCTGTGTGAGTTCCTGTCCTGACTTCCTTCGGTGATAAACAGCAATGTGGAAGTGTAAGCTGAATAAACCCTTCCCTCCCCCAGTTATTTTGGTCATAGGATTTTATCACAGCCATAGAAACCCTAAGATAGCAGCACTCTTTCCCCACAGAGTGCCAGGGAAGTTAATGAAGGTAGCACATGAAACATGAGATACAGGACAGTCCTATGAAGGGAACGGGGAAGCACAAAGTCACATGGGACCTGAGGCTCAGGAGGGAGACACACATCCTGAGAGCACCTCTGTGGGCAGCCAGTTCCTATGCCCTCACCACCTCAGGAAGGGGCTTCCAGTGCACACTCAAATATCTCTACTCAAGCAAGGTCACAAAAGACCATACTGTATCCACCGGGGACATAATGGCCTCCAAGAGGTAACCCTGAAAGCATGACCCCCTGACTTTGGACGTCACCTTTCCTTTCTCCCTCCTAGGAACTGGTAGGTTTCCTGCTGAGTCCCAGCCATCTCTTCTTGGTCCTAACTTCTGAGCTGCCCTGCACTTTTCTGTCCACTTGCAAGCATTCTCTAAGCTCAAGCTTGGCTTCTACACATTTTGCAGTCTCCCCAGGGAGAGAGCTCAATTCCTTAGGACCAGAGTACAGCCCACAGGCAGATGGCTTCCTGCATGCAAATGACCCCACCTACAGAAGACTGCCCACATGCTAATGGCTTCAACATAGAGAAAGTTCTGAGTATAAACGGACCCCACACACACACACACACCAACACTCATGCCTTTCTCTCACACCCAGCTGTCTCCTCTGAGCCTCTGGCTCCTGCCTCCAGTCCTCTCTTGATAGTTGTAGGCCTCAGGACCCAAATCATTCATGCACCACCCAGGCAAGCCTGGCTGTCTCCTAACACATTCTCAGCTTGACCAACCTGCCCTCATCCCTTCTACTCTGGCAGAGCCCCCACAACCACCCTAGACACACCATCCCTCTCCCTCCTTGTCCTGACGCTCACGGGCAAGTCTCTCTATGTCCTCCCTCTGTTTGTCCCCTCCTTGCCTTCCAGATGCACAGTTGAGTTTGGGTGACCTTGCCTATAGATGAGACCAGGCTATCAAGCAGACATCTGCTTTGGGTCCCATGATGCTTTGGAGCTTCTGGAGAGTACTCACCGCCCCATTGCCCCCACTGCTGACAGTTGACCCCCACTATGTTTTTCAATGTCCTCCCTGCTCCTCCTACAGAACAGGCCAGGAAGAGCCCTCCCCTTTCTTTCCCGTCCCCCTCCCCTCTCCTTTCCCTCCCTTCGCTTCCCCCTTCCCCTCCAACCTGGAACAGCCTGGTTTCCCAGGGCAGGTGTTCTCAGCAAGGAGAGCTCCCCGGTGTCTGTCCAGGAGCATTGTGAGCTCCCAGCTGGAGTACAGTCAGCCCCTACAAGTTTTAGGCCTGGGCCTCCAGGCTTCAGAACAGTTCCACCGGAAAATAAAATGACCAGCCAGAAGAAAGGACAGCCGAGTGGCACCTTTTTCACAGCCAAGGACGGCTGAGGCGCCCAGAGATATGGAAGGCACATGTCTCACTACTGCTGAGATGCCCTAAGATGAACAGCTCTGGCCATTGTCTGGGGGTGGGGAGTGGGGTGACCTGTAAGGTTGAAGGGATCCTTGTTTTGCAGACGAAACTGGAGTTCCAGGAAGCCAGTTCGCTCACCCGCAGTGCAAAATAGGTGACTTCGGGACTTGCAGCCCCACACTTCTGACCTCTACTTTCTGAGGCCTGGCGTCCAAGTCTGGTGTCATTGTGCCACTGACCAGCTGTGTGCTCTAGATCATGTGACCTGTGCTCCATGCAACTCACCTCAGAGGATGGTGGTCAGAGAGGGTGGCTCTTAAGCAGTAATGGCAAAGGATGTCTGCCACTGTCACGGGGCCTCTAAAAGATGAGGCAGGAGAACACCCATCAGTGCAGACATCAGGGTGTTACCTGTGGCTCTTTACATCATAACACCAGGATAGGGTCACTTGCAAAAGGAAAACAAGCAAGCAAATAAACAAACAAAAAGTGACTGTGTTAGTTTCATTTCTGTAGTGATAAAGAGCTCAGGACTGAGGCGTTGTTAGCAGAGTGGGTTAATTGAGCTTATGGTCCCAAAGGGGTAGAGTCCGCCACCACGCTGGCGAGGATGCGTGGCAGCAGGCAGGCGTGGTGGCTGGAGCCGGATGCTGAGAGCTCACATCCTAAACTGCAAACAGGAAGCAGAGTGAGAGAGAGAGAGAAAGAGAGGAAGAGAGAGAGAGAAAGACAGAGACAGAGACAGAGACAGACACCTGGGAAGATTAGAGTTTGAATAGGCCTCTGGGGATACATGTAAACTGAACCCTGAAACCTTGGGGCTCTAACCTTGGGGAAGTGCATGCCCACTAACAGGGCAGTGCCATGCGGGAGAAGCCAGGATGCCCACATTGCTCCTGGAGGAGAGAGGAGACAGGTTTGCTAGGAAATAGTTTCCATACCAACTGTATCAGTCAGCCCAGGGCTCATGGCAGCCTAGGCTTGAATTCCAGGCCCTGGCTGGTCAGTATCTTTTCCAAAGTGGCCTCTAAGTATCCAAGCAACATGAAACCCCTACAGGTGATGATTTTTTAAAGTTTTATTTTTATCATTTGTGTGTGTGTGTATGTGTGCACGCGCGCGCATATTCCATACATGTGCATGCCTTTGCAGGCTGGAGAGACACAACAGGATGCTAGATCACCCGGAGTTGGAGTTACAGGTGGTTTGTAAGCCAACAGATGCGGGTGCTGGGACCTGGACGCGGATCCTGTGGAAGAGCAGTGAGCGTTCTTGTCTGCTCAGCTAGGTCTCTAGCCCTCCACTGCTCAACTTTAATGTTCACACGGGGAAATGTGGGTAACAAAACACTGTCTCGCCACCTGTGCGCAAACCGTTCAGTCGTGTGGGACACGTTCACACTGTTCATCCTGGAAAACGTCACTAAATGCTCACGTCACTCTCCACTTCCCCAGCCCTAGAGACCACTGTGTAACTTCCTGTCATGGTGACCTGCACACCTCCGAGGACCTCCTGTCAGAGTCTGTCCTGTGACTGGCTCATTTCACTCAGCAATGTCCTCGAGATTCGTCAAGGATACAACAGACATGTGAATGTCCCTTTACAGAGCTGAATAATATTCCATTGTAAGGTTAGACCCTACCCTGTGATATATTCACCCCCTTGTGGAATGTGAGTAGCCTCTGTTTCAGCTGCTCTGACAAATGCCACCATCAGCATGGACATACAGAGAGTTCCTGGAGACCCTGCTTTGGATTCTTCTGGGTAAAAACCAAAAAATGGAATGGCTGAATCCTAATCCTAATTCTGTTTGTTGTCACGGGGAACCGCAATCACACCTCTGCCAGCCAGAGCAGCTGCCCGTTTCACCAACAATGCACTGTGCCCCGATTTCTCCATGGGACACCAGAGACTGCTTCCATTCTGTTAGCAAGTGGCCGCTGCAGCTGACTGGTGTGAGGTGGGCAGCCACTGTCTTCAGAGACTCTCGGCCAGAAAAGGTTGTGAAGTACTTGCTGCAAAAGAATAAAAATATAAAGATTTCGATCCCCAGGACCAATATGAAAAAGCCAGACACAATGACATGTACCTGTGACCACTAGGGACTTGGAGACAGGTGGCCTGTGGGGCTTGCTTTACCTCATGCTGAGTTTCAGGTCACAGTGAGAGTCTTAGTCTTCTAAAGTAAGATGGACAGGTTCTGAGAAATGAGAGTTAGGTTAACCTCCGGTCTCCATACACAAACACATATACACATACTCCACATACACCCACTCCACATACAAACATACATACACACACAAAGACCACAGGTGCACACACTCCACATACATACACACCACACACACAAAGACCACACACA
>NW_021604638.1:2023233-2025147 GCF_004785775.1 Grammomys surdaster | reverse complement strand
TCTCTCTCTCCATCCTTGATCCTTAGAAGACCCCTGCTCCGAGGCCGGTGTGTCTCATAGCTGAGAACACTAGAGCTTAGTATGAAATCACCAGCTGCAGCCACAAGGACCTGGTGGCACACAGGCTAGGGCCAAGTTCCCTCCACCGTGAACCACAGCCAGCCTCGTGCTGGGGGCATCTGACCAGGGAACCCAGATGTTCAGAGCCCTCGGAGTTCTCCGAAGGTTACCATCCACCTCGCTGCCACCTCAGCTCTGGGAGACCACTGAGTGTGTGTAGTGACCATCAGGCCTCCAAAGTCCCGATAGCAGCTCTTTAACAGGGTATTCTGAGACACAGCCTCCTTAGGAGCACAGGGCTGCTTTGGCATGGGGAGGGGTTCTGCTTTGTCATGGGGGTGTCTTTCCGTTTTGGCATGGGGTGGGGGGTCATTCTGTCCTAAGCCTGCAGCCTACAGAGATGTCAGGACAGAGGCAGGGCTGAGAAATGAGGTCTTTGCTGCAAGATTAAACACTTCAGTGTCCACATGTGCGCAGTACAGCTCAGACAATGTCATCATTGTAAACTGGATGAAGCTGGGGTGGAGAAAGGGGAAAGATGGGTCTAATTATCTCTCTAGGGCCGGGCCAGTTGTTTGCCTAAAAAGACCCAGAATGAAAAGAACTGAGAGCAAAGACCTTCTCTGGTCTAGGGCCCTCCTCCCTCACAAGCTGGTGGTCCATGGTCGGCCTTAGCCTGTCATTCACGTTCCCAGATGGGGATCCAGACACCCGGGGCTATCTGGTCCCAGTCCCTCCTCAACGACTAGAAAAACACAGGAAAACAACATCAGTCATGATGACGGTCCACTAAACCAGCCTCTCCCAGTCAGTGCCGCTTTGTCCCCAACCCCTCCTGCTCTCAGACACTCTGAGCAGCACCTGGCTGTGTCTGTGGG
Organism: Grammomys surdaster; assembly: GCF_004785775.1. Taxonomy (NCBI): domain Eukaryota; kingdom Metazoa; phylum Chordata; class Mammalia; order Rodentia; family Muridae; genus Grammomys; species Grammomys surdaster. The sequence continues at coordinate 2,024,209 of NW_021604638.1, read as the reverse complement.
TATCATGCAGGTGGACAGGGTTACTAGAGTTAAGAAGGTTGAGGTTATAGTGTTGCCACACCCCCACAGTGCACTGCAGAGCTCCGAAGTGTAGTCTAGCATGAGGGGATTAACGGTGGCTCGTGCCTGGGATCCTGGCTACTGGGAAAGTTCGCCTTTAATCCATCCCAGTGCTTGGGAAGCACAGGCAAGCAGATCTCTGTGAGTTATAGGTCAGCCTAGTCTACAGAGTTCCAGAACAGCCAGAGCTACCCAGAGAAACCCAGTCTTAAAAAGAAAAAAAAAAGAGTGGTCACTTGAACCTACAGGTTCAAGGATAGCCCAGCAAAATGGTAAGGTTCACTCTAATTTTTCCTTATCTTTCTTCTTTATTTATTAATCCATTATAAACATAGGATTAAACCCAGGGCCTTAGTCATACCCCAGACAAGCCCCGATTTCTTGTAGCTTAGGCTAGTTTTAAACTTGCTATGTAGCTAAGGGTAACCTTGAACTCCTGATCCTCCTGTCTCCAGCTCTCAAGCGCTAGGCATGCAGGCGTGTTTCACAACGCCTCCCAGATATTACTGTGTGGTGCTGAAAGGCTCTGAGCCAGCAGGACCTCAGGAGGTCAAGGATGCTGGACTTGGTCCCTCTCTGGGCTGTCGGCCAGCTGGGTGGGACCCCAATGCCTTTCATCACTCCCGAGTCCTCTTGCTCTTCCAGTGGGTCATGTCACACAGACGTGCCAGCGTCCCACCAACCTGACCTGCCTGTGGCTCACGATGACCCTCTCTCCATGTGCACCGCTCGGGGCAGTAGCCACCGACCACACGTGGCCTCTGTGGCGGGGTGCTTTGCTTTTGTTGTTGCAGTTAATTTAAACTTAAATAGCCACTTGTGGCCTGTGGACTCTTCCCAGACACAAGTCTGCAGCGTGATGGATCTGTACTGCTCTGCTCTGCTCTGCGCTGCTCTGCTCTCTCTGCTCTGCTCT
>NW_021604638.1:1999966-2023133 GCF_004785775.1 Grammomys surdaster | reverse complement strand
CTGCTCTGCTCTGCTCTGCTCTGCGCTGCTCTGCACTGCTCTGCTCTGCACTGCTCTGCGCTGCTCTGCTCTGCTCTGCTCTGCGCTGCTCTGCACTGCTCTGCTCTCTCTGCACTGCTCTGCTCTGCTCTCTCTGTGCTGCACTGCTCTGCGCTGCTCTGCTCTGCGCTGCTCTGCTCTGCACTGCACTGCTCTGCTCTGCTCTGCGCTGCTCTGCGCTGCTCTGCGCTGCTCTGCACTGCACTGCTCTGCTCTGTTCTGCAGCGCCAGGTGCTGCCTGCTTCAGATCAGTCAGCTTGTGTCATGTTGACGCGAGAGAGGAGGAGGCACATGTGTGGGACACACGAGAAGCCGTCTTCAAATAGAGAAGGCTTTAAGGTGAGAAGATCTTTGGACGTCAGAATTCCGCTGAAGGGCTGTGGGAATAGCTCGGTGGGGAAGGCACCGGCCACAGAAGTACAAGATAAAGAGATTCACACCCAACATTAACCTTTGACCTCCACATGCACTGCATACATGTGTACATGCACATTCATGCAGTCACATGCACACATACACACACAGGCCTCCACATGTACCTGCATGCATGTGCACATGTGCATTCATATACACACACACACTCTCTCTCCTCCACTTCAGAGCTTGGGGTCCAAGAGGCTCATGTATGATTTTCACGGACTCTGGAGACTGATGCTTCCAGCTCTGCTTGCACAGCAAGCTCAGGTCACAGCATCCCTAGAAGCAGGTGCCCACACTACACATGAGACTGATGCCATTGTACGGGCAGTTGTCAGACGTGCCTAGGTGCACATGTTGGGCTCTGGCCCAGACTCACCTGGCCCTTGGTCCCTGGTCCCTTCCCAACTGGACAGAAATCAGCCTGGCATGCAGAGCTCATCACTAACCTCACGTGGTGTCCATCATATCCCATCTAGAACATGGCTACTCATGTGCTGCCTACCGCAGGGACAGAACATCGGTTTCTCCTGTGGGTCAGAGCTGGGGTGAGCCCTCGCTCCATTTTCTGGGTATGTGGCTTTTGCTCCAGATCCAAGAACCTGAGCCAAGGGAGGGCCAAGATGGCTCCCTCTAGATGCGGATTGTCACCTCAGACAGCTGAATCTCACTTGCAACATCCTCCAGGGTTAGACACAGCCTATTCCCAAGGGTGGCAGTGCTACTTGGGGACCCCACTTTGACAACTGCCGGGACCCACAACATCTGTGGAGCCTCCAAGGACATTCAAAGTTCCTCAAAGATGGCTGCCATCTCTCTTCTGTTCGCCTCAGTTCTGCCTAGCAGTCATCAGCCAGGGACTTACTCAGCAGCTTCTCTGGGAAGGCGGCAGAGGGCCTGAGCAACACCCCACAGCGCCTAGAACTCCACTTCGTGCCCCATTCCAGTCAGGAAAAAAAGCTGAGTTTGATCCCAGGAGACTGGAAGTCCACTGGGACCCAGGCTCTGCCTACCACTGACAGGGACTCAGGACAAGTTAGCCCATCTCTAGAAGGCTCAGCTTTCCCCTGTGACACAAAGCCACACAAAGACCCCTGCTTATGGGTCTGTGGAGAAAAGTGTCCACAACACAGATCAGCGTGCAATGTGGCAGAACCACTACACAGCCAGCCCAGCAGGGGCCCAGGAGACCCAGGCCACCCCAGGCAGCTGGGGCTGCAGGTCAGCTGGGCAGGTACAGCTGCTTTCAGGCACTCGGCAGCGAGTCAGATCACATGAGAATTTATAATCCTTCCTGGGGTCTGGGTTCCATCAAACTCATTAGCCCCAGAGATGCAGGTGCCTCAGAGAGGAGCAGGCTCCATCTCCTCCTTCAAAATAAGAGTCTCCTGTCGAGCTGACCTCAGGCCCCAGACCAATCATGGACAACTGAGAGCTCAACTTCACTGGGGGTGGGGGGGGCTTCTGTGGAGGTATTCAGAGACCAGGCAGCTGGAGACAGTTTGGTGGAAACTGAAAATCTTCAAGGCCCTCACTTCCTCACATTCACGTTTCTAGAAATGACCCACAAAATCCTGGTCTGGACTACAGAAAAATGCTCTTAAAACTGTGGAGCCGGGCAGTGGTGGTACATGCCTTTAATCCCAGCACTTGGGAGGCAGAGGCAGGCGGATTTCTGAGTTCGAGGCCAGCCGGGTCTACAGAGTGAGTTCCAGGACAGCCAGGACTACACAGAGAAACCCTGTCTCGAAAAAAACAAAAAGCAAAAAAACAAAAACAAAAAAACTGACTGTGGAGGGCTGAAGAGATGGCTCAGAGGTGAAGAGCACTGATTGCTCTTCTGGAGGTCCTGAGTTCAATTCCCAGCACCCACATGGTGGCTCACCACCATCTGTAATGGGATCCGAAGTCCTCATTTGGAGTGTCTAAAGACAGTGACAGTGTAGTCACATACATAAAAATAAATAGATCTTCAATGTGGAGTCAGGCATGGTGGCGCACGCATGCCTTTAATCCCAGCACTCATGGCAGAAACAGAGACAAGGGTACAGGGATCTCTGTTGAGTCCGGGCCAAGCAGGGCTGCATGGTGAGACCCTGCGGACCCACTCTGATCTGAGGAAGAGGCTCCTCCTAGTGCATACGAACGCCAAGCTACAGACAGGCGCATGCCGCACCAAGCTCCAAGCGAGGCCCTTACCGAGCAGGGCTCCTGCAATCTGCCCTTAAAAAAAGGACCGGCAAACAAATCTCCATGATGCTTAGTGACAGGCAGTGACGACCACCGGGTGTGAGAACATGGGGCTCCAGAGTGGCGGGCAGCCCTACATCTCACCGTACGCTCCAAGTGTTCACTCAATGTGTGTATGTTACAAAAATCAGACACTATGAACCAAGAGGGTAACCAAGAGGACAGTGGCACAAGTAAAGTGATATTATTGTTGTTATTGTTATTACTAACCCAGCTGGAATCAGAGAGCAGGCACAAACCCCTATATCCTCAGCACAGCCACAGGCAACCGGAGGTTGACTCCCAGCTACCCATCTGTGTGGTAGGTTCTAACTTCTAAAGCAACTGAGTCAAGAGACAGCATGTGATCAAGCCTCAAGTCTCTCTCCAGGCAGTTTAGTTAAATTTGGTGGAAGTTCGGCCGCCTCACCCGTAGCTTGTCTGCCATTTTGCCACCGTTTACACAATGACTTTGAATCCCTGAGCCTCCTGGTCACAAAACGGCTGCCATAGCACCAAGCATTGAGTCTTCATAGAACCACTCAAGGCAAGTAAAGGGGTAAAACACAGTTTTGTTTGCTTTGCAGTCACTTGGCGGCAAGAAGCCAAATATTTTTTCTGAACCACCTCCTAGCCCGTGGTACAAAGAGCGGGTTTCCTGTCCCGTCTGCTAATCAGAATAACATCCCAAGGCTGTTTGGAGCTGCAAGGGAAGCTGAGCAAGCAGACGGGTCGGGGCTTGAGGCCTATCCTGTAATCAGGAGTTACTCCCTGTTTACTCTGATGGGCCAGGGAGCAGAGGAGGCATGGAGCACTGATGGTCTGTCTACAGACAGTGCTGGGAACCTGTTAAACACATCCTCCCCGGGACTCGGTAGATGTTGGCCTACTACGTCCGTTCTTAACACACAGGGAGGCGAGGATCTCACTGCCACCTAAGCTACTCACTATTGAACTGTGATACCCAGAACCAGAGAATTCTGACAAATGGGCTTTTGTTCCCAGCAGACGCGCACTGGCCAGAAAGCATCCTACAAATACCTCCTGAATCCTGTCTCCTTCTTGGCCCACTCTATCAGAAGAAACAGCCAGGCCCTGCCCAGCACCCCCCAAAGGAACAAGCAGCAGCAGGGTTAAGGCTAGACCCCATCCATGACGAGGTCTGCCAGGGTTCAAGTCTCACCAGTGGCTCTCAGGCAGAAGGCCTTTTCTACACAGCTCAAATGTGAACCAGACTCTGAGAACACTCAAGACATCCTGTCCTTGTGTATGCTCTCACCAGGGACACAGCCTCCACGGGTCCCTGAGAAGGACTCAGATGGAGACCCGACCAGCTCTGCTTCCACCTAAGGGACAGGACTTCTGACCTTCTTTGATCACAGTCAGGAGCTTTTGCCCCTGAGGAAGGACACTGGAAGGGGTCCGCTGGCCGTGTTACCAGCAAATGCTGAACTTCTGCTGGGTCTTCAAGGCCAGATCTTTGGGGCTGGGGTTAAGGTGATTCTACCAGCAGCCTGTGGACTGCAGAGAGTCCGGTTTGATTAATAGCAACCAATGCGCCAGGGGCACAGCTTGGAGGTGGAGCACTGGCCAGCAGGTCTAAGGCCCTGGGTTCTGTCCCCAGTACCAATAAACACAAACCAACCACCCCCCGCAGCCAGCCTTCTGTACACATTTACTGCGGCCCACGGCTGCGTCTGTCTGCCGGCTTTGGAAGCCAGCTTGGGTTCTACTTACCCACACATGCCTACCTAAATACAAGTCTCAGTGTAGGAAACCACAGGAGGGAGAGAACATTTTAATCCACTGAACGAGGCTCCTGACAGTCACATCTAACCTCTCTGCCTTCCGTGAGCACACCTTCCTGCCCCTGGTTGCAGCAAGCTGTGTCCTTACACGCCAGTCTTCTAGGCAACTTCGGCGGAGAGGTCACGCTTACTCGGTTCACGGCACTCCTCCCGCTGGTCCCCAGCGCTGTTTCTTTAAAAACCCTGACCAATGACAGATCTTAATCAGCCGAGAGATAACTTTCTAGTGAAACAGGATCAGCCCAGTGTGATAACGCCAACTTCCTTAGTGCCCCGTCAACACAGGCAAGCTTCTGTCTGAGCCAGTGTCTTTCCGCTTAGGCATGGCACCTCCATCCAGTGCCCTAGACGTCGGGCTGAGACACCATGCTCATTCATAGCCTGTACTCAGACAAGGGACCTGCAGCTGTGGTCCCTGGTCATAGAGTGCACACACTGATCCCCTCTGCTCCTGTCAACTGGGCACCTCAGAGTCAGGAAGTAGGGTTAACTCTGGAGACGGGACCAAGTCCCTGAGCTCAAAAAAGAGGTCTTGGATCTACCAAAAGGCAGGAGAGAGGGGCTCAGAGCTGAGCTGCTTATGAAATATTCGCCAATAGGGATGGGACAGAGACCACCACTCGGGCCAGGCGTAGGGGAGGACTGCCTTGGGAGGGGGGAGGGGGACACACATCAGAGGAGACATAGACAACTAAAGCAGGAAGGAGGTGCTCTGGGTAAGGTAAGGAGGTCCCTGGAGAAGAATGATGTACCCAGACAACATCTGTCCACAGACAAGGTCATCAACAGGGTGGATCTGGGGGTCCACAAATGTTCATGGCAGGCCAGGCAAGAGACCACTCAGGCTTTGGCCTGACAAAGCCACACTGGCTGGCCACTATATACTGAAAATGGTGGAGAACACACCCAGCCTGTGGGCCAGCAAGACATTTATTTAGCACCCCTGACAGTTGGATTGTGGGTAATTGTCACTTCTGACTATTGAACACGTGCTTTATGTAAACAAACAGGGTGTAGAGAAACAGGTCGGTGGCTAGGCTGGGCCTCAGGCTACAATCTGAGCTGAATGGGTCCAGGCAACCAACAGGTCCAGGTGTACATTTAACCATCTTGGACCCGTAGAGAGTGGGAATGAGGACATGTGTTTGGGCCACAGAGAAAGAACAACTGGCTAGGCGTTCTCAGGGTATCCCTCTCCACTTTGATCTCTGGGGCATCTCTCAGGAAGGCAGCATCATCCAGGAGTGGTCCCATTGTGACTGCAGTCTTTCTTATCCTCAGAAAGAGACCCATCCCCAAGAACGTGGTACCCTCACTCACAGCTTGGCTGCTGGAAACCTGTGGCTGGTTCTCTAAACTTCCAAAAAAGTCACCCGGAATCAGTGGTCCCCAGCTGGGATGAGGGGCTTCCCCTCACCCAGAAGATTCTTAGCCAGGTCTGGGGGTTACACTTGAATGTCACAACTTGTGATACAGGCAGACCTAGCATCAGTGTGTGGGGGCCTAGGAAGTGGTTGAATATCCCACAGTACACAGAGCAGGGTGACCCCACAGACCACATGTACTACCTACAAAAGAACCTCCATGTTCCCAGGGTGCTGAGCCCCACTGACCCCAATATTCCTGGATCCCCTTCCCCATCCTCCTCACCACCTACCCAACCCCCACCGATAAGTTAAGACAACTCAGAGCGGGCTGAGTGGGTGAAAGGCAAGTTGCTTCGTTTATTGTTTCCTCTTGAGGGGAATGACCAACGAGTACCTCCATCCCATAAATATTTACTGGCCCTGGAAGGTTCCAAGCCCCACTGCCATTTTTAAGGGCTTGTCTCTCAACAAATGTTAAGGTCAAGTCAGTCAGAAAATGGAACTTGAGAAGGGGAAGGAGGGGGCGTGTTTTACAAAGTTCAAGACCGAGAAGTAAATGGAAAGACCCCAGACAGCCCCTGCCCTGTGAACAAATGTCTGCTTTATTCTAAGCCTTTCAGAACAGGCTAGGGAGCTTTAAATGTCTCTGGGTACTGCTCCACTGTGGCTGCCGCTGTTCTCCTGGCCCCCCTTTGTGCTAATGGATCTGAAGACTGATTGGTTACTGACCGGAGGCATGCTACCACAGCACCCTGGACAGCTGGGAGGGGCCACCTGGCCACAGAGCCTGGAGACCTGATGCAGACTAGACCTGGCAAGCATCTCCGGCAGGATCTGGTCTGGTGTGCCCAGGCTTGGGAAAAAGCTTAACCACATAGCAAACTGTAACAACAAACATGCCAGGCACCCTCGTGCCCACAGGAGATGACATCCTGGTTGCTTCCTTTAAAAAAATAAAATCAGGTAAGTTATTTTGGAGGAACGAGCTTCCCCAGGGAACCTCAAAGCTGGTGTGCAGAGCTGCTGCCTGTGCTCTTTACCCGGGTTTCCCATGGAAGAGTGGACCAGAAACACAGGCTTGCATTAGAACTGAGAGTCACGCTGGCATGCTGAGCCTGAATCAGCAGGTTCACCCTGAAGGTCATGAGTCCTTCCCGTCCTCAGGGCCTCACCACAGTACAGCCTACAGACTGCAGTCATCTGTGTGCCCAGTGAGCCTGTGTGCTGAGCCTGCAGATGGCCACACTCTAACTGCTACCCTCTGCCCCTCGCTGTCTCTCCAAACATGTTCTAAGTCATCCAGGATACAGACGGAGGTCTTTGCATTTGAACTGCATGTCTCCATTTTGTTCCCAGAGCCGTCTCAGAGTGTTCTCCACAACATAGGTACCACACACACACACACACACACACTCAGACACACATGCATATGAATCTAGACACACACAAACACCCACGTGCACACTCACACCTACACCCATGCACATGTGCGCACACACACATACACACATGCATACATGCACACACACAAACACATGCACATACACTCACATGCATACACTCACACCTACACCCATGCACACACACCCACATGCACACAAACACCCACATGCATACACTCACACCTACACCCATGCACACATGCACACATACACACATACATACATACATACATACATACATACATACATGCACACACACATACATGCATACACACCCACACACACAAACACCCACATGCACACACACACACATGTGCATACATACACACACACATACATGCCTGCATGCACACCCACACAAGAACAACACTGAACTCCGTGGTGGAGGACATCCAGAGGTGACTCTCCTGATCACAACACACTGCAACTGGAAGCTCTGGGCACAGGGTAAGGCTGCTTCCACGGACTCGTCGTTCACAAAGCATCGTGGGGTCTGACACATCTGATGCTGCCCAGGGGGTTCCTCAGAGGGAGTAGGATGCATGTAGGGACACTGGCCCTTTGTCCTGCCATAATGACAGAGGGAGGGAGGGTTTAGAACAATCAGGATGGAGAGCCAGAGCCTGCTTCTCCTTCCCTCACCCATCAGAAGGCCTAGCTCCTCCACACCTCCTCCCCAGCCAGAGAGGCTTGTGTTCATTCACAAACGCACAGCCCACACTTAATAGGAAGGGTATGGTTGCCCTGTGACACTTACCCTGCAGAAAACTGAGAGTTAAAGGGAAGAGGGGCGGGACTGAGGCAGAGGGAAGTCCAATTAAATGGCTACATAGAGAGCTGGTTCTAAATCTGCAGGGTCATCCTGACCCATTTCAGAGAGGGTTAGATAAGACCCTGCATTCTGCGGCTAGGCTCAGCCACACGACTCCTGTGGGGAGTGAAAAACTGCCTCTATCGCCTGAGAAGACGGAGCTTCCCACTCAGGCCAAGACTTGGGGACAAGGGACAGCCAGTATCTTCTGGGAAAACAGCAGCAATGTCCTCATCACCAGGCACTCACCCATAAATCTTAGGACATCACCAAACAGTTCCACAACCTCCTGAAACACCGCCACCAGCTGGGCGCCAGGTGTTCAAACACGCAAGCTTGCAAGGACAGTTCACATGCAATTCCTCATAATAAACAAACGGAAGAGCCTGTGTTGTCTTCCTCTCTGAGGCCCTGCTAACCCTGTCAGTCTCATCTATGCCTTTATAAAAAAAAATCATCTCCCAACGTGCTATTTATCATTACGCACTTTGCTTCTACGTAGGCTGTGCATTCGAAGTGTACCGGTTTGGGGGGAGGGACCATGAGATTAGACACATTCACAGGACTCTGCCTGGAATGTCATCACCCCTCCCACTCGCACAGACACAGACAACTGACCGGCGAACACCTGGTGCACTCTGGGAATTGTGCAAGACAGCAAGGAGGGCTGAAGTCCTTCATCTAAAGCCAAAGTAACCAGATGCTGTAGGCTGTAGGTATTTACATGTGCACATGTATGTGAACGTGGGTTTTTTTTTTTGCATGTGCATGCACGCGTGTGCTTGTGCCCTTGACTGCATGTGCATGGATGTGTGTTTGCATGTGTGAAGTTGTGTGAGGTCACCAGGCAGGTGAGCCACTGGCCCGGCAGACACAGAGATAATGTTTACTGCCACTTAACTGTTTAGCAACAGTGATGATGCTAAGAGACAGAGAGAATGCACAGGCCTCAGACCAGGGCTTTAGAACATGAAAGAGCACGAGACCCTACTCACTGACAAATGTAATTAAGCGTGACTACAGAGATGGAAGCTTAAAGGCTTTGGGGAGATAAAGATGGAATAGCACGTGTGGGATCAGAGATGCTGAGAAGTCCACACACCACGTTGGACTCTCCAAATGGCACGGAGAGCCGAAGGAAACTTCTGGGACCCTGGAAGGAGGGCACCCACATCTGCCTCAGGCCTTGAACATGATCTCTCTGCTCTTCTGGCCTCTGTGGAATCCACACCAGGCTTTACTGAAGTTGCGTGCACAGTCCCAGCTGCAGGAGTCAGGGCCCTTTGCACCTGCTCCAATCACACGTGGGAAGCCGCACGCTCAGTTAATGAATGCTCTGGGCTTGTCACTCCCCCGAAGGGAAAGACTATTTGTACTTTGACTGGCTTCCAGAAAGGGGTGGGAAGAAATACTTCAGTAATGAGATTTCTTTTTTAATTAAACTTTTTCATGTTGGAATAAGTTTTTATTTGAAGTTTCTATACAGATCCTTCATTCCATTTTGGTCTCCCAGGTAGTGTTTTTTTTTTTTTTTGTTTTTGTTTTTTTTAATAACCACAGATGTTAAAATCCAGAGAAAGAGTCAGCACTCGCTCTGTTCACCACTGGTGAGGTGGGTGTTCTGTCCTCACTTGTGTCAGACGGCATCTGGGGAGTGGTCCAGAGTCTTTGCTGACTGGGGTGGAGCGGATAGAGAACAGTCAGTTTCTACTTAACTCAGGACATTGTCTTATATTTCAAATACTTGATCTCAGTTTCTGTGTGCATTTTTTTTAAATGTGTAGCCCAGGCTGGCCTTGAAAGTGATCCGTAGCCAAGGCTAGCCTCACATTCCTGATCTTCCTCCCAAGTGCTGGCATTACACATTTGATTTGATCTGTGGCTTGGGGGTCAGACTCAGGCCCTCCTGTATGCTAGACAAGAACTCTGCCAACCAAGCTACATACCCGCACTTGATCTCAATATTTACAGTCTGATTGGTGTTCAATCATGAAGCTCAGAGTTGTGACCCCGGCACCCACATAGTGGGGCTCACAAATGTTGGTAACTCTGAGACACACATACACAGAGACACACACATAGAAAAAATAAAATAATCTTTTTAAAAACTGAAAAGTAGAGGCTAGCACGACAGCTCAGGAGGTAATGACACTTGCTGCCAAGCCTAACCAACTGAGTTTGATCTCCAAAACCATCATAGTGGAAGGGGGGAGAACTGGCTTCCAAGGGTTGTCTTCTAACCTCTGCGTGCCCCAGGTGCACCTCCTGCCCAATAAATAAATGTAATAAACTTTTTAACTGAAATGTAGACTAACATACCAAAATGAAAACAGCTCTACCCACCACAACAACAAGTACATTTATGATACACTTATTTCTGGGATGATGAGACTTGTGTTTTTCTTGAGAGTCTGTTAAGGAGAGGACTGTCACTCAGCTTTTACGGAGTAAGGGGACAGACTCAGAGACGTTAAAATAGCTCGCCCAAGGTCATGCAGACGGGTTTTCAACCAGGGTGGAAACAGACGCATGAGTTTAAGCCGTGTCTAAAAAGAATTACTGTGGATGTTCCTCAGGGCTCCCTTGCCAAGCCACACCCACCGCTGTCACCAAGAACTTCCGTTCCTCGCAGGGAAGCCCCCAACCCCCCACCCCATAGATCATCCAGAATTAACTGCAAAGTGTCAGGAAACTTGGCCAGGCGGCCCGAGCATGAGCGAGGGCTGGAAACCTTCACTGTGAAGCCCTTTATAGAAAGCCGGTTGGCAGCCCGGGCTCCTGCATGGGAACAAATTAACAATGGCATCCCAAACACAGGAAAGGAAGGAAATTGGAAACACAGTTTATGCTTGGCCGGCCCTTTGAAATACTGTACCATGCTACTGACATCAATTAATGAAAAGCAGAACTGTGCTGAGAGGCTCTGGTTTGGAAATGCATTAACACACGTTAAACATGTTGGTACAGGAACAAGATTATAAGCACTCTGGTTCTCAAACGATAAAGTAGTTACTCAAACCCTGGTGTTCGCAGAGGCCTCATTAATTCGATCCACTCGGAAAGGATCAGCAGAGGCTTTGCGCGGCTCCCCGCAATGCCTTCCGACACAAATGTTGAAAGGACAACCTGGCACATGCTGCTACTCTGAGCTTCACAACGGGGCGTGTCGGGCTCTGTGCACCCCTGACATCCCCCAAATCATAGACAGCCCATCCTGGAGTGGGGTAGGGGGAGTGCCCTGCGCAGCCCTGGTGTTCATCTGTGCCGCCATTGCACTTGGGGGTCGAGCGATTTTTCACCCGGGGGAGGTTAACCGTGAAATATCTGTTCCACATTAAGAAATACCAAGTCACATTTTTTGTCAAATAGTATTTGTCAAATGCCATTTGCTGCAAAACCCGGGGAATTCAATCCCAGCTGAGCACACAGCTAATACCGACCGGCTCACATAATAGCCATGGTGGTGCATGTGAGTGAGATTACAGTGCAAGCCATCCTGCCTCTATAAACACTTACAGGGACTAGGAAGGAGAGTTCTGGAATAAATAAAACATGTGCCCTGAGCTGCCCCCCGGCACAAAGAACCCCACATGCTGGCGGAGCCCCTGAATGGTTTTGCAAGAATGTTCTAGGGGGCAAATTGGTGAATCTGAGCTTTCCTGACTGCCTCTACAGAAAGCAGGCTTCTTTGTTAAAAGTCCAAGGTCACCAACACTGTCTCCAAACACACACCCTCTGCGTCCCAACATCAGGGTCCAAGTCCTAGGCGTCATCGATGTCCCTCTTCCCACTGACATCATCCCTCCCAACCCCACGTCGATCTGGGATCCATCAAGCCTGGGTCATTGGAGTGTGTGAAGCTGAGTGTTATCAGTTTCTATGTAAATATTGGTGTTTCCTCACCCCACGGAGGCAAGGAGAGGCGAAACAGCATAGGCGCGTTTGATTTAAACTAATTAAAAGCAGAGGGCTGTGCAACTCAATATATTGATTTTACCAGTGGGACTTAAATCTTTTATAATAAGTGTACACAGCTGCGGCTCCCTCCCACCACCTTGCTCTCCCGCTAATCCCAGAGTGCATTCCTTCTGACAATAACAAGACAGATCCTATACATCCGTGCCTGAGCCCTGACCCCAGAGACACGGCAGAGCGCGCGCACGAAGGCAAGCTGTGCAGCCGCCAGCCGCATCCCCTGTATGTCGATGGGCCCCAGCCATGGCAGTGGAGCACCAGACGGCTGCTGGGTGGGAAGCATTCTCCACTCCACAGCTACACGGAGGGGCAGGGCGGGAAGGGTGGAGAAGGCAGCCGGAGGACACTGTGAGGCTCGATGAGGGCCAAATATGACCTTAGCAAGTGGGGTGGGCGAGATATGGAAGCGACGGGGTCATCAATCAACCTCCTCGGGACTCGGCCTGGGGTGAAATCATCACTTGTCTCCCAGTTCGGCAGGCATACAACATGTGCTCACACCAAGGGCATGCCAGTGATCGGGAGATTGTCCACCCCTCTGTGTTAATCTAAAAGGCTTGCTGGCTGCCACCATCCTTGCTAAGGTAAGCCTCCCCACACCCTGAGAAACCAGTTCTCTGGAGCTGGGTCTCTGAGGCTCTCTTTTCCTTTCTCCATGCAGGAAAACAATCAACCAGTATCCTCCGAACCACCTCCCACCTTCCAAGGGAAACTCAGACCCAAATGACTACCCTGGAATAAAACCCCAAAGCATCATCTGAGCTGCCATCCAGGGCCAGCCTTAGCCTGCCTTGATTGCAGAAGGGAAATACACACAAAGGACACAAAACAGTTCAAATCTGGGTCACATAATATCCTTGGGAAAAGGGGAGGGGGAGCTCTGATTTATAGATCCAGGAAAAATGAAGTTTAACAGTGACTTTGAAAGGGTTACTGAAAACACAGCTGTTGGTGCACCCCTATGGTGAAGTTGATCTGCGAAGGGGGGGGGCAGAGAGAGGGAGGGGGGGGGAGAGAGAGAGAGAGAGAGAGAGAGAGAGAGAGAGAGAGAGAGAGAGAGAGAGAGAGAGAGAGAGAGAGAGAAGGCGAAGGGGAAAACCATGTGACATCTCTATTAACCTTCCTCTGCTAACCAGAAAGGGCTGGAATGTGAAGGAGCCCCTTCCAAATTCTAAGGCGGGCCAGCTTACAGCTGCAGGCGCCTGCAGCCTCGCTCTGTGGCGCACTCCCCAAAGGACATGTTTAAATTGTAACAGAACCTTTCCCTACCACTCCCCAGTGGTAGGGTCTGTTCGGAGGGGTAAAGGAGAGATCTTAACGCCAAACACTTGTCTCCAAAAAAGGGCGGCCAGATGGGGGTAAAGTGAAAAACCAAACGGCTAGGCCTCACCTCTGCTTACCAGAACAAGTTAACAAAAGCCACTTTTATGCGCTAGCTACAATAATGACGGGTTCTAACTGGCTTCTTTTTCTAACTTAGCTTCGAAGATTAAACAAACTCCATTCCTTTCTAACCTGGCCCAGAGATAAACAAGAATCACACACACCCTCTCCGAGCCAGTTGGCTTTCTAGAAGATTCTGAACAGGGCTGTTGGGTTTCTCCAAAGAAAGAGTAGCTGGGGTTAATGGTTAGACTCAGTCTCTGCAGGATCAACTTTGCCTGGGGACTGTTTGTGAGAGACTGTGGCCTGTTTTGAATTCCAAAATGAAGTCTACCCAGAGGAGTAGGGGGCTTGTAATCCAAACCAGTTTACAGATCTTACCATTGAACTCTGGGGCCAGAGCCGGGAGGATGGCTGTCCCACAAATTGCCAGCTGGCTTTCCCAGGGACTGGTCTTTGTCACCTGGGACGGTCAAGTCCACACACGCAGCACCTGGTTTGTTGTAAATTTTCCTCTAGTGGAGATCCCATGAGGCCTGGCAAACTGCTCAGATTCCAGGGAGAACAACTTAGGAGAACAAAAAGCAGTTTGCCGGCAGACAGGAGGATAATGCAGTTGATCTGCAAAAGCCTTCAGGGTTGAGGCAGGGGTACCCCAAGCAGACAGGCCTGCGGAGGAATGGCGGGCAGAGGTGTGTGTGGAAGGCTGTCGGGGGAGTCAGTCTCTGCCACCAACATCAAATGCTCTAAGGGTGACAAGGAACAGTTTGACAGGAACCAGGACGTCTCCTCATTCGGGAGCGAAGGGTACGAGTGAACTTGACATTCTATAACTCTATTTCTGATCTCACTACCCTTTCTCAGCAGACTCAGTGTGGGGATGAGTTTCCAGTCACTACACCCTTCTCCAACCCAGATGCCCTCCCCAAGTCACACCAGCAGGAGCAGGAGGTCCATGGCTGTGCTATGGCCCAGCAGAGAGTAAAGATGCATCTACAGGAAGCTTTTAGCAGCTACACTCTGGGACTTCCCCTAATTACCTATAGTTTAGGGACAGAAAGAGAAAGAAAACAAGACCCAGTCCACAGGTTCTGTTAAAAGCCACTCTGCTATCTAATTAGGAGTGATGATCCAGAAAGCCAGGCCTGAGAAAGTCAGGACCGTCCCACAAAAGCCCGAAGCCAGCCCCACTGATTAAGAGGCTCAGACAAGCCAGGCTTTGTCCTTTCAACATGAAAGAAAGAACGGACTGAAAGGTGTGTGTGCAGCCAGAGGAAGCCACCCAGCTGTGGCCTCCCCAGCATGCCCCAGCTTGTACCCAAGGCCGGGGGGGAGAGCAACCACCCCCACCAAGTTCCCAGCAGGGCCCTGGGAGCCGCCCTGGAAGCCACCTGGCTCTCTGGGATGCAGGAGGCCAGCTGGGGCCACACTGCCAGACCTGAAACACGGAGGCTGGCACCAAAGTCAGAGATTATCTGTCTGCCTGATGAACCCAGTCAAGCTCGGAATCGGCAGCTCGGATCTGCTGCCTTGCTGGAGATCACAGGAGAGAGCAGGAGAGGCCATAAGTCCTGACCCTCACCCAGAGAAAGGGCCTCGTTAAGCCTGGCTGCAGGATGGTGTCACAGACCCAAGTTGACCACATACTGCTTGCTAAGCATCTATTGAGGAGTCTACTTTAGTTTTTGGTAATAAATCCACATATTTAAAAAAAAATGGACACAGTGAAAGATAGCCTTCACCTCCCAGCACCCTAAACCCTATCCCCAGGAAAATCTCTCTGCAATTGGCCTTTCCTGCCTTCAGGGCTTGGAGGCTGTTCCAAAGCAGGGCCTCTTCTTAACAAGTGTCTGAGGAGAATTTGAATTTACTCTATGTTGTTTTGGCAGCGCTCTCACCCGCCTTTACACCCTGACCCTTGATTCATTATTTGATATTTTTGACCTTTAATGGAAACAGACAATGGTCTCCCAGAAGCTCTAGGGCCTTTATCTGGAGCTGAGAGGATTAACGCGGACCCTGTCTTCCCAGAGATCCTTTCGGAGCCCCAGGTGCCCAGCGAGGGAGAGGGGGCCTTTAAGCTTCATTATTCCAAGTTGACACGGCACCCACGGTGTGTTTGGTGTCTTGACCTGGGATTTTCTCAGCAACTTCCACAAGCAGAATAAAGCGACTCAGGAAACGGCACTATCAGGACTTGTTATCACCAAAGCCAAATATTTGATGATCAGCCCCACAGAGCACGGCTGGGGGTTAGTTTGAGCAATTTAGATACGTGTGCGCGCACAGATGCAAAGGGAGCTGTCTCGGAGCAGCCGCAACCCAGCCTCGCAGCACTGGGTTGGCTGGAACTACAGTAGGGAAACGGATTCCCCAGCCATTCCATGGCGGCCTCTGTTCCGAGGTCCCCAGCCACCCAATCGCCAAAACCCGTGGTTTGCGCGCCACACGTGATAAACGCTGAAAATGGATTCTGCCCGCCCGGGACCTATCATTAAATATTTAAAATAGAAAACTCGCAATGGCAACGTTCTTTCCCCGGCTCCAGTCGAGTCCAAAGGTGGGCGACTGGCGGCTAGGAGAGGAGCCCCGCGGCACTCCGAGCGCGCGCTGGGAACAGGCGCACCGCAAAGGGACAGGTAGGGCTGGCCAGAGAGGGGAAGGAAAGGGGATGCGCCGGATGCCAGAGCCAAGCTGGGCTCAGAGGGGCGGAGGAAAGGCGGGAAGGCAGCTTTGCCCACAAGGGCCCTTTAAATCCAGGTAGCGCGGGCCGCTGAAGCCGGTTCAGCTCACATGACCCAGCCGGGCGCTTTGAACTAAGCCGCTGCCGGGCCGGGACCTCCCGCCCCCAAGTGAGATGAAGCGGCGGCGGCGGAGCAGGAAAAGAGACTCAGGGCCGGTCTTTCCCTCCCGGTAGACCCCATAAACCCTCCTAGCCAGCAAGACTTACCCGAGACGCACAGAGCTTAAAGTCTCCTAAGACCCCGGTGCGAGAGTCTCTGGAGGGCACTGATGCTTTGCAAATGGGAAGTGGTTGTAAGCAGCGACACTCTCTTGGTCCCAAAGTGGCCCCGGTCTGAGATATATCCCTTCCCACCGCCACTCACCTAGGTTGACGAAGCTCATGACCATGTCGGCGTCGGTGAGGAAGTGGCTGTCCTGCAGGCTGGCTAAAGGGGGACCCTGGGTACTGAAGACGGCCTTGTAGGGGTAGGAGAAGCCCTGTCCGTCCGGCCCGCTCTCCTCCACCGCCATGGCGTTGTACAGGTCCAACATGAACATGGGCGCCGAATTATGCTTTCCCTGGAGGTGCGGGCGCGGGCGATGGGGCAAGCCCAAGATGGACAGGATCTCCCGCTGCATCTCCCGCCGCTCCTGGCTGCGGAGGCGCCGGTGGATGAAGCTGGAGTGCACTTCGTTGTCCAGGCTGAAGTCGGCCAGGGCGGAGCGCAGCAAGAACAGAGGCGCCCAGAGCACCACGAAGCTGTGTGGCGCCGCAGCGCGCAGCGAGCGCACGTGCATCGCGCCGGCTCTACGCGCGATCCGGGGCACCGGGCCCGCGCCGCCCCAGGTGGCAGCGGAGGGGGCAGGGCAGCGGTCCACGACCCGAGGTCACTTGCTGCAGACGAGCTTCACCGCGGCCTCGCCACACATGGCCACTCCCCGGCCGGCTGCGCTCTGCCCGGGACGCCCCTGTCCTCTACTCAGTTCTGGCCCGGGGCCCCTCGGCCCGCACTCGCCGGGACGCACGTAAAGGCTAGCACAGCAACTTCAGAGAGCGAGCAAGAGAGCGAGGAGGCGGGCCGGGGTGGGAGGAGCAGCAGCTTGCAGACCTACGAGTCCGGAGAGCCAGTGCCGGGGAGGCAGCTAGGCGCAGGGCGAACCCTCGCTCCCTCCTCCCGCTCTGATCGCGCTCGGGCCCGCGGGCACCAACGACAAACCCTCTTCCGATCTCCGGCGCCCAAAACAGGGGCCCCAGGTCGCTTCTCCAGCCCTGCGCGCCCCAGATCGCCCGCCAGCCGCCTCGGGAGCCCCGGAGTTGGGCGCGCTGGGGCCGGGGAGCGGGGGGAGGAGCGGGAGGACCGACTTCCCCGCCCCTCCCGCTCCCGCGGCCTCCCACCTGCGC
This sequence comes from Grammomys surdaster, assembly GCF_004785775.1. Taxonomy (NCBI): domain Eukaryota; kingdom Metazoa; phylum Chordata; class Mammalia; order Rodentia; family Muridae; genus Grammomys; species Grammomys surdaster. The sequence continues at coordinate 2,005,536 of NW_021604638.1, read as the reverse complement.
CTGTCCCCGCCCTCCGCAACCCTGGCCCAATGGCTTCATTCATTCCTCCCAGGGCGCTCTACAAATATTTACCGAGTGCCCACCGGGTGTCCGGCACTGGGGCGGACGCCGCAGGGGCACAGATAGAGCTGCCCAGCTCTCTGGAGACTCGCACTTAGGAAGTGGTCAAAGTGTAGTAACTATGGGCTGGGCTAGGAAAGCATCCGGGAGCGAGCGCAGGAATCCGAGAAGGCTCCTCGGAGGTGGCCACTCTTGGACCTGGCTCATCTTTCGAACCTCCCGAAGATTCCATTGCTCCAGTCATGCAAACCCCCTCCCCCTCCCCACCCCCCGCCCTCCCACCGCCTGCCAGCTCTGCTCCCTGGCTTTTGCTCCTCAGGGAACGGTCTCTCCTTGCCCCTCCCCCCTCGGGTGCCACTTCCTCTGGGAACCTTCCAGGACCCGCAGAGATAATGTGGAGATAAAGTTATTTCCTCCTACTTATTTTCTGCACTTCACTCTCCACACACACACACACACACACACACACACACACACACACGCTTCCTCCTCAGGTTCCCTGAATCCCTCCAGGGGTCCAGGTACTTCTAGGATTCCCCTCACCCCACCGCACCCCACCCCACCCCCGTCCCCCAGTATTTTTGAACCCAAGACCTGGGGAAACCCCAGAAGTTGCAGCTCTACAGAGTGCATAAGTGAAATCTGGGACCAGAGAGTGCTCCCACCCCCTCCTCACTTGGAGGGGGCACCCACCCCTTATCCTGACACAAGTCCTTTGTTTCCTCACTGTCCAACACCCCCACCCCTAGACCCAGGTAGGGCCTGAGGACTAGGGGTGGGGGTTCAGGAGACCCCCCAAGTCTCCTGAACATTGTACCCAAGTTCAGGAGACTTCCCGGCTGCATTTTCCTGTCCCAAAGGACTAGCCACCAGCTCCTCACAGAAGGAAAGGTCCCAGACAGATGCTGGGGCTCTCTGTGGACCGCTGCTCTTTGGAGCCTCCATTTCCTTATCTGAAAAATGGGAGCAAAGCAGCCTTTAGCCAGAATGGCAGTGAGTGTGGGTGGTAAGTGAGGCCTCCCTTCTCTGCTGAAGGTGAGCGTCAAAGGGGAAGTCTGACATAAAGAGTAGTGAGTAGGGGTTGGGAAAGGGCCTGGGGTAGGGGGTCCCTCTTGAAGTCTTAGGGTGAGATGGGACAGGCTGGTCTTTCAAGCTTCCTGGAACAGAGATAATTACCATAGGACTCTCAGGGCTCCTAGGTAGGAGTTTTAGACCATGTGGCTGCCTCAGGGGCCACAGCGATGGCCCCAAAAGAGACCTGCAGGTCTTAGCACAGGCCAGGAGTGCCAACAGTACTGAGTCCTTGGCCAGTGCAGCCCTGAGAAGCTCCTCCCTAGACCTGGTGTAGCTGGTGAACTGAGGCCCATACAGGCTCTGAGCTGGAGACATGACCCCCGGTGACCAAGTTACAGTTCTTGATATTGAATAAACAAAGGGGCTCTGCCCTCACTTCAGAAGGCTGTGTGTGGCCTTCTGTGGCCTGCACAGGTCCCACACACGGGTCAGGCAGGAAGACATAAGAGTGAGTAGGCCAGCATGGTGACCTCCATGACTAGCTGCGTCTCAGGCCCCCGGAAACAACAAGGACCCTCAATAAGATCTGAGACAGAAGGGTAGCAGTCTTTCCCTTTTCTTCTCTCTGAGAAGCATCAGAGCCCAGGCGGAGGAGGCACCCAAGAAGGCAGGGATGGGACAGCTGGCTAGGCTTGGGTAGAGGAGGGACATGCGACCCATGGGTGACAGGCATGACAGGAGAACCACTGTATTCTCTGTCCATAAAACAGCACCCTGGGTCACTGCAGTCCCCACAGAGAGACTGGACCACACAGATGAAATGACAGGTGGGACAGACAGCTTTGGAAGGAAAGACTTTCCTGGAAAAGGTATCAAGAAGAACCTGGCCAGCATTTGCCCGTAGAGTAGTATCAAGAGCTAAGCCAGCCCCAGTTCTGCCCGAGACCTCTGCCAACTCCTCTACAGGCACGTTTTTCTAAAGCTTAGGCTGACATCAGGTTATGGTATGCTGCTCACAGAAGCGTCTTAGTTCAAATCCACCTTCCATCTCTTGGAGCGTCTCCCTATCGAGCAAGGTGGGGACATCAAAGGGGGGGAGCAGGTCTGGGTAATGCCCATTTGCACACGGAAAGCACTCATGTGTGTGGGTTCCTCTTGACTCTGCCAGAAAAGGCCTACCTCCTAGTGTGTTTCCTACTGGGCTCTCCCCAGGGCTTCTTCCTAACACACACACACACATACACACACTCATACACACACAAACACAAAGGGGGGGGAGCAGATATCTCTTCACCAAGTACCTGTTGGGTGAATGGTAATCACCCAAACCTAACTTAAAAGGCCAATGTCTGAGGGGTGGACCATGAGGCCAGGCCACCCCTTTCTTCCCAGGCCCCTCTCCCAGGTACCCACCCTCCAGAGGCCACCTTTTCTCATTCCTAAGACTCCAGAGATAAGATTCCCTCTGAACTCCTACCACCCCATTATCTCTCAGTCAAACCCTGGGGGAGGGGGAACTCTTCTGCTCTTCCTCTCTCAGAGAAGTCCCCAAGACCTCACCCAGCTGTTTCCTGAGTGACAGAGCAAACAAACAGGACAGATTCACTCCCTGGAGCACCCAGGTTGCCTGAGGGAAGGCTTTGAGGATGCTTAGGAACAACTTTGTCGGGAGGAAGTGACAGCCTGGGTCCAGGGAACCCAGGGCCCCACATTCAGTTCTTCCAGCTGTGCACAGTGAGAGTAAAATTGGCTGGCTCCTGCCTTAGTTTTCCTGTCGATAAAATGGGAGCCTGGGATGGTCCCAAGGTTCCTTGAGGATCCACACGTTGCCCACATGGAAAGGGGCCTGCCAGGTGCCTGGGGTACAGAGGATATCCTTGGTAAATGTTAGTTGCCATCTGGTTAAGACAGAAAACCCAACAAGAAGAAGTTTCTGGCAGTTAAAATGAAATGACTTTTCCAAGGTGACCTGAACAGAGTTGCAAGACAGCCCGGAACAAACAGCCATGGCCTGAGAGGAAAGGGGGACCCCAGCCAGCATGAATGCTCACAAATCCCTCAGTCCCCTGCCAGCTCCTCTTTGTCCCCCAGCCCCCAACCCAGGCCAGCCTTGGTCCAGGGACTTGCTGAGTAGCCATGCCCTGACCCATACCAGCCCCAACCCCAGCACGGTTCCCCACCCCCACCCGCCAGGGCACCCAGCACAGGCTCCAGAGTGTAACGTGATCCCTCCCAGGTTGCTCCACACCTGGGCCACCTGGGCCTGGAATGGAGGGGTGTCGTTGTGTCTGGAAGCCGCTCTCTCCTGCTGGCCTCCCAGCGCTGGGCAAGGCGGTTTCATCTGCTACACCGCTTCATATCCTGCAGAGGCAATTTTGACCCCAGCCACTTATGTCTCCAAGGCAATAAAAAAGACAAGAATTCTGCTGACATACACATCTCGGGGCAAGGTAGAACCTTATCTTTGACTGCAGTCTCATTCCACCTGCCTGGGGGGGTGGGAGGCGAGCCAAGGGTGCCTTGGACCCAGGAGTACAGGCAGTTCCCTCTGGCTCTGCCCACCCTGATTAATGTCTGATGGTCTAAAGCTCAGACCCTTGGTCAAAAGCAAGCTCTCTCCACCTTCCACCCTCCATCAAACCTGGGGTCCAAGAGACAACTTCCTCTCTCTCTCTCTCTCTCTCTCTCTCTCTCTCTCTCTCTCACACACACACACACACACACACACACACACACATACCCCTATGTGCCTAGGGCACCACCCCACAGAGTAACTTAATTCTGCACACCAGCTATGCTTTACTTCCTAGCAAAACGTTCCCTGCAGCAGTCTCCTGTACACTCTTTGCAGACTTAAACAGGAATAAGAAACTCTACCCCATCCATCAGCCCAGGGTGGCGCTGCACCTGATGGGCAAGAAACCTCAGTTCTAGGGATGATGAGGCAGGAGGACCATGGAATCGAGACCAGGCTGGGCTACACAAAGCCTATTTCCAGAAAGAAGGGAAGTGGGCCAGGGAAAGAACTGTCTGTAAAGTGTTTCCCTTTCGAGGATGAAGGGCTGACTTCATCCCCAACCATGTGTGAGCCTGTGCACCTGTAAATCCTAGCACTGAGACAGAAACAGGCCGGTCCGTGATGCTCACCGGTGAGCCCGACAACCTAGCCCAATTGTGAGTTTCCAGCTTGTCTTGGAAACCCTGACGCAGAGACAAAGTGGACAGCTCCTGAGGGACATACCTGGGGTTGGCCTTTAGCCTTTGCACTCAAATGCAATTACATGCATATGTGTATACAGAGAGAGAGAGAGAGAGAGAGAGAGAGAGAGAGAGAGAGAGAGAGAGAGAGAGAGGAGAAGGAGGAGGAGGAGGAGGATAAGAAGAAAGGAAACAAAGAAAGGAGAAGACAGATGTAGGGTGGGGTCCTTTGTTCCTGTGGAGCAAGACAAGCTTGGCAATGGACAGTAGCTATCCTTGCTTCCACTTTCGAGGAAGCCCTTTCCTCTCCTTCCAGGAGGTGACAGGGAACTTCTGACTCACAGGAGATATATTTCCTCCATGGGTGGTACCTGCCAAGACCACGTTGGCGCATACTTCTGTCTCCACACGACACAGCATGAAGAGCCACAATGACAGAGAGACTGGGAAAGGTTGGCACAAGGTCCCACCAGTCATGGAACCAGGTCCAGAGAAACACGGTGGAATAGGCCTAGCCATCATGCTGCTATTTTCTGGGGTACAGGTTGAATGCAGATCTCACTTACAGGCCAGGAGTCAGCTGGACTATGTCACTCACTCCCAGGGCTGGCAGCCGCTACTTCTGTGGACTCTCCATGAAGAACCAAACAGTCTAAGTTACAGCTAAGGTGTCAAGGCTGCAGACTGAAAAATCACATGCCTGCCAGGTAGGACTGGAGGACCTCCTGGTTTGTTTAGTTGTTTGGTTGGTTGGTTTTGATTTTTTTCTTTTTCTTTTCTGTTAAGACTTATTTTATTTATTTTATGTATCTGAGTACACTGTAGCTGTCTTCAGACACACCAGAAGAGGGCACTGGATCCCATTACAGATGGTTGTGAGCCACCATGTGGTTGCTGAGAATTGAACTCAGGACCTCTGGAAGAAAAGACGGTGCTCTTAACTGCTGAGCCATCTCTCCAGCTGATTTTTGCTTTTTCAAAACAGGGTTTCTTTGTGTAGCCCTGGCTATCCTAGAACTCACCCTGTAGACAAGGCTGGCCTCAAATTCAGAGATCCTCCTGCCTCTGCCTCCCAAGTGCTAGTCCACAGTGTCTTGGGGCCTGTCCTCTATATCTCCTTCAAAACAGCAGCGATGTGCCCCTCACTCTGTGGTTTTCCTTATCCTCCATAAAGCCTCTTTTAACTAGTACAATCCTGACTCACGGGAGTAAGCCAATGTGGGAAGATTAGCAGTTGGGGGTGTGTGTCTTAAACTGGATGCAAAGCCCCCTGAGAACTAGATCAGGGACGTAGCTCC
>NW_021604638.1:1993259-1999566 GCF_004785775.1 Grammomys surdaster | reverse complement strand
AAGTACTTACCATAAGACTACCAGGTGACAGAAGATTCTAGACAGAGCCCTCACTCTGCAAACAGCGGCTTCCTCCATCCCTCCTGCCAGCTGAGCCCAGGGACACATCCTTAGGGCTGTCCTGACTGCAGGTGTGAGATTGCTCATCTCTGCATCTCTGCAAACGGGCTGTAGTGCACACCGGGTAAGCAGAACCAGGGAACACAGCAGACGAGACAGCTGCCATGACCCTCATCACCTCTGAACTCCTCCTCGCTTTTCCAAACAGACACGGTCTGTGTAATCTATAGCTGAGGTATCTGAGGTTCTGAGAAACTAAGCATGTGCTCAGGGCCATAGACACAGAAAGCAGAGAGCCACTGTGAACCCGGCCAACCTGAAGCTCTAGCCATTTCAGGTCATCGTTTTTTTGTGAGAGTGCCACCTACTGTGGCTGTGTGAAATGACTGGGTAAAGTAAGCCGAGAGCTGGGGGTGGGGGTATAAATGGACTCCACCAACACCTTATGCCTCTCCAGTCAGAGCTTGTCACATGCAAGCCACCATACAAGCTGGCCAGAATGGCAAATTACTCAGCTCTAAGCATGATGACTATGTACACTTTTCAGATTTACTCTTTTTGTGGAAAAAAAAAATCAAGACTATGGGATCCTGCTCAGGGAAGACAAAGCAGAGCCAGCACGGCCAAGACCGTGAAGGAACCAGCTGGTGTCACAGAGGTACCCAAGGCTATGTGTGAGGTGATGGGCTTCCTACACAGCAAGCTCTTGTATCGCCACGACCGTCTCTGAAAATGGCAGTCTCCAGATCTACCACACTCTGAGCAACTGTCCGAAATGGCCTTGACGCTCTTATCCACTTACTGACTATTTTGATGTATTTACTAGTTGCCTACAGCAGCACAGTGGAGAGACATTTGTTGACCTTTATATTTTCGTTGGGAGAGAAAGAAGAGGAACAGGAGTGAGTGACAAGACCCAGCGTGATCACACACCCCTTCGATCCCAGCACAAGAGGCAGAGGCAGGCAGATCTCTGAGTTTGTGGCCAGCCTGGTCTACATATCAAGTTCCAGGACAGCCAGGGCTACACAGAGAAACCCTGTCTCAACCCTTCCCTAGAAAGACTGAGTGACTAACAGGTAAGAGCCAAGCAAAGGCAAAGAATCCGGCAGGGGGAGGCTCTGGGAGGAAGGACTTCTGAGAAACTAGGCATGAGATAAACCGAGACGGGTTGGTACAGGGAAGAGCAGGTGTGAAGTGGGCATGAGCTGACCCAGAGTCGTCTTCTAACCCACTGGAGCTCCAGGCCTTCCATCTGTCTGCATCCCCTACTACACTCAACAGGGTGCCTGGGAACCAGTCAGGACCAGATTCCTGCTGCCAACAGAACTCAGCACAGACACCTGCCTGTGCCCTCCCCAGGAAGAGCCCACATGCTGTACTATTGGGGCCTCACCTACTACTACTCCTGGCCAAAGAGATAGCAAGACCCCTTCCCTAGCCTGCTCTGTCCCCAGATGCTCCGAGGGAGCAGTCTGTCTATCCATCCACAAGTATCCTGAGCCAGAAGCTGGCATGCTACCAGACAACAAAAAGTTTCATGGCAAACCCTTTCCTGCTGAGGCTGTTTAGCTGTGACATCCCAAGGAAGGACAGCAGTCTCAAGTCCCACTACCCCACCCAGTGGGAATCGGTGGCTCCCTGTGTCCTTCCCTGTTTCTGGCACAGTGGCCTTGGTTTTGTTATGATGGGGTAAAAATCCTTTGATTCTCAAATGCCATGTGGGAATTTGCTGGAGAGAGCAGGGCAGGGTTGGCGGGGCAGAGAAACAAAAGACTGATTTTCAGGGCTTCAAAAAGCCTCGTTATAACCAGAAAATTTAATTTCCAGACATTTGGTTCTTTTATTTTCATCTTTGAAGAAGGCAGGAGATCAACAGAGGGCGGCCATCCTGCGCCCCAGGCTCGGCGCACGTTGGAGGCATCTGGGCTTCAGACACCCTTGTCTTGGAATGAAACGGTAACCAAGCTGTGGAGATAAAACTGGCCTGCGGTGGGGGAGCCGGCCTGGCTCCCAGGCAGGGTTTTTATAGATAAAAACAACATGACAGGACTTAGAAGACATGCTGTGAAAGAGGCCCATGTGGGCACCAAAGTCCGCGCTCCAGAGCACAGCTGCACTCAGCAAGAGAAGGTCTAGGAATTTAGAAGAATCCCCCCTGCCCCCCCCCCCCCCCGCCTCTTCCCAGCCGCCACCTGGAAGCCTCTGGGGCTTCTGGGATTTGGTTCTTCCTTTGTTTGTGTGAAGCAGGGTCTCACTTTGGAGCCCTGTCTTGAACTCATGACAGTCCTCCTGCCTCAGCCTTCTTGATGAGTTTTATGTTACGTAATTTACCTTCACCATGATGAGTTTGTCCATCACCAAGAGGAAAGAACTTTCTGTCAGTAATGTTAGTGACAGGGTCCACAAAGGTCAGGAGGCTTGAAGAGTCTCTTTAATGATGGAAAGGGGGTGTTGTGATCCTGAGCTGGTTTGGAGTATTTTGAGGTACAGGACAAGAACCAGGAAACCGGAGCTTTAAACATACTAGACAATTGCACCTTCACTAGCCACTACCCTCATGGGGAGGCTCTAGGTAAGTTGTCTGACAAAACCCAGGCCACCAGGGGGATGTCCTTAATAGAGGGCCTTCTTGGTATACTGTTCTCAGCCCCATTTCTCTCTCTCTCTCTCTCTCTCTCTCTCTCTCTCTCTCTCTCTCTCTCTCTTTCTCTCTCTCTCTCCCTTCCTCCCCACCCCTCCCCACTTCCTACTTTCCATTGCTGTTGGAACACAAGCGGTAAGAATAAAGCCAGGTTGGCTCAGAGAAGCCCCTGACCTGGTCTACAGGCAGCAGACTCCTGGAGAGCAGTGCTGGTGACCAGTTCCAGACCCTTTTACCCCTGAGAGCCACTGCCTGGTCATTATTGGGTTGACAACTCGGGATACTGAGTCATGCATGACCTTCAGGTCCCTGGGCCATGCTGACACCACCATCCAGATCTTCTGGGCCTGACACTGATTCTGTACATAGTTGGTACTCAATAACTTGTCTAAACTCCTGAATCAGGTCTGTAGCCATCCTACACGGCACGACACTAAGAGACTGAAGGGGACAGTGACATCCTCCAGTGGTTCAGCTATATGGACTTTGTACCTCCCTTGGGTCTTGAACTGGTTTCTCCCTCTGTCCCCCACCCCTTAACTTCGTTTCAAATTCTGTGTGCCTGTTATGTATGGGTTTAAACACATGAATGCAGGTACCCACAGTGACCAGAAGAGGGCACCAGATTCCCTGGAGCTGGAGTTACAGGCAGTTGTCTTCTGCCTGACACAAAAGGTGCTGAGAACCAAACTCCGATCCTGGACCACAGAGTCATTTCCCCAGCCATCTCCATGTGCTTGGATTTCTTTTTATAGAGTCTGCCCCATCCTCATAGAACAGACATGTATTGAGAACCACTGTGTGACAGGCACTTTCCAAGAGTCTGGGAGGATATGACAGGGAACCAATTTTGTGACATGGAGAACTGTTACCCAGTGACAGTGAGCAAAGGTTCAGAGGGACAGGGCCATTTCAACAGTAGCAACTGGGAAAAGCTGCTTGAGGAGGAACATCATAGCAGAGACACTGAAAGCATGGGGAAAATCCCACAATTGGGCATAAGTGTGGTCTAGCTCAAGGAAATGATGTGTTCAAAGGTCCTGGGGCAGGTCAGATGTGTGTGTTTACACACCGACCAGAGAGCTCCCGTGAATGGGTCACCAAGATATGTAATTATGACCCTGACTCCAAGAACACACTATAGAGTGGTGGTAGGCTGGGGAGCCCCCACACTGGAAGGCAGGCCCTGACTAATCCCACCTCCTGGCATTCCTGGATGGGCAGGACCTGTGACTCACCCCTAGCCAATGGCCTGGTGACATTTCTGAGACTGCATTGTGCTGTGACTTTTTCCTTCTCTGACGAAGTCAGCCACCTTGTGTGGCTTTGCTGATGACCCAAACAACCAGGGGTCAGGGTCACAGTCAGCAAGGGGCACACGTAAACCTGACTACCCATCTTCCTTAGCCAAAGCCTCGGTAAGAATCTAGCCCTGGCTGTGCTCTGACCAGCCTACAGAGGAGCCACGGAACTGCATCGAGGCCCACCCCAGACCCCAGCTCTGAGCTCTAAGCCACTGGGTCCCAAGAAGCTTTTGTTACACAGTTGTACATGTGAGTGAGGACTCTAGACCCAGGAGAGGGGACAGAGCAGGAGTTCAAGGTTACCTAAGAGCCGACGGAGGCTATGGGAAGGGGACTGAGGAAAGCCTGGAGAAGCAGAAGCCACAGAAGCTTCAGACTGGGTGTCAGAGGCAGCCATTATGCTGTGTACAGTACAGCTGGGCTCTGTATCCCTGAGGGTGGGGCTCAGTGACTCTCAGCTGAATCAGATCATAGGGATGGAGACAAGTGGTACAGTTTGCAACCGTGAGCAGTGGGGTGGGGTTAGGACAGCATCATTTAGGGGATACAGGAGAGGGAAGGCCTAGAAGTGGGCGGGGACATCGTCAATAGTCATGCTCACCAAAGCCAGGTATGGTGGCTCCAGTTCGTAATCTCAGCACTTTTGGGAGACTTAGGCAGAAGGATGTCCCACAGGTTAGCTTCACAGCAGGTTCCCAGGTGGTCCAGGCTAAGTAAGAGCTGGTCTCCAAGCAACAAAAAGTGTCACATTCAGCAGGTTTAAGAGTTGCTGCCTAAAGGTGCTACTGGGTGAGGTGTTTGACTGTGGGGGGGTCCAGGCAGCTGTGTCTGTACCACCAGATCCCCCCCAACCCTGTGCCCTCAGAGAGCCATGGGGAGAGAGGCTGTGGCAGCAGGATGGCCTCAGGAGTTCCCTGGTACCCTCCTCTGAGCTTCCCTGTTCATACTTGTGACCTTAAGGTCATAAGGGGAAGTCATCACTCTGGGCATTTAAAGCAAGGAGAAGGACTAGTGCCCCCCCCACAACACACCTCTCCCTCTCCCCCTCCTCCTCCCCTTCCCTCTCCCTCTCCCTTTCCCCGCTCTCTCCTGCTTGGAATGAATTCTTGCTAGGGACTTCTTGGCCTTCTCTTTGTTAGAGCAGGTCACATGATCATCTCTAGTTGCAAGGCTGTGTATGTCTCTGTGTGTGTGTGTGTGTGTGTGTGTGTGTGTGTGTGTGTGCCGGGGGTGTCTTCATGGGTTGCTCAGTGGCTGTCTTGAGACATCCATTCTACTAACATATAAAGTTCTACCCTAAGCTCCACAAGCCTGTAGCAGCTGACATCTGTGCAGAGGGGGAGAAAGGACCACAGTTGTGACATGCAGAAAAGAATGCAGAAAAAAAAAACAAACAAACAGCATTTTAGTTGGAGTTTCTATTGCTGTGATAAAACTCCATGACCAAAGCAGCTTGGGGACGAAAGAGTTTATTCAGCTTACACTTCCACATCACTGTTGATCACTAAAGGAAGCCCAGTCAGGAATTCCCACAGGGCAGGAACATGGAGCGCTTCAGGAACATACCCAAGAGTTTGTAGCAGGAAAGGAGGGAAGCTGAGACACACACCTAAGCCTGTCTCTAGAACTTCAAAGCTTTTCCATCCTCTAGGGACACACACACACACACACACACACACACACACTAGATAATGAAATGAAATAAATTCCATGTCAAAACAGGGCACCTTATCAGTAGAATGAGTAAATGTTGTTTACTGACAGCGGGAGTCTTGAATGGGCCTTGGTTAACTGTTAGTCCATCACTGGGCTCAGCATTTGGATCAAGAGTACATTTGGCTGCAGCGGAGACCTCCCCATGAGAACTGACCAAAAAAGAACATGATAGGTTTAAGCTTTGGTTTGTTTTTTGTTTTTTCCCTTCAGGGTACAGGAATTCTATAGGAAGGAAGTCCAATACTCATCAATGCAGGTTCTCAAACAGTAATTACAAGTACTTACTTTTCTCAAGCTTCCTGCTAGGCCTGCAGCAGTTCCAGCCTGTGGTCTGCAGTATAGCTATTCCAGTTCCAGGCATCACATCTCCCTTCTGTTAATTCTAGAGAATTAATGGAAAAAGGAAGAACAGGAAGCACCTGCCAGCTGAGTCTGTCCTGAATTTTTTAGGAAAGTAATAGCCTTTCCTGACGTCATCATATCTCATCTCCAAATCTCCACAGTTAGCATAGCATAGCTGCAAGAGAGTCTAGTAAAAAGGAAAGAGGGGAGAATGAGACACCAGCTGCAGCATAGCTGCAAG
>NW_021604638.1:1985663-1993249 GCF_004785775.1 Grammomys surdaster | reverse complement strand
CTGGTAGAAAGGAAAGAGGGGAGAATGAGACACCAGCTGCAGCATAGCTGCAAGAGAGTCTGGTAGAAAGGAAAGAGGGGAAAATGAGACACCAGCTACAGCATAGGTGCAAGAGAGCCCAGTAGAAAAGAAAGAAGGGAGAATGAGACACTAGCTGCTATTCCACACATCCCAGGCTTAGACCAGCACATCCTCCTGCATCCTCAGAAGGTAAAGTGAGCATATGTCACTAGACCTGGGCACCACAAGCTATAGTCTAAGAGCCAAAAAGATGCCTGTTATAGTTTAATTAAGACATGTGACTGAAATATAGTGATGGTCACTGCTTAGATATTATCTATTGCTACCTGGCTTTCTATGGCAGCAGTGGAGGAGATGTGTTAGAGAACCCCACAGTCTGCAGAATCTAAACACATGTACAGCCTGACCCTTTAGAACGAAAGTGTTCACCCATGCCAAGTCCCTGCTGCTTGGAGTATGTCTATTGGCCAGCAACAAAAACTTGCCATGTGACCCAAGTGGCCTTATCAGACCATCCCACTTTGCCTCAGTCTTTGTAGAATATTCAGGTTTACACCAAGATAATTCATTGGAACTGATGATCGTGAATGGAAATGTTATATCATAGCTAGGGTAGGTCTCCACTATAGTCTCACAGGCAGCACGCCCCAAGGAGGGAGCTTCTGGATTCTCCAGAGGAAGAAGCCAGGCTCGTTAGTGCATGCTACACAGGAGGCTGAGGCAGGACAACCATAGGACTAGGGCTAGCCTGGGCTGCTGAGTGAGTTCTAGGCTAGCCTCGCCAAGCTAATAAGACTATCTCAAAATAAAAATTAGAAAAAGGGCTGGGGGTAGTTTGCCTTGTGGAATCTCACTGCTGGGAGTCACACTGACCCTCCTTTAGGTATCACATTCTGTGAGGTCTAACCCTATCCTAACCCTAAACCCTGCCCTGTGGAGTCTTACCACGGGGAGTCACACTGACACTCTTTTAGATGTCACTGTTTCTCTGGAGGCTAAAAGCGTACCTAACAGAAGGCAGGGACAGTCGCTCCTCTTGGGCTTTCTGGTTAGTTTTCAGAGATTTGTACTAAAGTTCTCCTTGACCTGCGTGGATTCTCCATCCATCACAGACAGCTCGGAGTGGTTTTGGCTAAGCTGTCAGCTCACATGGAAGCAACTCTGAGTTGTAAGAGGTCCTATACGGTGACAATGACATACATCTTTGGGGACAAACACTCTAGAAATACATACAAGGAATCCCAAGGTCATCAAAGTGAGGCCAGACCCAAGTCGTCCCCAAACTTCAACACTGCTAATCCTGAAAGAATAAATTAAATTAAAAAACTAATGGTTGGGGCTGGAGAGCTGACTCAGCAGTTAAGAGCACCGACTGCTCTTCCAAGAAGTCCTGAGCTCAGTTCCCAGCAACCACATAGTGGCTTATAACCATCTATAAAGGGGTCTGACACCCTCTTCTGGCACTTGGGTATATGTGCAGGTGGAGCACCCATAAACATAGAGTAAATAAACCTTTAACAAAAACAAAAAACCTAGGAGCAGGAACAATAGTTCAGAGATTAAAGTCATTTACTGTTTCTAGTCTTGGCACCTCACAAATATCCTTAACTCCAGCTCCAGGGAACCAACACCTTCTGGAGGCACTGCACACATGGGGTGCACTTGCATAAATGTAAGCAAAACACTCATATATCAAAAATAAAACAAGAAAATTAAACCATGAAATGTCCTCCATAATACAGGGCAGTACAGCCCCACTCTGGGGTCCTGAAATGCCTGCTTGCTGGCTACTTTCAGGATGGGGACTAGGGAAACAGGCAGAGTAGAATTCTCCAGGCCATGTCACCTACCTGGATCCTGAACAGCCAGTCTGGAGTCACAGGGGCTGTACACACATCCATGTGCCTCAAAGGATACCGGGGAGCCAGCATGAGAACAGCAAGCACCCCACTTTACTGGAGCTCCAGGGAATTCTGAGGGCATTCGCATTTGCTCCCTTCCAAGGCCTCTACCTGGTCCAGTTTAGGATATAAGTTTTCTACTCAGGATGAGACACTGAAGCCAGAGATGGGGAACCCACAGCTGGCTGCTTCCAGATCTGGGGCCCATCGGGTCCACTTTCAGCTGCAGAGACTGAACTGCAGCCAGGGAGACAATGAGAACAGACAAGCTTTTGTTCTGACTAAACTGCTTTTTAATGGCTCCTTCCAGGCAAGCCCTGTGGAAGTCTCAACAAGGCTGCCATTGAACCACCCTGGAAGTGCCCAGTCGGGCAGAGCCAAGGAGCCAGGGAGGGCTGGCCCTTTGCTCCGCCTTGGTGGTCTGGCCACAAGGAAGGCTGGCTCTTTTGTTTGCTGTCTAAGATGGAGGGGGGAAGCAGGGAGGATGTCAGGCAGGCAGGACTGATCTACCACTCCCGTAATTAGTGCCTTTAAAGTGTCAGGAGCTCTCCGCAGGCACAGGGCACGCACACTGGCATCTACGTGTGCACTGCTCCATGACACAAGATGTCTTTCAGGAGGGGACAGGGTTTCCAGGAGCTCGGTGGTCATTCTACTAAGGGGGAAGGGGGCAGCACCTAAGCTCGACATTCCAAAGCCACCACAGGAACAACCCGTTCAGAACTTCTGAAGACTTCTGCACTCACTGGGCTCAAGCAGAATCCAGAAGAGAGGAAACAGACAGACAAATGCAGATACTGGCTTAGTAGTTACTGTTCACAAACACTTGACGGCCCAGACAGCACTCCCATAATGAAATCCTGGGTGCTCCTCGTCAAACATCCAGAGATGAAAGCTTGGGCCACAGAGCCCCTGCTCCCTGGTCCAGGAACTGTCCCTTTATGTCTTCAGCATCTCCAGGATAACAGTGGAGTCCCGATGTGGGCCAGTTCAGCCAGGGACTGGATCTCAGAGGCCGTGCGTGGGATGTGCCCTCAAGCAGCCCATGGGGAACCTCCACATGGCTGGTATTCAGTCCTGTAACCGCAGGCCTGCCTGTGTAGGGCTCAGTCTGCACAGGCGGGACACAAGTGGGACTCTCTTGTCTCTCAGATGACGAAGTCGAGTGCCGAAGGCCAAGGGAGTGAGATGCTAAGGCCAGCCTCCTCGCAGCCAGCTCCTGCTCTGAGCTCTTCTGGAGTCATTTGGAGACTTTAGATAAAGATAGCCCAGCATGCCAGGGCACAGAGGAGGAGATAGCACACGGGAGTGGTAAAGGACACTGTTCAAAGGTTTTGCCAGGGAGGGACATTTCCCAACCCAGCGGGTCATTGGTGACTTCAGGAGTGATATGTCCCCATGCAACCCAAGGCTGGTCCTCAGTAGGCCACGTTCTCTCCTCTATCCCTCCCTTCCAGCCTCTCCATCCCTTCCAGCTTCTCCCTCCCTTCCAGCTTCTCTCTCCCTTCCAGCTTCTCCCTCTCTGCTTCCTTCCTCCCTTCCTTTATCTTCCTTCTCCTTTATTCCCTTCACTTTTAATTAAACAAAAATGGGGTTCCTTTCCAGTGGCAATGTGGGGTATAGTCTCCTGGGAACCTGAATTAGTGTGTCCTTCTGGCCCCCGTGTCCATTCATGGCATGTCCATTTAAGCTCAGAGTGACTCTGGGGCAAATGAAGTTTCCACCAAATGCTTCTCATATTTTTCATACTTTCCCTCCCCATGGTAAAGGCTTTTGTTTAGAGTCACCCTTCTATCTTCTTGTAGTTAACACTGAGTGACACAGCTCTCTCTCTCTCTCTCTTTCTCTCTCTCTCTCTTTCTCTCTCTTCCTTCCTTCCTTCCTTCCTCCCCCCCCTCCATTTATTGTTTGTTTTGTTTTTCGAGACAGGGTCTCACTGTGTAGCTCTGACTGTCCTAGAACTCATTCTGTAGACCAGGCTGGCCTCCAACTCAGAGATCCACCTACCTCTGTCACACAGCTCTTAAGGGTCAGAGCTTCGAAGGGTTGAGGGTTGTATGCAGACTTCATTTTTCTCTTTATTTATTATTTCCCTCCTGACTTTTTAAAAAAATATTTATTTATTTTAATTTTATGTATATGAGTGCATGTATGTGTGTGCACCACATGCCTGCAGTGCCCAGGGAGGCCAGAAGAGGGCGTCAGATCCCCTGGAACTGCAGTAACTGACAGTTTTGAGCATCCGTGTGGGTGCTGGGAATTGAACCCCAATCCTCTGCAAGAACAAGTGTTCTTAGTGCCCCTTTTTCTTCCTTTCTTCATTTCTCTTCTTCTCCCTACTCCCTCCCTCGCTTCTTTTCCTCCTTTTCCTCATAGCCACGCCTACCACAGAAAGGATAAATATGAATTTTTTTTCTTCACATAAAAGAGAAAGAAAGGAGATATGGGGTTGGGAGTTGTAGGGGGTTTCCATTGGTGGGAACCCCCTAGATTAGAGGTTCTCAACCTGTGGGTCTAGACCCCTTTGAGGTCCAATGACCCTTTCACAGGAGTTACCTAAGACTATAGGAAAAAAAAACAAATATTTACATTATGATTTATAACAATTGAAAAAATACAGTGAACTAGCCACAAAAATAATTTTATGATTGGGAGGGTCACCACAACATGAGGAACTGTATTAAAGGGTCGTAGCGTTAGGAGTGTTGAGAACCTGCCCTCGAAAGAGTTGATACTAGGGAATCTGCAGCACAGATGGGTAAAGCAACTCGCCCTGGGTCACACAGCTTCACAGCAATGCGGAGCTCAAAGAGGGGCTTGCCTCCAGAGCCCCCCCACCCCCGACCCCCACATCCACTCTGCACGGAAGGACTGACCTGCAAGCAGCTAGGAAGCCAGACAAAATCTCTGCCCTGAGTCGCTCCTCAGGTGATCAGCAAGATAAAGGGCAGGAGAATTTGGGTCTTGATTCCCTGAGAACCTTCTGCAGGCTTCCTGCCTCTCCCAGCCGGCAAGACACATGTGTAAACACTGAAGGCCAAGATTCAGACAGATTAGGGTTCGTGTTGGACACACATCACTGGCTTGGCCATGGAAACCTCACCGAGTCTCTTAACTCTTTTTAAACTTTGTCCTCCTGCCTGGGAAATCCCGGCTGATGGCTGGACAAGCCTTGGAGGCTGCGGTTGCAAGCCAGGGTGCAGGGGTGGAGGGTGGGGTGGGGTGGGGGTGCGCAGCTACAGTGGCGATACAAGCCATTTTGCAAGTTGGGGTGGAGGGGAATTAAAGGAGGGGGAGAGTGTTCAAATGTCATCAGTGTTTAAAAACAGGAAAACAAAAATGAAGGGCGCTACAGAGACGCCTCAGTCGGTGAAGTACTTACTGAGCCAGCGTGGGACCTGAGTTTGATTCCCAGCACCTATAAAGACAAGGAAAACGAACGGAAAGGCCCTCACAGTGGCTTGCACCTAACATCTCAGTGCTGGAACGGTGGATGCAAGCAGATTCCTGGGGTCTGCCGAACAGAGACCAGGGAGGCCAGCTGGATTCTCCGACTCTAGGTTCAGCAAGAGAGCCTGTCTCAAAAAATAGTTTAAAAAAAAAAAAAAGACCGAGGAGATTGTCAAAGACACTGGAGGTCAACCTCTGGCCTCACGCTGACCATGTGTACACACGCGCATGCGTGCTCTCCCTTCCCTCTCCCCCACCAAGTCCCAGCTTCTGGGGAAGCAGAGACAAGCAGATCAAGTGCTCTGTGCTTCACTTGCCAAGGGCTGCAAAGCTCAAAGCTGCAGTGACCGTCCACCACTCCAGCTGTGCTGGGGAGCAGCCTGAGCTGCTTTAAGCTGGCTATGGTGGTACATGATTGCAATCTCAGTACTTGGGAGTCTGAGACTTGGAATTCCTTTGGGTTAAGGCTAAACTGAGCTACATACTGAGGACTTTTCTCAAAATCAAAACCAAATCGTTTTCTCACATTAAAAAGGTGGGAGTTGGGGAGTGGAGAGATGGCTCAGCAGTTAAGAGCACTGGTTGCTCTTCTAGAGGTCCTGAGTTCAATTCCTAGCAACTGTACGGTGGCTCACAACCATCTGTGATGGGATCTGATGCCCTCTTCTGGTGTGTCTGAAGACAGTTACAGTGTACTCATATACATAAAATAAATAAATCTTTTTTTTTTTTTGGTTTTTCGAGACAGGGTTTCTCTGTGTAGCCCTGGCTGTCCTGGAACTCACTCTGTAGACCAGGCTGGCCTCGAACTCAGAAATCCACCTGCCTCTGCCTCCCAAGTGCTGGGATTAAAGGTGTGCGCCACCACTGCCAGGCCAATAAATCTTTTTTAAAAGGTGAGAGTTTATTATAGATCATACATAGATAAATATCTAGATGCATACGTGTGTGTGTGTGTGTGTGTGCGTGTGTGTGTGTAAAAGGACATAGCATGGAGAGGCTTTGATAATATCTATGGCTTCCTACATTCAGGTGGGTCTGTCTGTCCCTACATAGCCCTATATGGGATTCTGATATATGGGACATGGGAGGGACAACCATCCCTGCTGGCCCAGTCCCTGGACCCCAGACAGCAGTGACAGCTTTTTCAACCCCAGCACAAGGCCAGTTCACCCTCCATATGTGGTCGGAGGAAGCAAAAACCAGTATGAATTCCTGTGCCTCCGCATGGGCTCCCACACACAGCAGTGGCCCTGACAGCGGAGGGGCCATCTGTCCTCATCCTGCCTGCCTCAGACCTCTTTCTCCTTCTTGGCGTGGGGTCTTATGTTTCCCAAGCAGCTTTCTGGAAAGAGCTTTGTCCCCACAGTATCACTGGTCACCCCCAAAAGCCTATGAGCATTGTGTCTGTCTCCTTCCTGATAAGTCCCGGGGCAGGGGACAGCCCTCTTCCTGCCTCAGGCCCACACAACACTTGCAAGCTCCTAGTGGGAAGCTTTGAGGTAGGACACCGCTGAGCTGATCCTGTTAGCCGGGTAAAACAATTTAGAGAGGAGGTGAGAGACTGACACACTTCCTCAAGGTGAAGACTGTAGGCCACACAGGCTGACGGGCTCAGACCGTGTGCAGGGAGTAGTCAGGAGTGCCTCGGGAGACTCCTCCTCTCAGAGACCCAGTTGCTTCTACATCTATGGGATGCTTGCCCTACCTCCCACCTGCTGGGCAGGAGGGAAGAACTTTGCTTTCCACAGGATCCTGTAGCCCAGGGACTTTCACTGACCTGGTGAGCATTACCACTACCACCCACAGTGACAACAAACCCCTGGCTACACCCATGAGTGGCAATGGGGAGGGGTCACCTGTGTGGCTCAGGAACCCCTGGCTGGCGAAGAACTTCTTAACAAATGTTTATTTTATTAAAGTTTATATGTGCATTGTTGTTTTGCCTGCATGGATAAGAACGTCATATCCCCCTGTGGATGAGCAGTCGGTGCCCTTAACCACTGAGCCATCTCTCCAGCCCCAGCCAGGAACTTAAAATTACCTGCTCATCAATGACGTTCAATCTGGAAATTGAATTAGAGCTACATTCCCCAAGCTACTCAGACCATCTGCATAATCTTAAAATGCTAACTTCTGTGATTGGTGAGGTGATGATAATCCCTACCTAATGGCTGGCTGTTGTTGCCATGGAGCTAATGGCTGGCTGTTGTT
>NW_021604638.1:1955442-1985653 GCF_004785775.1 Grammomys surdaster | reverse complement strand
ATGGCTGGCTGTTGTTGCCATGGAGCTAATGGTTGGCTGTTGTTGCCGTGGAGCATTTAGGGAGCCCTGAGTAAATGAGCTTCTGCCTGCCATCACTGAACCAGGGAGATGGGCTCTGCTGACAGGAAGACATTTGGAAGTTGGAATAGAGTGTTGCTCCCAGCGCTTGCCTGACATGGGTGAGGCCATGAGTTCAACATCCAGCACCACACAGAGATACAAAACAAACAATATCCCGGACGTCTGTACTGGCATAGCAGCCTCTAGCAAGGGGTGTGACCTCACTGTGCCGCCTCTGCTTCCTCTCCGTGCCTGGGTTCCTCACAGACAGACACAGGCTCAGACTCGTCAGTCATTAGAGAAGTACTTATACGGACCTGGTTAATAGTATACCATCTGCCCTTCCAAACAGATTCCAGTTCTCAGTATCACCACTTAAGTATTTCAGTGTCGTAAGCATTTGTGAGTAGCCCTGTCAGCCTCCTTAGCACCTACTGAGAGGGCCTCTCCTGGAGCTTCTGTAGATGGTACAGAAAAAGACCCCATTAGAGTGGTGTCTGGAGTTTGCAATGATGTTGGGGTGGGGTGGGGCAGTTTCCCACAGAAGCAAGGTGATGAAACGTGTGTGTATGTGTGTGTGTGTCTGTGTCTGTGTGTCGTGTGTGTGTGTTCTGCTTTGTTCTTCTTTAAAGGCTGTCGTCAGGGGGCTGGGAGATGGCTCAGTTGGTAGAATGCTTCTTACACAGGTGTGAGCACATGAGCTCAAATGCTCAGAACTCACATAAAAAAACAAATCTGGGTGTAAAGTGCATGCCTGTAACACAGCACTGGACATGTGGGTGCATGGCTATAATGCAGCACTGGGGAGGCAGAAAGAAGAGGGTCTTCGAAGTTCACTGGCCAATCAGCCTGGCATAATTGGTGAGCCTCAGGTCCCCAGTGAGAGAGAGTGTCTCTGTGTTTGGCATCTGAGGAATAGCCCCTAAGAATGACTCTGACCTCTACAAGAACATGTGTGCACATGCACTCGTGCGCACACGACACACACACCACCAGGGAAGACAAGGAAAGGCTAAAGGAATATTCCCGAACTGCTCATGTGTTTGAGGAAGGACTTTACATCTTTCATTCATGTTTTGACATTTATTTATTTATGTCTCAGTGTTTATATGACCTTCACGATGGAGAAATAATATAAGCAGAGTCCGCCTGTGGGAAACCAGCCAGCGCCGTGCTCTGAGGAGGGGGTAGGGATGCACTGTGGAATCCTAGCTGTGGGGCTCACAGGTCACATTCCACTGCAATGACCTGGAAGGAGCTGCCGCATACTTTCAGAAGGAATCTCAGAGCATCTAGTGTGCTTTTCTGGGGGTGACCCAAGAGCTGGGTTGGGGCATGCCTTCTGAGTCAGAGGTGTAAGCAGTAAGGGAGAAGGGCCTCAGATGCTATGCCAGCCCTCCTGAGCCACCAGAGACCAAGGACTTCTGGGACCAGAGGCTGGAATGCACTGCATCAAGGTGGAAGAGGAGACAATGGAGGGACAGAGAGCCAAGGAGGCCCAGTCCTCTGGAGCCACTCAGGCCCCTCCAGAGCTTTCTTCTCTGCACCCAGGGTCTGTGAGATGACTGAGCTGCTTTGCTCACGTGCTCGGTTAGACATGGCAGCACCCTGGGTTGTATCATTGCTTGCTTCCTGCAGCTGGCAGTCTGAGAGCCAGTGTGGCGTCGCAATCTCAGATTCTACAGGTGGGGGCAAGAAAATCAGAACTTCCAGGCTAGGGCTACATATTAGATCCTGCATCAAAAGAAAAGAGGGAGGGAGGGAAGGAGCGAGGGAAAGAGGAAAGGAAGGAAGGAGGAAGGGAGAGAGGGAAGGAAAAAGGGAGGGAGGGAAAGAGGAAAAAGGGAAGTAGAGGGGAAGGGGGGAGAAATGGAGGGAAAAAAGGAGGGAGGGAAAGGGGAAAGAAGAAAAAATATTATGCCTGGGTTTGGAGTACAGCTCAGTGGTAAAGCCCTTGGGTAATCTGTGTGGGGCTCTAGGTCCCACCCCTGTAGCCCTCACAACCTCCAGGAGTACACATCACATTGGCTAGCTCGAGAAATTCTCTTCTCTAAACAAATAAATGAAGAGGCATTTCCTAAAACGGGGCACAGGAGCCCCAGATTTCTGGGGTTGGCATGAGTATGACCGAAGCCCTGCCCAGGCTCCATCCCCAGCTGTGTACAATACAATCAAAGAGCTTAAAGAGATTCAAACAGTTGAATCCAAATCACACAAATCAGAAATGGCAGCGTTTATACATTTGGACATTTCTGAAGTGTTTTCCAATTTTCACAAGCTGTGAGTTTGAACTTAAGACTCATAATAGATTTGAAATAACCACAAAACCAAGCAATAAATAAAGCGGCCACCACACAAGACTGACTGTCTTTGCTGGAGAAATACGTCACAGGCTGTGATGATTTGGGTGAGAAATATCCCCAGGGTCCCTGTGAGCGAACACTTGGTCCCCAGTGGAGGTTCTGGGACCTTTAGGAGGTAGAGTCATGCTGGAGGAAGTGTGTCAATGAGGGTGGGCTTTGAGGGTCCATCGCTTCACCTCACTTCCTGCCCCCTCCCCCTCCCCTCCCCCGCTCTCTGCTTCTTATGTATCTCTGTTCTTATGACTTGTCCTCCCTCCCATTAATGGACTCTAGTCTCTCAAACCAAAAACCAAACTATGCCCCCCTCCTTAAAATTGCTTTTGATAATGACGTTTTATCACAGCAACAGAAAGGGAGCTAACACAGAGATTCCTTTTATCATATAGCCCAGAAAACATTTAAAGAGAGGAACTCTTTAAAATATAGAAAAAGCTGTTGCTTATCTGAAAATAGGAAAGCCTTAATAGTGTGGATATCACTCTCTCTCCTTGTAGACTAGGTTAAGACATGTCTCGCTGTATTCTCTCCCAGCCTTCGAGAGCAGAAGGTGGGATTTCTGAAGCCCTAGAGGATTCTTGACTCTCAGAACCATATCCTTAACAAAGAGAGACTGGGATGAGATAAAACACCGACAGGACCAAGGTGGCTTGAATAGGGGTGTGTGGGGGATACTGGGATGATCCCATGAGAGAGAGCCACCTGACCACAGGTCCCAGTGGATAGTATTTATTTCTAACTAGCTTGGGGGCAGAAATAACAGCCTTTTCTCTCCTCTCTCTCCTCTCTCTTCTCCCTCCCTCCCTCCCTCCCTCCCTCCCTCCCTCCCTCCCTCTCTCTCTCTCTCTCTCTCTTTCTAAAAAGATAAGAGAGACCAGAGATATGTTTGGTGGAGATGCTCAGTGGTGAGAGGGAAGGGGATGCCTCTGCAGGCCCTTGCTGAGGCACTCCTTCCCCTGAGGGAGGGGAGCTGTGAGAAGGGGGGGTGGGAGAGGAGAGGCCTAGAGGCTGGCCAAGAGCACGTGGAGTGGGGGGGGATGGGGAGAGAGGGGGAAAAGGTTGAGAGAGCAGGGCAGGAGAGCAAGAGAGAGAGGAGGGGGCTAGCAGCCCGTGAGTCAGGCACGCCTGGCTGTTGCCAGGTAACCGTGGGGCGGAGCCTAGACTAAATGCCAACACTTGGAAGACCTGTGTTAAGGGCCTTTCTTCATCATATCACCCTGCTTCCTGTTGCCTCTCCTGTGCTGAGCAGTTCTGGTTACTGAGGGATGAGGAAGCTAGGTCTCTGTCCTCAGGAAGCTCAGAGCCCCAGAAGAGGCGGCGACTAAGCACAAACAGGTGAACCTCGGTTAAGTGGACCAGGAGAGAGGTACATATGAAATGAGTCAACAGCATTAGTAGGGAAAGCTCATCCTTTTTCTGGATGGAGAGTCTGGGCTCAGAAAGGTTGAGCTCCGCATGCGAGGCTGGACACGATTTCTGAACCAAAAGGGAGACATGCCAAGTTCATGTCAGATCCTTAGGAACCCAGGTCCTCCAGGGATCTGGCTCAGGGTGAGCAGAACTAGCCCTTTGTCGTGGGTGGTGGCTTTTTTTTTTTTTAAGGTTTTTTGAGACAGGGTTTCTCTGTGTAGCCCTGGCTGTCCTGGAACTCACTCTGTAGACCAGGCTGGCCTCGAACTCTCGAACTCAGAAATCCACCTGCCTCTGCCTCCCAAGTGCTGGGATTAAAGGCGTGCACCACCACCACCCGGCCTAGGTGGCTTTTTTGTTTATTTTGTTTTGTTTCAGTTATCCTCAGGAGGACAGCCACACAACAGGCAAGCTTCAGAAGGGACTTGAAGAGGCAAGAGAGCAAGGTGACAACATGGAGCCACCTCTCTCCTGGGTTTCACACACTCCTGCTCCCCTCTTTTGTCCGTGGGAGACAGACCTGTATCACAGACTCCACCAGAGGTAGCAACCTCCTCTGGGACTTGTGAAAAGTCCCGAGGTGGCTGGAGGGCTGGGGAGGAGCTACCAGGCAGCCGCGGAACAAAGACACCGGACCTGCTGTTCCTTTGAGAGAGACTCAGGGTTCGGGTGCCTGGCAGAAGTTCCCACCTCCATGACAAAGGTGAGGGGAGGGAGTGCTCTGCCAGCAGCTGCAGTCCGCTTCTGCCCTGCAGGCATCCTGCCTGGTTCAGAGAGGAGTAGCCGAGCAGGCCCTGTGCCTGCCGCAGCTGCTTACAGCACCTGCACTTCAAAGGCCACGTCCCAGCCCCGCGACGGGAGACGGAACCAGAAAAACACAGTCGGCTCCAAGCAAGCCTCAGCCAGCATCCCTGGCAGAGACGCTGTCTCGATTCCCCCCCCCCCCCCCGGGCTGAGACCTGCTCATACCCTGGTCCTCTGAGCACTCCCCTAGACTCTGTCAGGAAGAAGTCTTAGTTTCCTTTTCTGTTGCTACAATGAAAACACCTCCACAAAAGCAACTTGAGGGAGAAAGGGCTTGTTTTATCTGGTACTTCGAGACAGAGTGGATCGGAGAGAGAGAGAAGCCAAGGCAGCAGGAGCTGGAAGTAGCTGGTCACGTGGCTCCCACCATCCGGAAATAGAGGGATGAATGCGCATGTGTGGGCTCAGCCCCATTTTGTACAGTTCAGGATCTCCTGCCCAGAGAATGGTCCTGCCCTGTTAAAATTCTTCTTCCCACATTAATTAACTTAGTCAAAACAATTGCCCATCCAAGCTAGAAATATGGCTCAGCAGATTCAAGAGTACTGGCTGCTCTTCCAGTGGATCGGGTTTGATTCCCAGCACCTACATGACAACTCCCAACCATCTATAACTCCTGTTCTAGAGAATCCAGTACCCTCCTCTGGCCCCTGTGAGCATCAGGAAGCAAGAGGTGCACAGACAAATATGTAGTCAAAACACGCATACATATAAAATTTAAAAGGTAACTAAATAAATAACTAAGTTTTGAAGATAATTCCCCATAAGCATGGCCAGAGGTGTGTTTCCCAGGTGATCTAGATCTTGTCAAGATGACACTGTCATAGGAGTCATTGCTGGTATCGGGCTCCAAACCCAGTGACATCACATCTAGTGTCATACATTCCCAGAATCCACCTGGCTACCTCCCTCCTTTACCTGGGAGAGGCTAAGGCCCCGCCCATATAAGACAGGCGGAACCCCCTGACCTCGCTCTCTTCTTCTTCCTCTTCTTCCTCTCTTCTTATATCTTCTTCTCCCCCCACCCCCATCTTTGCCCTGTCTCCTGAATAAAACCTACTTGGAACCATTTGGTCTGGTCTGGTCTGTTCTAAGCCATACGAATATTTCAGTCATTTTTGTTAGCATTCCTCCTAGACTCTACCCCACAGTTACCTGGCAACAGCCAGGTATGCCTGACTCAGTATAAAGGGGGCTGCTTGCCCCTATCTCATCTCTCTCTTACTATCTTATTCTCTTCCCTTCTTCCCTCTCTGTCTCCGTTCCCTTCCCCCCTCCAGATGTTCATGGCCAGCCTCCCTTCTTCTTCTTCTTCTTCTTCTTCTTCTTCTTCTTCTTCTTCTTCTTCTTCTTCTCTCTCTCTCTCTCTCTCTCTCTCTCTCTCTCTTTCTCTCTCTGCCTTTCTCTGTCTCTACTCCCTCCTCAACTCCCTCCCCATGCCCTAAATAAACTCTATCCTATACTATATCCGTATGGCTAGTCCCCCAGGGGGAAGGGATCCCTCGGCATGGGCCCGTAGAGGCACACCTCCCACCTCAGCATACTAGGCCTCTACCAAACACATTCTGGTTCTTTCTTTCTTTCTTTTTATAAAAACACAACACTTTCTACAACCTCATTGCAAGCTTCTGAAACCACAGGCTGTGGGCAGAGTAATGGGAAAGTGTAGGACCTTCAAATTCCAGGGACTCAAATTGACTGTCCAGTTCATAAAAATCAAGGATCATGAAGACAGCTGAAGGTCGCTTTTGACCAAGCAAGAGAGATTTTTGATCAAACTAATGAGAGTGGATCTAGAAAAGTTGCGAATAGAGTCCTAGTCAGGCCTGTTTAATCTCTCCTGGAATGGCCTGGCCTGGCCCTGGCTTGACTCATGTCGCCCATTCTTGGGGGCATCCTCCCGTGTGAGGCATGCTCTTGGGGACACGTGACGGCAGGTTCCCTTCTTCCCCCAGTCCTAAACAACGCTAACCCTCTCCCTTGTTTCCTCCTCCCCACTTCCTTCCCCTCCTTTCCCCCCCCTTCTCCACCTCCTCTTAAAAGATTTTTTGTTTTTGTTTTTGTTTTTGTTTGAGACAGTGTCTCACTAGGCAGCCTTGGCTGGCTAGAACTCAATGTATAAATCAGGTTGCCCTCAACTCACAGAGATCCTCCTGCTTCTGCCTGCGGCGTGCTGGGGTTAAGGATGTGAGCCACCATACCTGACCTTGAACGCAGTTTCATTAGCTACATGGATTTCATTATGACATTTCGTGTATATGCATAGTCTATGTAGACCACAGCCGTATTCTAGCCCCAGAACCTTCTTTGTTCTATTCCTAACTTCTGCTAACCCCCCGCCTCCTCCCAATGGATCTCATCTACTTCCATGGCTTGTCTTTGCATGACTCAGTGAGTTTCCGAAGAATTACTTGAGGAAGATCACCTTTCCCTGCACCAGTAAAGAAAATGTCCCTCTCCTCATTACCATCAACCATTAGCTGCATATTCTGTGAGCTCCTCCCCTGTCTTTTCTGGGACCTCTTTATATCCTGACCAGCTGTGGGAGGTGCCTCCCCACTATGAAGGAAAGTCCTCCTCAGACTTTTACAGAAATGTCCTCACAGACACACCCAGACATTTGTCTCCTGGGTGATCATCAATTCTGTCAAGTTGACAGTCAAGATTCCATGATGCCAAGGGTGGGTGTATCTCATAAGATTCAAGGAGGCCCTTGTAGGTCTAAAGTGGCTTCCCATGCAATCCAGCTACAGGGACAACATCTGTCTGTGACAGAGAGGACAGACAGTCTGCTCAACGGTGGGAGAACATGGAAAAGCCTGAGGGCTGCAGAGTCTAGCTTCAGACTGTGAATACCATCCTTCCTTCTAGGAGAAGATGCTGCATCTTTAGTTTGCCTGTACCTGGCTGACCTTTGACCCCCGCCCTGCTGCTACCTGGAGTCTGACTGATACAGTGAGGAGAAGCTTCTGTCGTAGATTTGCTATGAGGATTCAAGGTAACGATGTTTACAGAGTCCTTTGTGCATCTCTCCAAACCGTGCCTGTGGATGTTGACAGATGCTTTCTGGGTCACAGACACCCTACAGCATGGTGACTGCTACTCCCAAATTGTGGTCCCTTGGAGTCCCTCCTGTGACTCTTGACGCATGTCAGCTTTGGGAAGGTGTCTGAGGTCAGCCTTTCATAACCTTCATTTCACTCACAGGGAAGCTGAGGCTCGAGGATCTGAAGGAACATACCCAAGAATCTGTAGCAAGAAAGAAGGGGAGCTGAGACCTGAACCTGAGCCTGTGTTGAGAATGTCAAAGCTTTGCCATTCTCTAGACACAGACAGACAGACAGACAGACAGACAGACAGACAGACAAGCACGCATGCACGCATGCAGGCAGCCAGGCAGGCAGGTAGGAACCCCATTGGCAACCTTTTACCTAGGAATAAGATATTGTGTTGGAACCACCACAGACCCCGCCCCTTGGAGGGGAGTGGCCTTTGGGCCCTCATTGCCCCTTGGTATTTTCCTCATAGAAGCTATGTTGCCAGGAAGGCAGGGAGAGCCAAGCCCTGGCTCAACATCCTCACTAATAGAATTAGGATGTTCCTTCCGGTTGGGAAGGATTGCTTTTGGAGCGGACCAAACAAGGCACATACTCAGCTGCTTGGAGGCAAGAGGCAGGCTTGGCTTTGGCAGCAGAGGTGTCTTGGGTCTCAGGGCACGACAAATGGAGAGGGGTCTGTGAGTGGCGTTCCAGGTCATCATTATGGGAAGAGTTCTTATGTGCCTGTCCTGTTCTCTGCTTCTGAGTCATGATCAGTCCTGAGAGCTTCTTTGAAAATCTTTCCATCTGATCAGCCCAGTGAAGGGGGTACCCTGAGGGGGACCTCTGGCGGTCTCCTCTGACCTCATCACACCACCTGCTCAGATGAACCACTGACTCTGTTTGCTCTTCAATTCCTCCCCAGCACTCTTTGCAGATGTTCTTGGCTAGCTTCAACTTGGACGTTGCACAGTGGACTCCCTCTGGAGCAAAGAGCTAGATGCTAATGAAGTCACCACCAGGCTCCCTGGAGCCTTCTGGAGGCAGCAGTCAAGACTGGCAATCTATTCTGGCAGCCTGGAATCACAGGCTCCCAAGGGCTTTCAAGTCTTGTGACTCAGGGCAGGAGATGAATACACCCATGAATCTGCAATTGTACACCCTCCTGTGTCACGTGCAACCAATCAGTGTGCACAGTGCCTGTCAGATTGAGCCTCCTGCTCTGTGTCCAGACAAGGGCCCCAGCAACATCTGTGCTTTGACTCGAGGAAGGTTCATCCCAGGGTACAGGTTCTTATTCTGGTCACAGGTAAATGGCACCAAGTCTGAGGTCATGCTGATCTTTTTGACTCTGGCTCAGTGTTACGCAAAATCCAGATGTGACTGGCTCCTCCCCAGGCTGCCATGAGAAACATGTGGCTAGATGTTTCTAGATGTGGCCATGTCTGCTGGATGCTGGTCCCTGTTCATAGCTCGCACTGCCTTGAAAGTTATCTACTTCCAACCTGGGATTGCCAAGGCAGCCATCTCTTTCTAGTACTGGTTCCTAACTCCTCTTACTTTCAGTGCAGTGTAGTGGCAACAAAGTGTGACAAAGTCACACAGGTATTAGGTTCCAGGCTTTTCTCATTGCCTCTCCCACTCAAGTAAAGAATATATTTCAAAGAAACTAGAATACATACCCTTTCAGCTCTTGACCTATGTCTCTCCCCCTGTTTGGTTGCTCTAGCTATCATCTGTCTGTGTATCATCTATCTGTCTGTCTATCTACTATCTATCTATCTACCTATCATGTATTGATCATCTATTTCTACCATCTGTCATCTATTGATCATTTCTACCTATTATCTATTTATCATCTATTGATGACTGTTTCTATCATCTATGTATCATCTACTATCATTTATCCAATATCGATCTGTCTTCTATCATAACACCAACTCTTAACTAGTTCTATAACTATTCATCTATGTATGTATGTACATATATATGAATACATATATCTATCAATCTGTCATCTATTAATCATCTATATTTATAGCTATCCTTCAATCATCTATCTATCATCAATCGGTCTTCCTGTCTACCTATCCACTCTTTGAGTTGTTACCTTGAGTTTAATTCTGAAAAGAAAGCAACAGGCAAGGAATCTGACTTGGGACTGCAAAATTTCCAACAATTTCAGCTGCAGTTTAATACCTCAGGTAAAAATACGTAAGGTCATCAATATGCAGACTGCTTTTGTCTTTAGCGACTAGTAAAATTATATGTGTAGCAATTTTTTAAAAAAAATTTAAAGTGATTTCTTAAAAAAAAAAAAAAAGATTTGTTTTTGTTATTTTTAATCGTGTGTGTGTGCATGCTCAGAGGCCAGAGGTGTCGGATTCTCCTGGAGCTGCAGTTCCGGGAGGGGGTTAGCCGTCTGATAAGGATGCTAGGGACTGAACTCGGGTTTCCTGGAAGAGCTGTACATGCTTTTAGCTGCTGTGTCATCTCTAAAGTCCCCAAATAAATTTATGACTTATCATCACAAACATTTGATTTGTGCACCTATTTTATATACCTGTATACCAGAGGCCATGTTAAAAAAAAAAAAAAAAAAAAAAAAAAAAAACTTGGGTAAAATGGGGGCAAGTGAAAAGGTTGAAGGTTTAAGAAGCTTTGGCCTGGTGAAGCCCCATAGGACCTGGCTTCACTTCTGTTATAAGACTTTCTTGTCTCCAGTGCTGAGAGTTGAGCCTAGGACCTCCTGCATGCTAGGCAAGCATCCCTTGATTCTACTTTAAAAGCACAAGTGTCCAAGGTTCCAGAAGCCAACCTATAGAGTTCCACATGCTGCTTGATCCCAAAGCCAAGATGGACCATACCTTGCAGGCCAGGCTGTTTGTGAGTCCTCCCATCCCCTGCCACTGCTGCCACTGCTGCCACCCCCTCCCTAAGAGGTGCCACCCTCCACAGAGGTACTCCTTTCTCTGCAAAGCAAGCTGAAACCTGCTGAACACAGGCCAATCATTACTGAGCCTGCCTTTAAATTTCCCAGAAGGCGATGCTGTAGTTTCAGAGGTGGGCCAGGCCTGGGGTGAGCCTCTTGGAGGAGCTGAGTCAGCACTTAAGCGTTTGCAGGCAACTTCACAAAGGACATGGCCTTGGTTGGTGACCTCTTTAGTCCTCCAGGTCACCTTGAGAATATGGGCAGTGGACTTGGAGTGAGTGCTGGAGAGAGAAGGCTCTGTTAGGTCTGTGTGAGCAATATTTAGTAGGAGTTAGTGTCTCTATGTGATGAAAGGAAATTCAGTCTCAGGGAGGGTCAGGAATCTTCCTGGATGACACAGCTGTGATGCCGATACTTAGCATCTACAAGTGCTCGGAGGTCTGAGTCTAAGTTCTACACTCCAAGCCTGAGCTAGCCTGAACTAGCTAGTCCAGGATTTCCCCTCTCCCAAAACCAGGAGACAATTTTCTACACAGAGAAAGAGAATATTAGTAATGAGAGTGATCCAGGGGCAAGAGCTTGCATCTATGTCAGGAAGAGGACTGAGGTGGTCTCCAATGGCTTACCAGTGCCTTCCCTGGGACCCTTGGCTTATTAGGCAAGGTCATGGCCAACAGTACCTCGGAACACCAAGGGCAAAGCAGGGAGATATGGGTAAAGCAAAACGAGCCGTGTAACCCGTCTGTGGGAGGTGGACTCTTCTGTGACAGGATGGCCATCTTCCGCAGCTTTGCTGAGTGAGAGGCTGCACCAGGTGTGCTCAGCCTTGTTTGATACCCATACAAGGAAGTCGCCTGATGGTGCATTTTTCAGAATGTGCCTGTCACTGAGTCTCACAGTGACTATCATATATTTTGCCTTTGGGTCCCAGTAAGTTATAAATCACAGACAACCCAGTGAAATAACTCAACAGGAAAAGCAAATATTGGTGCATGTACCAAGTCCCAGGTACCAGCTTCAGGTAGGCCTGTCTTCAGAGATTCAACCACCCTTTCTTTCAGGGGCCACTCTACAAGAAAGATGGCGGTCAGACAGACACTGTGCCTAGTACTCAACAACTCTACTGGGAAGAAGAGTCTCCTGAAGATGACAAAAGAAACACGGGACAGTGGTATGCTGACTCCCCACCCCCACCCTGATGTGGAAACTTCAGGTTTCTTTGGAAAGTCAGTGATGTCAAATGATGTTTTACTGGGCCGTGCACATGAAAGGATGTTTTTCTGGAGCAGACACGTGAAAGGATCTTGAGGAAGGAGTATGAACGCGATCTCACAGACAGCACTGAGCCTTGGTTTGGATTGCTCTGCCTTGCCATTCTTCACCAACGACACATGTGTATTGGTTCGCCTTACATAGCGTTGTTGAGCTCAACTTGTGGTAATGCTGCCATTGAGAGAAGCTCTCTCAAGGGCTACTCACAAGATCCTGCGGTGTGGGGAAAATTTAAGAAGGCCGCCAGCCACAGCGGCGCAAGCCCGAAAGGGGCTTCTGCTGCCACCGTGGCGGGTCCCACATCAGGGAAGAAGATCCTACAGTTCCAGCGGCCTGAGGGCCTTGGCGGCGGCAGGCCCCAGTAACACAAGGAAGTCCTTGGTTCCAAAAAGGTTTATTGTCATGGCGAATAATAGATGGATCTAGGCGTACCCCCAAAAAACTCAGGGCAGTCCCAAGTTATATAGGGAGGGAGGAAGGGGGAGGATTAAGGGAGGGTCTGGGGGAGGCATGTTTAATTTGCTCTGCCCTCTGGCCTTCATTAGTATGTAAATCTCTAGGGCCTGAATAGCCTGACCTATGTGACTCTATGGAAATGTGACTGTTTTTTAGGATCCTAGATGATGGGAGGGACGAAACTCCTGCCGGTTCTCACACAGAATTCCACGGAGAATCTCGGGGTTCTAAGTAACTGCTCAACCATGACCCAGGATACCCTTATGCAGTCCCACACTGCGGCAGCTTGCCGCTTCAGTGGCCTCACCTTACTCAAGCCAGTTGGCAAGCCTGGAGGTTCTTCAGGGTTGAACTACAGCCGCTGGTTCGTGCCTGGTGTCTGCCTGCCGAGAGGACTGGTCTGCAGCTGCTGAGTTATATTTATAGTGTTTGCTACGGGACCGAACTGCTGCCAAAGAAGGTCAAACTCACACCCTAAGAAATATTTTCTCTTCCACTACTTCTGTTGGGTTGTGGGCTAGAGGTGAGGTTGAACTTTTATTAAAAGTAGATTACAAAAAAATGTATGCCTCTACCACCCCACCAATCACTGCTGGTGCCTGTCTCCGATGCAATCGCCGTGGCAGGGGAAGAGACTCATAGGATGTGACCTAATCCCTCCACCTGGACCTCCCCCCTCTGCTTCTATCTCTACCCCATAGAGCTGTCATCTCACAAATCTGTCAAGGGTGATGCTCAGAGCTCTCCTGCCCCAACCACTTCCCAACAAGCAGCTTGTCAGCTGGCAACTGCACTATGATAGTTAACGGTGGCTGTCACCTTGGTTGGATCTAGACAAGCCTCTAGGTGTGCTTCTAGAGGATTATTCGGATTAGGTAACCAAGGTGGCAAGAGCCATCCTGAATGCAGGCCTCTTCCTTCCATAGTTGGGGCCCTGGACTTCGTGAAAAGGACACAGGAAGCTGAGTACTGGCTTCATCTCTGCTTCCTGATTGGGGTTGCAATGTGACCTCACATTCCTGTTGCCATGGTTTCTCCACCAACATGGGCTGTCGTACAATCAAACTGTGAGCCAAAATAAACCCTTCTTCAAGTTGCTCTGCTCAAGTATTTGTCTATAGCAACAAGAAAAATAACTGATACACACAGCTTTAATACAGGAGTCTCCCAGAGCTGTATCAAACCATTGCTAGACCTTGTTCCTACAGTCACACCTAGAGAGCTGAGCTTGCAAACATCTCCACTATCATCCTTTCTTACACCATGGCCCCGATCCCTGCAGTGTCTGAGGCTGCTTCCTTGCAATGGTGCCCAAACCTTGTCCCCTGTGTCTCCCAGCCACAGGCAGAGACCTTGACCCTGGTCTCCAAGTCTCCCAGGCACACTTCCTGTTTCACCCCCTATGCTGTTCCGTGTCCTTTGGCTCTTAGTGACCACTTATGGAGACCACCGGGCTCTGTCTTGCTTGGTGGGCAGGTGATGATCAAGTACACACAGCAACTCGGCTGAGTTCTGTCACTGCAATCTAAAGGGCCATCGTTCCAGAGAGCTCCTCTAAGAGGTCAGGAGAGACTTCCAGACGACATGACACTGGAGCTGAGGAAGGGCTCCACATGGAGACGGAGACAGGAGCTCTAGGCAAAACCTGCCTGTCAAAAGCAAGTTGGTGGTCTCCACGAGGAGAGACTTTAACCTCAGAGAAATGAGAGGCCTAGAAGCCAGCAGGGAAGGAAGGAAGGAAGGGAGGGAGGAAGGGAGGAAGGAAGGAAGGAAGGGCGTCTCCTTACAGGTGTCTAGGGACATTTGCAGGTGCACTACAGCTTGGGGGTACAGGCACTGTTGAGCCCTGGCATTTCTAGTTCACTTGCGAGTTCAGCTTGGCCCCGTGCTGCTGTGTGGATTTTCTTTTTCCATTCCCTGTGCCCTTTACAGTCTTAGCTTCTGAACAGGCAGATGCAGACATGAGTTGGGATGTGGCCACACCTTGAGATCTGTTCCACAAATAAACCCAGCATTTTTCTTTTGATCATGAAAAGTTTCCAAGATATAAAAAGATACGTGCCGCAAACCCCCCCACCGCCGCCCATCCCATCCCGTCCCTGAGGTGCTGTAACGTGCCACTGCAGTGACGGTCTTTGTTTCTGTGTAGCCTGTCCTCCCACTCATCACCCATCTCCCACTTTATCTCCAGAGCTCCTTCTGTTTTCAATGTTTTTGAAAGTTTCAGATGACCCTGAAACCCATGGAGGATTTTGTAGCAAGGTATTTCCCCCTGCTACACTTTACAATAAAGCTCAGTAATTTGGGAAGAGCTAATGTGGGAGGAACGAGGAGAGGAAGAGGAGGAGGAGGAGGAGCTAGGAGGAGAGGGGGACAGATATAGCAGCCATGGAGAACTACGGATGTATCAAAAACAGTCCTGGGTAACAAATTTTATCCAAGGTTAGATATTTGATGACAACCCTAATTGTGTGGGCATCTTGTTAATTGAGTGTTTCCAAATAGATAAATATTGGATAATATTTAAGCATAAGAGTCACATTTCTACCGGATACCGTGGGCATGGCGAGTATTCTGGGGTTCAGTAGAGCATTGTGAACAGCATGGTGGATTGGCAGATTTAGCCACCACTCTGGTGTCTCGTGGGTGCCAGGGCCGGTGTTTCTGGCTGCCCGGAGCCCTGGTCTTGCAGGTCTAATTGTGATGCATGTGGCCTGACCGAAGCAGAGCTGCCGCTGCTTAGATAGTCGGCCCGAACCCATAGAGGCCAGAGGACATGAGGTTCCATGGAACTGGGGTTACATACAGGCAGATAGGAGCTGCCTGACGGGGGTTCTAAGAACTGGGTGAACCTAGGCGCTCAACAAGTGCATTAAAATTCTTTTTTGGGGGGTGGAGAGTTTTCAAGACAGGGTTTCTCTGTGTAGCTCTGGCTGTCCTGGAACTCTGTAGACCGGGCTGGCCTCGAACTCGGAAATCGGCCTGCCTCTGCCCTCCAAGTGCTGGGATTAAAGGCGTGCTCCACTGCCCGGCTGCATTAAAATTCTTAACACTGAGCTTTTCCCAACAACGATTTTCTAAATAAAAGCAAATCCCAAACATTATTTGGACAGTAGAAAAGTCTTTAATCCCAACACACAGGAGGAGGAGGAGCCAGGACATGTGACAGAGGCGGGAAGCCAAACCAGGCAGGAAGGTTTCCCCTCACCCATACGTATCCCCAGGTCCATGACCGTCCTCGTGAAAGCTGTAAAAATGACCCTACAAAAAGGCTTTGCAAATATTATTTCCCCTAAGTTATCAGATCAAGGAAACCTAGACCCCACTGGTCCTCCACGCCAGCCAGATGTGCATCTGAGCGCTTCCCATCCTCCCTGAAAGGTCCCATGGGGGCCGCAGAGGCCCCTGCGCCTGCGCACTCCGCTCTGCGGGCTGGCCAGCGGTCGGTGGTGCAGTGCGCATGCGCGTGGCCAGAGCGCAGGAAGGTTTGGGGCAGGAGGCCTCAGAGCGGCTCGGCGTGTCCACCCGCCGGCATGGCCTTCGCGCCCATGGGGCCCGAGCCCTCGTTCTTCGACGCCCTGGATCGGCACAGGGCTTCCCTGTTGGCTATGGTGAAGAGAGGCGCAGGGGGGACCCCTGCCGGGGTCACCCGCGTGGCCTCTAGGTACAGCAGCTCGTCAGGGCCACGGAAAGCCCGGGAAGTTTCCCCATGGCGCCGAGGTGGCCACTGGGAGGAGAGTGTCGGAGGCCACGCCGAGCCCTGAAGTCGGTGCTCCCTAGTGCTCCCTGGTGGTGCCTGCTCCCCTGTACACACCAGATGGTTTCTAGAATGTTCCAGGCGTGTCCCTCGGACCTAGTTCCTAGGTTTATCAGTATCCCTTATAGTCAGAGAGCTTGAGACTTGGTTCGGATTTGTTTTTATTAATTATTTTAAAAAATGAAAGCTGGACTTTAATCCCAGCACCCGGGAGGCTGAGACAGGCAGGTCTCTTGAGATCAAGGTCGGTAGTTCCAGGACAGCCAGGGCTGTTAGAGAACCCCCGTGTTGAAAATTAAAAAAAAGAAAGGAAGGAAGGGAGAGAGGGAGGAAGGAAGGAAAAAAGATATATAACCATAGGTTTGGGAGTGAGGGATAGAAGAGTAAGGAGAAAGTGAAAAGCGTTTGTACCCTGAACTACCACTAATTTCTCAGAACTAACAAGGATATCAACACATTTTAAGTAATTGATAATAAGACGTTTTTCTTGACCTGGAGGAAGCAACTACAGAGATTCTCCTATGGTCCATCTGACGATATCTTATAATATTTGCCCCAAACTGTCCCAAGCTTTGAAAAAAAAAGTGTTAGAAAATACTAAATGTTTTAAAATCCATTTTATGATCTATTTTCCGCCGTTAGAAACGTTGAAAATTGTGTGGACATTAAAATTCAACGTTTTGCCCATCTTCATTGCTTATTAACTGGGTTTTCCTTCCTAGGCAATGTGCTAATGTTGCTTAAAGTGATATATATATTTTTTAAACTGATGGTTTGTGAAATTAACAGCCAATTGGAGACAGCCAGGTTCAGTCTTGATTATTTTCTGGTAAAGTGGCATGATTTAAGTGGCCAAGTCAACTATTTAGTATAAAACTTCCCATTTTTCTCCTTTTCTCGTAGTGATTAAAATTTTTTCCTTTTGAATCACTAAAATTTAAAAATGGTTAATTTTTAGGCATGACATCAATTTTAGGGCAGTGTGTTATAAGAAAGTGCGGGTGCTCACGGAGCGGGGAGCGCATATGTATGTTAATGTTTCTGCATTGCATCCTTGGGAAGGAAATTCAAAGCTAGTCTTACGTCATCCTCAGTTAAAACATTTTATAGCAGTATTTCAAGCCAAGTCTGTATTGAAGTTCAGCGACATTGAAGTAAGTTAATGTCAGCAAATAAAAAATGTATTTGTAAGTTATATTAGCTCGTCATTAATGCAAAAGGGTTCTTTGAACGATGAATTTACAGGTAAATCTAATTTTTCGTAAGTAAGCAGTGTGAGAGCAGTCGTTTGAATGCATGCCGAGGTAAGAATTTAGTAAGAGAGATGGTTATTGACGTGTATTTCCAAGGCTTAAAAAGACAAACAGAAGCAAGGTGTGGTAGCCCACACCTGCAATCTCAGCACCCAGGAGACCAAGGTAGGTTTGTGGGTTTGAGGCCATCCTGGACTTCATAGAATTGCAGGCTACCTTGTGAGACCTTGTCTCCAAAAGCAAGACAAAACAAAACAACAATAATATAATGAAATAAAGGAATTGTGCCAGGTGTTGGATGTCCATGCCTTTAATTCCAGCACTTGGGAAGCAGAGGCAGGCAGATCTCTTGAGTTTGAGGCCAGTCTGGTCTACAGAATGAGTTCCAGGATATTTAGGGCTACACAGAGAAATCCTGTTGGGGTGAGGGTGGGAGGTTGGCTTT
Source organism: Grammomys surdaster (assembly GCF_004785775.1). NCBI lineage: Eukaryota > Metazoa > Chordata > Mammalia > Rodentia > Muridae > Grammomys > Grammomys surdaster. The sequence goes on along the minus strand of NW_021604638.1, from coordinate 1,967,866 downwards.
GTATTGATCTGGGAGATGTTACACAGTATAAAATTGAGTCACAGTGTGTTTATTGTTTCAGTTCTGAGGTTCTTACATCTATAGAAAATATTATCCAAGACATAGTCAAAAGCTTGGCAAGAAATGAAGTACCTGCCTTCACAATAGACAACAGATCGCGCTGGGAAAACATAATGTGGGCATTCTGTAATTTTTTTTCTACATTTTAAAAAGATGTGTGTCTGTGCCCCTGTGTGTGTGTGTGTGTGTGTGTGTGTGCGTGTGTGCATGCATACCTGAAAGTGCATGTGCCTGTGGGTCCCCATGGAAGAGGGTCTCAGATCATCTGGAGCTGGAATTACAGACTCTTGGGAAGCCACCTGATGTGAGTACTGGGAACTGAACCCCAGTCCTATACAGAGCAGCAAGCACTCTTAGCTGCCCAGCCAGCTCTCCAGCCCCTGAAGTTTTATTTATTTAAGACAGGGTCTCACTATACTCCCTAGCTAGCCCAGAACTCACAGTGTAGACCAGGCTGGCCTCAAATTCACAGAAATCTGCCTGCCTGTCCCTCCTGAGTGCTGGCCTGGCCCTCTGAATTCTGTTTTGTTTTGTTTATTAACTTATTTTATTTATATGAGTACACTGTAGTTATCGATCTTCAGACACACCAGAAGAGGGCATAGGATCCCACTACAGATGGTTGTGAGCCACCATGTGGGTGCTGGAAATTGAACCCAGGACCTCTGGAAGAGCAGTCAGTGCTCTCAACCGCTGAGCCATCTCTAAAGGCCTGAAGTTTTGTTTTAAAATTCAGTACCTATGTTGTTAATTCAACTTGTTTTAAATTAGACTTACAGTCACATGTTATTCTTTTTTATCCTCTTTTCTTGACCCATAAGAATTAGCAGGCTTACAAAATCTATGCTCCACAGGAAGGCTATATAAACTAGAAGTCAGGCAAAGACAAGCAGGCTAGCTACTAGAGCTGCTCTGAGGGAAGGAAAGGTTCAAAGTCTGTTTGCCCTAGTTCAAAACAGCCAGACTTCTCCTCAGCACTAGGGAAATACCCTTGGTGTGACTGTCTTCCAGTCTGCAAAGGCAAGCCATTGCTCAGGCAGCCACACTCGGTGTTGCCATGCAGACCACCCTGCAAGCATTCTGAACTCCGCACAGGGATGGGGCACAGTCCTTATCCCTGTCCTAGCTGCTTGCTCTGGGAGCTTTATCCAACTTCTCCAGTCTAGCGATAAAGGATTGGCCTTTCTAGTCTGTCTAGCCTTCTCTACTGAAGGACAGATGGTTCTCAGACTTTGTGAAAGTTACCGAGATAGAGGAACAGGCTGAGGAGATCCTTTGTAAGTATTATTTTACGATCAGTATAGTTAACATAAGCTGTATACTTGGACGATGTTGTTTGAAAAATGGATTTCACCCAGCTTCCAAGCAGCTGCCATGTGCCTGGTGCCTTCTGCCACCTTTAGGAGAGTCCGGGAGGTTCAGGTTAACAAATTAATATCAGTAGTTCACATAGTGGCACTTTGTGGGTAAATTGAAATAAAATATTTCAAAAATTATTAAGTTGAGCCAACTTATTAACTGAGAACAAGTGCCAGGCGGTGGTGGCGCACGCCTTTAATCCCAGCACTTGGGAGGCAGAGGCAGGCAGATTTCTGAGTTCAAGGCTAGCCTGGTCTACAGAGTAAGTTCCAGGACACCCAAGGCTACACAGAGAAACCCTGTCTCGAAAAACAACAACAACAACAAAAACTGAGAATGAGTAATGGCAAAATGACTAAAACACATAATAGTAAAGTATGTGTAAGTACTTTGAATACACACTGTTGCCTCAACCAAGAACATGGAAGCGTGTTTAGTATACTAACCTCCTAGCTAGTCACCTGGTAACTACCTACAGCGATTTAAACCTTCCCATCCCTAAGCTCCAGCGGCCACACACAGCAGCAGTGTGGGAGAAGGCTGAGTGGCTGAAGCGTGGGTTGTGTGAGTGGGAGCACATGTGTTAGGCTACCCCACCCCTCATAAGAGCCAGCATGGGCATGGGTGTGGAGTCCCAGGGCTGGGGAGGTAGACACAGCGGGCCCTGTGGCTTACAGACCACCCAGTCTACAGTAACCAGACAATGAGGAGAGATTGTCTCGTAAAAGAAGACGGGTGGTACCCACAGAACGCTTCTCAAGGCGCGGCCTCTGACCTCTGCGCACGTGTGCGTGATAGGTAAAAGGTCACCCCGAGTGTGTGTTAGCTCTTCAGGAGTTGTTAAGTCCTTCTCATTTTGTTCCTTTATTTTGAACAAAACTACTACAGGTTCGAAGATTCCGTTGGCCTTCAGGTGATACCTCAGTGTACCACAAGAAAAATCAAAAGTGACTCGCCAAAATCCATTAAAAAATTTGGTAAGTTAATCTTTGGTAGCGTTGAGTGATCAAGAATAAATGAGTTATTTCTAGAGCTTAGCTGCTTCTAGGGGGATGGCTTCACGTGTTCTTGAGGAGGCAACTTGTCCTTCATCAGTTTCTAGAGCTTTTCACCGTCAGTAGCATCAGGAACACGCTGCCTTCAAAGTAAGCGTGCTGTTCCGGATTCCTGGACAAGTGTGCTCTACCTAGCCTTTCTCTTTTAGAAAGGTAATTTTTAAAGTATTATAGATAGACAGAGAGGACAGTTATAATTTTTTATAACAGCTAGCTGTGGTGGCACGTGCCTTTAATCCCAGCATTTGGGCGGGAGAGTCAGAAGCAGACAGATCTTTGTGAGTTGGAGGCTAGCCTGGTCTATAAATCCAGGTCCAGGACAGCCAGGGGCATTAAGACAGAGAAAGAGAGAGAGAGAGAGAGAGAGAGAGAGAGAGAGAAATGGTTTCTTATGTCCTATTTTCCAGCTCTAATTCTGAAGATATTGTCCATGATTTATAAATTAATACAGAGCAACACTTATGCAACCAAGAGGTAAATATATTGTTCTGGTAAATTCATCTTCAAAAAATGCAATGCAGTGTGGGGTTTAGTTAAATTCACTTTTTTACTTCTAAATTTAATGTGTATGGATGTTTTGCCTGCATGTGTGTCTGTGCACTGTGCACCACATGTATTCCTGGTGTCTGAAGGGGCCAGAAGATGGTGTCAATTCCCCTGGAGCAAGAGTTACAGACTGCTGTGACCTACTATACGGCTACTGGGAATTGAACCCAGGTCCTCTGGAAGAGCAGCCAGTACTCTTAACCACTGAGCCATCCCTCCAGTTTCCATTAACTTTTAAAATATGTTGTGAGAAGCCATGACTCCTGGAGCCCGGGTAATAAGGAGCTCTCCTCCGTGGTGTGGTTCCTGCATCACATGTTGTCTACAGTGTCTTGTGTCTGTCACAGTCCAGGAGCACATGCTCACTCAGTGTTGACCTTACCTCTGCATAGAGACATATACTACATGGACAGCCAGCTCTTTGGGAACCAGGCCACGGTGGACAGCATTGTAGATGACATTTCCTGTATGCTGAAAGTGCCCAGGAGGAGTCTGCACGTGGTGAGCCATTCTAAGTACAAACACTGTCCCAAAACAAATGAGAGCTGCCCCTGGTCCCAGAGCAAAGTCCTGCAGAGGCAGAGGCAGAGGCAGCCGGAGCCACACAGTGAAATCCTGGCTGGAGGACAAGTGTCTCTGCCCCTTTTACTTTGATACTAAGTTTTCTCACCATTGGAAACCTCAATCTGTTTCCGATGTGTTCCTTATGTCCAATGAACCTTATCAAATATTTTTATTTCCTAAATACCCTTACACGTTTTCTTCTTCACCTCTACCCAGATTCTGGTCTAAGCTAAAATACAAGTATCTTAACAGGTGAGCATGTAGAGAGGCTTAGAGCAACAATATCGTGGAGTATTTTCAAACGTGTTGTTTTTCCAGTTGTCTACATCCAAGGGATTGATTGCTGGCAACTTGAGATACATGGAGGAGGATGGTACCCGAGTCCAGTGCGCCTGGAGTGCCTCGGTGAGCATCCTCCCGTCTCACCTGCTCAGAGACACACGGCCCTTCCAGTTTCAGTCAGATTTCATTCCTTGTTTTTGTGTGTGTAATTTATAGATAAGGCTAAAAATTATCATTGTGTGTATATGAGCATGATATGTGTGTGTGTGCTCACAGGTGCATGTGTGCCACAGCACAAGTGTGGAGGTCAGAGGTCAGAGGACCACTTTCAAAATCAGTTCCTTCCACTATGCGTTCCTGGGATCAAACTCAGGTCATCAGGCCTGTATGGCAAGTACTTTCACCCACTGAGCCAGCGTGCTTGAACCCAGAGACTTTAAAATAAAACCGAGGATGAATGAATGCTGTGTGCTTTATGGGGAGGGAGGGCCTACATTAAGCACACAGTTTTCTTATGCTAATTGTCATATTGGAATAAACAGACAGATGTTCTTTTGAAATGTGCTGTTATTTCATGTAGCTTGTGGCACGGCAGCCTTTTTGGAATGGCTGTTTACATAATCTGTGTGCTCTGAAGTGGACACATTTCATTCCTGACCCCTTGCTGATCACTGTACTAGAGCCGCCGTGTAAATGGTCTGCTTCTCCATCAGGACAGGGCAGAGCAGTGCTGCAGAGCCAGCATCAGGCCACTCTCCTCCATCTTATCTGCTTAAACCACAGATGTGCAAAGATGGGGACAATCTTCTCAGTTTGGGAAGCCACGGGACAGTGCGTCTGCTCTTCTAGGAGCTGGTCTGCTACTCCCCGAGCAGCGGTCTCTAGACTACCCATCAGAGAAAAGTGAAAGCACAGGATTGTTGGGGTGAATTAGAAAATGCACCTACACCTCCTTTTATTTATTTTATTTAACTTACAAAATGTATGTTTTAAACTCAGGCTACTGCTGTCCCATCGAACATTCAAGGAATGCAGAGTATCCTTTTTCAGTGAGCTTTGCCCTCCTGTTGTGTAACAAGCAAGTTAGGCTGTAAAGACAGCCACAGTCCCCTTGCTAGGGCTCCCAAGAGCTCCCTGTGGAATAAGCGCAGGCCCTTGTACATCCAGGCGGATATAGATGTTGGAGGGTAAATGAAAACCTTTTTCCTAGAGCAGGCTCTGAGTCAAGGCATACAGTGCTGTGATGTAGTAGGTGACTACCCTGGGGCGCTGCGACAGTAGTTTCTCAGCCTTAGCGCCGCAGATCTGATCACAGATGCGAAGTTTCTATTAATAGTTGAGAAGGACGCAACATTCCAGCGGCTCCTGGACGACAACTTCTGCAGCAGGATGTCCCCATGCATCATGGTTACGGTAGGACACCTGCCTTACTTTACCACCTCGGTGCCTGGAAAGAGGATTCCAGCAACATGTGTGCATCATGTCTCTGCCCGATATAATGACTTATCTAGCACCACAGAGCAGAAGTGTCCACGGTGCTTATTTCAATGTCCCCAAACCTAACTCAAGTTCAGACTATGGTCTCCACTCTTAAACACCAGCAGTCTTCCAGAACAGAGTTAGTTTTCATGCTCCTCTGTGCCCCCCCCCCCCCACCCCCACATGCCTGCTGCTGTTTATCCGGGGCTCGGGCAGCTCACAGTGGCCCTGCCTGCTGTTCTTCACATGGGTTTCTATCCCCGCGACTCCCTGCGTCAGTCCAAAGGAGCTTGCTCTTTGCAAACATCCATGTGCAGAAGTGGAGACAGCAGTGGAGCTTCAGGACAGCTCTGCAAAAGGCAGTGTGTCAGCCAGTGACAGCTAGCCCAGAAAGCAGCAGGCAGGAAGACAGAGACTGGAGAAAGCCTTTCTGGGTTCCCTTACATAAGGGATTTCATCCATTGAAGGGTCCCTTCTGTTCTCCAGCCCAGAGCCCAGTCTCCTGAGCTTACATTGTAGGGTTCTGACCTGAGTTTGGGAGGGACAAATGTATTGTTCCATCGTGGGCAGTAGGCTTCCCTGGAATGGTGATGTGGTGATGGGGTTTGCAAGCCTGAGCAACCATAGGAACAGGCTTCAGGAGGACGAGCGCTTGGGGCACCGCATGTGGGGGCTGTAAAGCGAGAGTGGACCAGGCTCCCCTCTTCAGTGATCTCTTCCCATCCTACCTTTACCGAACTGCAGAAGACCTGCTCCTTGGAGAAGACAGCTATCTTCAGTGCCCTAGTTTGTTAGATTGAGCAGGAACACAGCCTCAGTGGAGTGGTGCCAGGAAGCTGGGGAGCCTTCCAGGGCCTGTCCTGTCCCATAGCATCCTGGCTCAGCAAACAGATAGGTTCACAAGAGGCTTTGCGCAGTCTGGCTTATGTGCCGCCTGTGGGTCAGATGGCAGAAATGAGAGTGGGATAGCGCTTGGGAGAGGTTTGGGCTAATCTCCTGTGAGGATGCAAGCAGATGACTGGGGGGGGGACTGCATGAAGGACTGTGACTGCTGACTGTGGGGAGGAGTCTCTGTGGCTCCTACCTGTGACGCTTACTGCAGTGTCACCAGAGAGCCACAGGACACAAGCACTCAGCTCTTTATAGGAGAAGTAGTTCCTAGTGTGACTTTGACATGGGTGCCTTGGGGTGATGGCAGGGAATCCTAGTGGCATCTGCTTAGCTGAAAAAGCCAAGAGACAGTATAGAAGATAGAAGTCGGCAAGCGTCTGGTTGATCTTGCAACAAGTGGGTCATCAGGCTTTACTTGCTGAGCCACCTCGCTGGCCCTCCCTTTGCCATGTTGACACTGGAGTGCGCACCTTTAAGTGTGTGGGACCTGTATTACTTCTCTTCCTGGAGAAATGTTTCCCTGGGTGGGATCCTCCAACAGGCACACCCCGAGCAGAACCGTGAGCACGTGGCCTTTTCACTGTCGCACATTTCCCTCACTACCAGCGCTGGGCTCCCCACCTGGAAGTCAAGATGGGGTCCCACTTGTCATTGTTGATGAAATATGTGCAGAATGGACCCAGGTCCTCTTCTGGGGTCACAATGTCCAATTCTGTCTGCTTTCAGGGGAAAGGCATTCCAGATCTGAACACAAGGCTCTTGGTAAAGAAGCTGTGGGACACCTTTCACATTCCTGTTTTCACACTGGTAGATGCGGATCCCTACGGTAATCCTTCCTGGACAATCTGGGACAACAGCCTGGCTGTTTTCTGTTGTGTATAGTTGTGTATCTGCAGAGTACGTTGTATGGGCCAGGGGAGAGCTCAGTGGTAGCATACTTGCCTAGTGTGCATAGTGTCCTAGGTTCAATGTAAGAGACTAGTAATACAGTCAAAATAAAGGCTGGAATTATTTAACGTGATGTTCAACATATAAAACTGACAGCATAATTTTTTTATTGGTAATGTCTACGGAAATAAAAGTTTTAGATGTTAGATGAAATTTGAGATGTAGATTCCATAGCTGTGATCTGAGTCTAACCTGAAAGCTCACTCTCAACAGGCATCGAGATCATGTGCATCTATAAGTATGGCTCCATGGTGAGTACAGGAAGCGCGTCTGCGCGTCTGCCTCCATCCGCACTGCGCACGCGCCGGGGTGACTTTCTTATACACCGAGTCAGGATAGGCTTTCCAGAGTGTCCTAGGGCAGATGGTGGTCTCTCCAAGAGCCAGTGTGCACTTCAGGGGTGTGAGCCCCGCTCCAAGCATCAGCGGCATACTCACAGGTAACAGAGAGATGAGGCGTGTGCAAGAGGTACAGCCATCCTCCATACACTCCTAAAGAGCACCAGGTAGTCCATAAATGCCACGTGCCGCTTCCAGTTTGGACTTCACCATTGGGAATGCTACCATGGGAGAAGAGAAAACACCAAGTCCTCGCTGAAGCCTACAGTCTTGAAAACCTGTAGAGCTACAAATCCTGGTTCCCTCCAAAGTGGCTGAGCCGGAATCTCTAGATAAGCCTGTAGCTCAGCCAAGTTCATAGCAGAGGGGTGGGGGGTGGGGTGGGGGTGGGGGGCAGAGCAGGGTAGGGAGTGAGTACAGGCCAGAGAGGTTATGAGAGGAGTGCTCCAGACCCCCGCCTCACCCTGCTCCCAACAGGAAGCCACCTGACACAGCTTCGCTCTTGATTTCAGGCCATGTCTTTTGAAGCCCACAGTCTCACTGTCCCAACAATCAGATGGCTTGGTCTCCTCCCTTCTGATATTAAACGGTAAGATGGCACCTGATGTCACTTGCTGTCTGTAGTCATGAGTTAAATTTCTTGGGGTTTCTGTTATTTAAACAGTTAATAAAGTCCAGGCATGGTGATACATAAAGAGGCCCCAACTCAAAAACCAAAAACAAAGCAGCTTAGTGGATTATTTAATTTCACTTTCAGCTAGCTATGGTTATTTTTACAATTTTTACAAGGGATTATGGTTAAATCCCTTGTACATGTTTCTTGTATGTAAGAGAATAATGCGTAGAGAGACATGGCAACATATTTGTAATCCTGTGCTCAGGGACTTAGGTCAGAGCTTGAGAACTTTCAGCACTTACAGTTGAGAGTCAATTGAGGCAGGACAGTCCTGGGTGGCTAGTGGTTTGCTGCCAACAGCCATGACCTTTCCCCAGAAACCTCAAGGTCCTCAACTGTTTCTTTGTCATCTGGTTTTTGCACACAACACAATGTGATTTTTTTTTTTTTTTTGAACCAATAAATCTGTTCCTCACGGAAACAATTCCAACACCTGAATTTCAGCTCTTCCTGTGCTAGCATTTGTTTAGGCCATCCCTCACAGCTCCTCTGGGAGGCTGTAGATAGATGACGGGCAGATCAAAGGGTCCTCCAGTAGTTACCTGAGTCTTTATGTAGTCTGAGGATTCCCAGAGACTTGGTGGGACAAAGCGTGTGTGCAGTTCTGAGGCTTTCCCCTGACGTCAATAGGTTCGTTGATCTGTTCTCCCAGGAGAGTAAGCCACCTGGCCTGGCCCTCACCATGGGGGAGCACTGCTTTTCAAATACTTTAAAAGATATTTATTTAATGATGTGCAGGTCCTGGGGGGCATGAACATGGGAGTACAGGTTCTGTGCCTGAGCCTTGGGACCTGTGAAGCCGGAGTCACACGTGGTTATGATCTATGAAGACAGATGCTGAAATCTAGCATGGGGTCCTCTGCAAGAGCAGTACACACTCATAACACTGAGCCAGCCCATTCCTCCAGCCCCTCCAGCACCCTCTTGCTATTCTTCTGTCCCCCGAGAAGAACTTGAGTGTGTGAGGGAGGCTGAGGCAGTGGCTGTCTTTGTAGATGCTTATTTCCTGAACGTGGAGACCACAAAGCTACAGAGTAAGCGGGAAGGAAGCGTTCCCTTTGGGGTTTTAAATGTTTCCATTAAAGAGAAGCAGAGTTTCAACTAATGAAGTATACTCATCAAGGTCATTTCCCTGGGAGTGACTCTGCACGAAGGCAATTTCAAACAGATTTGGAACATGGAAGCCAAAGGCTTTTAAGACAGAGGTCTTGAAGAAACCCCAGTGGTGGCTCATAAACCTCTCTGTTGCCCTCAGAGCCACAGCACAATGTGATCATCACAATGTGATGGACACATAGATCCATGATCAAAGGGAAGAGGCTTCGGGGAGCAGCTCTAGGTTCCCTTCAGTCATCCAGACAGGAACTGCCACTGGCAAGTACTGGTAATGATGAGGACACTGAGGAAGGCTCACATTCGAGCTTACCTGAAAACCTCGGACTTCAACATCAGATGGCTCTGTCACAAGTCCAGGTAGCTCTACTGTGTTCAGACTTCAACTAGATAAGTCTGCATCCTGCATACGAAAATAAGATGCATGTCCTCTGTGCTGAGACCTGAGCGCTTATCAGCTGCCACTTTTGACTTCTTTAAGTTCTGAGTGTCAGCCACTGGCCACTCCTGCTGGAGCTCACGGATACAGGATCAGAAAGCTCCGGCTGGCCCATGCTGAGTGGCTTGGCTCAATGTGTCTGACGTCAGTGCTTCCTTCAATAGCCAGTATCTGCTTGTCTGTAGTCATCTCTTGAGGATGAAGAGGGGAAGGGAACCGAATCTGTTGCATGACAACACAAACTTCTACTTTGAACTTGGAAAACTCCCTGGCCTATGTCACAGAGCCCCCAGATGTTGGGCTTGAGGGGGAGGAATGGACTGATTTCTTCACTTTCTTAGTTTGTTGACGTGACATCATAAATGCAGGCAAAATAGATGTGTTACAGGAGCATCTTGTTTTCACTGATGACTCCCATGCATTTTCTCCAGGTTAAATATACCTAAGGATAGTTTGATCCCACTGACAAAGCGTGACCAGATGAAGCTGGACAGTATCCTGAGGAGACCTTACATCACCTACCAGCCCTTCTGGAAGAAAGAGGTAGATGGTGTGTTTTATAAACTCTCTTTCACTGTCATGGTAGCTGTTCACAGGATACCTTCAGCACATCCCTGAACTGCTGGTTAGTTTTTATCACTCTTACTGATTTTTAGCTAATGCATTCAGTTAGAGTACAAGATAACAGGTTTTATTATAGCATTTCATACATATATATCATGGTACTTTTGCTAAAAACCCCACCCCACCTCTGCAGGTCCGTTCTTCTCCCAGCATGCTCTGCTCTGCTCTCACACACACTACATGTTAGGCCTAGAGTCCACAAGGAAAAGAAGACATTCAGCACTTTGTCTTTCCCTCTCCCTCTACCAGTTCTGTCCTCCCAATGTCTCTCTCCCCCACCCCCGTGAGAACCTTCCTCCCGACATAGTGCCTCCTCTGAGATCATGTCCTACATGCACGTATTTTTAAGTCTGGACTCTGTACATGGAAGAAAGCAGAACTACCTGTCCTTCTGAGTCTGACTTATTTTCTTGAAATTCTATGTCTCCAACAAGTGATACCAGCAGACTTTGGCAATGGTAATGTGTTGGAGTCACATCCCGTGAGTAGCTCTGACAGAGGAGGCCAGCAGGACAAAGATGTCTGCTTGTGCTCTTTCACAGTTGTGTCACTTCATCAGTGACAGGGTGATGACATCACAGTTTATGAAATTAAAAAAGAAAAGGCTGGGGAAAGTCTTAGAACAAAAGCACTGTAGTCTCGAGGCTGTGCCTTACCTCTTGAGCAGTAGCCACTCCAGTGGGTCTGAAGACTGTCTAGTCTGCAGGCCTGACGCATGCTGGTAACACTGTGGTGCCTTCTGACAGATGGAAATAATGGCAGACTCTAAGATGAAGGCGGAGATCCAAGCCTTGACCTTCCTGTCGTCAGACTATCTATCCAGAGTGTACTTACCCAACAAGCTGAGGTTTGGAGGATGGATATAAAATCACAGCGGGGGAACATGGACCACCAGAGCTTTCTATTGGCTTGTTTGAGTAACAAACACTGGGTGAAGAAGTATCTAGTCTTAGTTCTGCAACAGTAAAAATAATTTTACATTAACATATTTTTGTCAAAGCAAATTTCATAGTGCTCTTTAGAAGGTTTGACCTTCTGTAAAGACGGATTCTTATTCTATGTTCTAGAGTGATTATAAAATAATTTATTTAATTTTAAATTTTTATTAGAAAAACTGTTACATATCATAAAAGTCTATAAAAAATATTTACTTCCTGCGACATAGCTAATGTAGCATGAAGTATCTCAGTAGCAACAAAAACAGCAAGCAAGCCTCAAGAGGCTGCAAAGGAATCACAAGGTATTTTTTCTAGTACTTTCTTTTACCTAGCTGCCTGGCCTGTTAATGTAGCTGTGAAGCTAATAAAGCTTATTAAACAAGATTCACGCTGGGGTGTGCCTCTTGTTGTCTTCTTCTAAGGCTGGTATGCGTCTCTACCCATAACCCTGTCCCAGAGCCCGCCACACATCGTTGCTCACAGCCAAGCACCTGGATTCCACTCTGTTCCCTGAGTGCTGAGATTTACTGCAAGCAGGTGCACAGTGGGCTCTTACAGTGGGCTCTGCTCCCCGCCTCTCTAGCTCTCCCGTGATTTTGTCAGTCGAGAACCTTTCTGGTCTCAGTGCATCCCTACAGGGACAGAAGCTTCAACTGTCGCAAGCCTGCACGCTTCCAGAGGAGTGGGAGTGTTGCCTAGTCTGTAAGGCTCGGCTGCAGCAGTACAATAGGACCCATTCTGCGCTCGTGAGTGAGTGTGAGTATGAGCGAGTGTGAGTGAGTGCGAGTGTGCTGCCGCTGTGCTCGTGCTCTCATTTCACTCTCGGGAATGACTCTGGAGTTTACAGGTCGGAGCTCGAAGGTGTTACTTGTCCAAGGCCACTGTAGCATTTGGAGACGATGATACCACCCACCTTGGTGGGCAAATGAAAGAATATGCAGTGGCTACAGGGAAACAGAGAAGGCAGCCCTGTTCAGAGTTGACAGTTCCAAGACAGGAGCAGAGAATTCAAGTTGAGCTGAGTCCTGTGACTCCACACAGCACACATGCACAGCCATGACACTGCCCATGCCCAAGAGCTTATAATAAAATTGAACGAGGCATTGTACAAT
>NW_021604638.1:1894907-1950442 GCF_004785775.1 Grammomys surdaster | reverse complement strand
TACACACAGATCCAGTACACACAGACCCAGTACACATGACATGGAAGGTATTTATCTAGACAATGCTGGCTTCCTCATCCTGTAAGTTAAGTACTGGACTCATTGTCCCACTTTATGCATGAGGATGGGGCGCAGGGAGATAATGACTAACTGTCCCAGGTCCACCAACTGGTAAGCAGTGCAAGGGACATAGAGTGAGCTCCCCATGCGACCTGGTGCACACTGCCGGGGATGGTCCGAGCCACGTGCTAAATACAAGCCTCTGATAATACCTATAGGGTTAGGATGGCCCCTGCACACACAGGACTCTGAAAATGTTGTTTTGAGAACATAAAAAATTTCCTTGTGAGACATAAAACATTTAAAATTTCTGTAAATTAATTCTTTAAATTTATACCCAGTACCAAACTAAAAAGGAAAATATCAAGTTGGAAATATATTTAACCCGAAGAACATCTGGGTTAGGCTATTTTGTCAAAAATGAGAGGGGAACACAAATCTACAGTAGTCATGAAAATTTGGAAATAAACTTCAAAATGGCTTGCAGATTCAGTCATCTAATTAAATTATCTAAAGTTTATGACTGGAAATTTTCTTAAAATAATTTCCCATTATTTGGGAAACGGCAGATCTGCCACAGTGAAGTTGGCTCTGCTGCTGCCACAGAGAAGCTGGCTCTGCTGCTGCCACAGTGAAGCTGGCTCTGCTGCCACCTTTATCGATGCACACGAGAGACTGAGGGACTGGTGCCGGCGCTTTGGGAACCGTGTAGAGCGCTAGCTCACAAAAGTTGCTTTCAGAAAGGTTACTGCACAACAGCTCTTTCCAGTGGCAGCTGGCAGCAGACATGCCCTCAAGGTACCCTGACCCGTGGAGGAAGACAGCTGGGATCTGTTTATGGTTAGAGTGGGGAGGGAAGCGGACCGCAAAAGATGTTCAGAGACTGGGTTTTTCCTTAAGGGTTCATAATGACCCTCATTTAAAAGGAAAAAGAGCTACATGCAACATCTCATTTTCTGGGAAATTGAACTGTTGTTATTGGTGACGCTAAGTGATTTCAGAAGTCATGATCTCATGTGGGGAGACAAACAGTGCGTGTCATATAAGCATAGGGCAAATGCTCTTGGCTGTCCCTCTCAGCTTCTTTCAGGCTGTTAGTGTGAGACAGGTCTGTCGGGTGCTGCTGGAGAGGCCTGACACTCTGACAACTTTGCCACACATGTACATCAACAGAGATGCTGGAGTGTCTTCAGAAGGTGGTGTGGAGCAATGCTGATGTTGTCAGCAAGTGGACTGTCCCCAGACCACCCCCCACCCCCACCATGCACACCCCACAATCACAGCTACCTAAGACGAGCCAAGGCTGCCCTCTGCTGGCAAAGCTTGCTGGGCACTCAAATCCTTCCATTCTTTTGAGTAGTAATTTCCTTAAAATTATTTCCAAGTCACTTTTTAAAGGGCTCAATGAGAGAGCACAAAACTCCTAGAAAGAAACTGTGAGAGCCCAGGAGAGGTCTGGTGAGTACTTCTCAGGCCCCGTGAGCTAATCGGCTCCCGGTGCCCCAATCCCAAGACTCCACACTTGGCCTTCAAACTGGCTGCAAACCTTAAGCCAGCCTAAGATAAATTTTCAATAAAAGTGTCAAAATTAGGGGGCTGGAAAGGTGGCTCAGTGGTTAAGAGCACTGACTGTTCTTTCAGAGGACCTCAATTCAATTCCCAGCAACCACATGGTGGCTCACAACCATCTGTAATGGAGTCTAATGCCCTCTTCTGGCATGCAGGTGTACATGCAGATAGAGCACTCATATACATTAAATAAAAACAAGTAAATAAAACATCAAAATTAACTACCATTTAAGTTGAAATACTAACTGAAACCAAAGTTATACGCATACCCAGTTAGTTGGAAAAGAACTGTAAGCTGCAGTGCATCCTGAGCTTTCCCTGAGAGTCCACCAATGAGGGTGACGTGATATTCACAGCCAGAATTTCAGTATTTTGATTATGTGAGTTTTTACCCATACCGAATGCAAAGATGATTGATCTCCCTTTGGGGTTTAGGCATGGGGAAGAGACAATACTGCCTCTAGTGTTGTCCAGGCTTTGGGGTTACCGTCACTCACTGCCACTGTGGAGAGGAACATGATAGAATTCGGTTTCCAGCTCACAGCCATAGCAATAGAGAAGACCCTAAAGAGCTGTTCTGCAGATGAAGCAGGATCGTTCACAGAAAGCGTATGTCTGCATAGTAGAGTTTAGAAATAGTCCCGGAATGTGAGCCACCACCGCCGATGTACTGATGGGACACACAACAGCAGCCAGTCCCTTATCTTCCCCTGAACAGCAGGGATCTCGGCTGTTCTCAGAATTCTCTGGGGAGATGTAAAAGAGTAATTTCCTGAGTTCCACCCAAGACCTACTACTAACTTAGAGTCTTTGTGAGTGCAGCCAAGGCATGAAGGTTTTTTAAAGCTCCCAGCTATTCTAACAGCCTGGTTGGAATTCTTTGGTGGGGTCTTCAGCCCAAGAGCCCTAGCTGAGGAGGTGGTAGAAATATGGGTCCTCAGGCCCGCCACAGACCTATCAGATCTACACTTCACTTCACGTAGCTTAAGCTCTCTGAGAAATCATGAGGACCCAGGACACACAAGCAGCCTCACAGTGCTCAGTAGCTTCTCAGTAACTAGCAGGCTTTGTGGACACTGGGGCCAAACCCAGGATAGTCCGAAGTCTGAGAAACAAAGGGCAGGAGGGGCTGGATGGTAAAGAGTGCTAACGTTGGGGAAGAAGGATGACATCTCTGCCCGACATGATCTCCCAGTGGCCTGCGAGGTTGACGATAACTATTAGAAGCTGTCTCCACAGGCTGCAACACCACACGTCTCACTTACGGTTTCTACTGCTGTGATGAAACACCATAAGCAAAGCGTGCTGGGGAGGAAAAGGTTTATTCTGCATAGGCTTCCAAATCACATTTCATTAGCAAAGGAAGTCAGGGCAGGACCCTTGAGGCAGGAGCTGATGCAGGGGCCGTGGAGGGTGCTGCTTGCTGACCTCCTTCCCGTGGCTTGCTCAGCCCGCTTTCTTATAGAACCCAGGACCACTAGCCCAGGGATGGCACCGCCCACAGTGGGTTGGGCCCTCCCCCATTGATCACTAATTAAGAAAATGCTTTACCGTCTTGCCTACAGTCTAATCTCATGAAAGCATTCTCTTAATTGAGGTCACATCCTCTCAGATGACTTCAGCTTGTGTTGAGTTGGCATAAAACTATCCAGCGCATACCGTAGGGCTATAGTACAGTACTACAAGGGCCATGGCCCCAAAGGAAACTGTGCCGTTTGTTGCTTGATGGTTGTGAACGTTAGTGTAAAGCCTCTGACCACTGTCAGCCACCCTCACTGAGAGTGTGCTGTGCTTGCTAGTTAATGAATTCCTTAGACGGGGATCACAAAGGCTGCCGAGACAGAGGAATCTGTCTGCACTGGTCCTGGGGTGGTCCTAGAAAAGTCATAGTAGCAATTCCCTGTGAGACCAAACTAAAGGAGCCCACTACTGTTGGCCCAACTCTCCCACTGGACCCCAACAGGAACAAACACGACTACAAGCCAAACTCTATAAAACCAAACCAAAACTTGTTATTTGACTTTTCGGGGGTGGGGGAAGTAAATAGATGATCACCAAGTTCCTAGACAGGCCAGTTTCCACTGTATTGTCCTGAGGTCCCTTAAAACAGGTAACCAGCAGTCAGTTTTTATTCCATTGTTCTGTAACCCTGTTCCTTCTTTAAATTTTAAAAAGTTTTTTGGAGACAGAGCCTTACTGTGTAGCTCTGACTGGCCTAGAACTCACAGAGATCCACCTGCCTTTGCCTCTACCTCCTGAGTGCAGGGAGTGGAAGGCCTGCCAGTTGGGTTGCCCAACAAGGAAACTAATTTTGTAGCAACCAATCACATTTTGTTCTTCCTTATTGGCATTCAGCCTTTCTCTCTCTAAAACTACCTTTCCCTGAATGGTTGATTGGAACCCCCATTCTGGAATGTAGATAATTGTGTCATCATTTTATCTGACACCTTAAACACTCTATATGGGATGTTTCAAGGAGCAAGACTTTTGCTTGTGTTTCAGGCCAGCTTAAAACTGACCAGTACTTGGGGCTCGGTAATTAACAGTACTTGTTCTTGGAGTGGGCCTTGGTTTGGTTCCCAGCAGCCGCATGATGGTTCAACTATCTGCAACTCCAGTTCCAGGGAATTCTATACCGTTTTCTGGCTTCCACATGCATGTGGTACATATACATACATGCAGGGAAAACATACATGCACGGAAATAAATCTTAAACAAACATCCCAGGGAGTAGGCACCATTCTCCTCATCGTACCGCTCGGAATGTTCCACGTAGGCAGCCTCTTAGAGGACAGCGCTGGACTTGAGCTAGTGAACTTTTTTTTTTTAATGCATATATAGGTATGTTGCCTGAAGACGTTTAAGCACCACTGCGTGCAATGCCCATAGAGACCAGAAGAGAGCGTCAGTTCTCCGGGAACTGCCGCTGGTTCTCTTGGATCTGTGAGCCGTCCAGTAGGCGTTGGGAATAGAATCTGGGTCTTCTCCAAGAAGCCACTGCTCTTGGCCGCTGAGCCACCTCTTCAGCTCCACAGCCATCTTTAGACGTTTAAATAACAATAAATATAACGATACACAAGTGAAAACAACGCCCTCTCTCAACCAGTTGCCTGGCAACTGCACGGGCCGACTTTCCACCAACCCACAAACTGCTGGCATAAAGACTTCCCCTTGACCTCAGCAGGGCTTCTGCGCATGCGCGCCCGCCTAGAGCCGGGCGGAACGTCGTCCCCCTGACGCTTTCCGGGCAGTCCCGGAAGTGGCTCGTGGCGCGTGCGCGGTGCTTCTGTGGTAACGGGGCAGTTTCCACCGGCTTGAGGCGACTCGGAGGTCTGGGGTCTCCTGGCTGCGCCCCCTCCGGCCCGCGCCCGAGCAGGTTCGTGGCTTCGGGCCCCGCCGCGTGCGCGACCCTCAGGCGGCCGCGCGCCCCGGTCCCCGCCGGCCGCGCTCCCTCAGGAAAGCCCGGGCCCGCGTGGGGAAACTGAGCCCCTCTCTGCAGCCGGACCCTGTGCGCTCTGCTAGGTAGGCCGGGCCTTTCCGCGTGCGCACGCCGCCCGGGCCGCGGAGGTGGGGAAGCGGCGGGGGAGACGCGGCGGGTGGCGGGGATGCTCGCTGCGAGCGCGGACGGGAGGGGCGCGGCCGAGCCGGCGGGCGTGGTCAGGCATGTGGGCGGTGGAGGGTTCGGGAGTTCAAGACCAGCCTGAGCTCACAGAGTGGGTTCCCCGCGAGCCCGGACTGCATGAGTCCTTGTTTCAGAGAGACCCCCTCAGAGGTATTTGAGCTGGAGAGATGGCTCCGCTGTTCTTCAGAGGTCCGGCAGCTCTCAGCGGTCTGTCCACTCCAGCTCCAGGGGATCCGATGCTGTCTTCTGGTCTCGGACGCCGCACTCACGTCCGCATACCCGCACGACGACCTAAAACTAAAGCAAGTTTTAAAGTAAATTATGCAGTAGAGGAGCTAGCTAATAAGCACACACCGGGTGTCATTTCGTTTCATAACTCCAGGAAGGAGGAATTAATGTTTCCGGTTTAAAGGTGGGAAAATCAAGACTAACTCACGTTCCCAAGACTCAACACAGCTGTGCAGAAGTCCTGTCCTCCCTTGCTCATCCAGTCAGGAAACCTGCGTGTCTGTGCGTCTCTCTACCTGTACAGACAGGCTTGTTGTCAACACCAAGAGTTGTCTCCCGAGTCGTTTTCTGAGATGAGAATGTGCTCCTTACTGTGGCTCTGACCCGTCGTGTCTGTTTTGAGGCCAGCAGAACTCAAATGCGTTCCCCAAGTTCCTTGTAGTTTCCCTTCTGTGTTCTTTCAAGGAAGCGACCCTCATTAGGATAGCTCAGGTGTTACCCTCACTTTGGAGAGGTGGCGGACTTGGTGGAATTCTGGGTTTTAAGAACTTGCTTCTTAGTAACAGCTTGAAGTGTGGCAAAAGCATATGGGAGTCTGGAGTTACTGTGCACAGATGGTTTCCTTGGCAACGACACAGTTGTTTATTACACTCAGGGCTAGACCATGCAAATCCTTTTCTTTAAACGGGCTCTTTTGTAGACCAGGCTGTCCTCAGACTTCTGTACAGTCAGGGATGACCTGCTCCTCCTGACCCTACCTCCCAAGTGCCATCTCACCTGACTAACCCTAAACTGTCTCTGCATGTTGTATGTATGACCATGCATGTCACAGTCCACATATGGTGGTCAGAGGACAACTTGGAGTTCTCTCCTAGCTTTCTGTTGATTCTGGGGATCAAACTCAGGTCTCCAGGCTTGCATACCAGGTGTCTTTACTGCCTGAGCCAACTTGCCAGCCACAGAGCAGCCCTGGAGAGTGTGCCCTGTTCTTTCAGCACAGCTGGAAGATGAGGCATGGCGAGTGAGTGACAGGTGGGCCTGGTAGACAGCCGTGCTCAAAAAAGCAGTGCTGACTCTTGGTCGACACTGTCACACCAGACCTTCAGTCCTCAGTGGGCCACAGGGCATTGCTTTGTTTTTTTTTTCTTTTCTTTTTCAGTATTTTGAGACTGAGTTTCTCTGTATAGCCCTGGATGTCCTGAATCTCACTCTGTAGACAAGGCTGGCCTCAACTGTAGAGATCCTCCTGCCTCTGCCTTGCAAATACTGGAATTTAAAGGTGTGCGCCACCACTGCCTGGTATGGACTGCTTTTCTTTTAGCCCTGAGAAATTGTGGACCACTTGCCAGAACTGGCTGTTCTTTCTAGGTAGCTTCATGCAGACATTGATCTAAAATAGAGTATTTAGGACTCCTAAAATAGAGAGGAAGGGGAACCCCGAAGAGTGGACCCTGGGCACAGGAGGCCCTCCTGCCCACTGCTGGGTGCCTAGTGTGCAGTTCTGACTCTGGAGAGTGATAGCTCTGTCCTAGCCGCTGACTGAAGACTGTGACATGTCTGTGTTGGTGCCTTAGTGCTCGCAAGGGCATCCTTCCAACAGAGTGGAGAGTAGAGGGATGTTGATGTGCATGTGGGAGAGCCTTCCTTCATAGTTTCCAGAGGCTAAAATAATTGTGTATGTGTGTGTGTGTGTGGGGGGGGTCACTCTGTGTAGCCCTGTCTGGCCTGGAACTCAGTATGTAGACCAGGCTGTCCTCGGACTCAGATCTACCTGCCTTTGCCCAAGTGTTGAGATGGTGCTATGCTAGGCAGAAAGGCTCCTTTTATTAGACACTCTGCTTGTGGCGTACTTAAGTCTCTTGTCAAGAGCAAGGCTGGCCTAGTGTCAGAGCACAGTGTACTTTGTACCACCTAAGAGGGGCCGTCCTTAACGGTTCCCTCCCACTTTGTGTTTTCCAGCCAACATGAGTCTGTTTGGATCGACCTCTGGTTTTGGGACTGGTGGGACCAGCATGTTTGGGAGCACAACCACAGATAACCACAACCCAATGAAGGTATCACCTGGACCCCCACAGGGCACACAGAGCCAGGGAGCCTCCTGTTGGGTGAAGAGAAGCGGGTGGGGTCTCTGGCTGGCTTCGGGGTCTCATGGGATGAAGCTGAGGAACACTGGCACACAAAGTTCGTCCTCTGCAGAACTAGTGTTCTGTCCTCACTTGGAGCTCACCACAACTGCCAGGCCACCTATGAGAGCTTCCAGGGCCAACTTGCTGGCCACGTGTGCATAACTTAGTGTGGCTCTCACAGCAGCCCGGGAGAATGTCCACTGTTGTGTGTACACGGAAAGCTAGGGCTGGGGTCAGGGTGGGACAGCTTGGCCAGACACTTGGAGCAAGCGGGAGCCGCCTCGTGCAGGTGCTGCCTTGGTGCCTTTCTTTTAGCACATTGCTAAGCCTGCAGCTCTAGTGTTCCTTGACCTGTGTGTTGCTCTTGTGTTTGATCAAAGTAAGAAAAGGTAAGATCCAGTTAGGTCTCAAGGCAGAGAGAGATGAGCTTGAGGGGTTTGGTTTGAAAGAAAGGTACCTTATGGTGATGATGTGTGTGTTTCCACCCTGACCTTCCCTCCCCAGGATATTGAAGTAACGTCTTCTCCTGATGACAGCATTGGGTGTCTGTCCTTCAGCCCACCAACCTTACCAGGCAACTTCCTGATTGCAGGATCATGGGCTAATGACGTAAGTGCTTGTCAGACAACTGCATGTAGGCAAGGCTGGCTTGCCCTTCAGCTCCATTCTGTCTGAGTGAACTGAGGCTAAGGCTTCTGCGTAGTCCTTTCTAAGACACAATGTTGAAACTGCATCCTTCTGAATGGCATAGCCAGGCACTGCCCAAAGGTTCCGGGGACCTGACTCAACTGCACCATGCACACTGCTTGTGAAGAATGTTGCTTGGCACCCAGAATCTGTTCTTCAAATGAATGTTGAACTTGTTAGACTTTAGCTAGCGGCAGTCTTCGCAGACTTCATCAGCCTCTGAACACTAAGCTCAGTGACTGCACAGGGAGTTGGTGAGGTCTGGCATGAGCGTGGATGTCAGTCAAGAGGCTCTACACAGCCCAGCAGCTGTGGACCATTCTACTTCCGTGATCAGAAAGAAGTGTATGCTACACTCATTTCCCCATGAAGTTAGCGAGAATCAGCGGCTGTGGGCCACAGTGTGAGAAGACAAGCCAGTGCCTTCCAGTCATGCTGCTGGTCAGGCAAGGCGCAGCAGCTCCTCAGAAGTCTTTCCATTTAAGCCCTTCGCTATTGACAGTGCATGTAGGACTTGGGGGAAACACCTGATAATGCCCTTCACATCCCCAGAGTGTGAGACTGCGCATGTCCATGCTTCGGGACAGTGGCTTCACATGGGTGGGTGTGAAACTGGGACACACATGTGCCAGCTAATCTTGACGCCCCCAGGTCCAGGGTTACAGCTCCAGAGGCAGAGCACTCACCTGGGGTGTGTGAGGCTCTGGGTTCCATTCCCAATACCACAGAATGCCCAAGTTTAAGGTCCATAGTTAGCTTCTGCCTGTCCCTGCTGTATAGGACTAGACTCAGCTACACACAGAACGCTTCCAGAAGTATTCGGGGAAGAATTCTGCAACAGTGAGGATGCTGGGAGGAAGAGGAAGCACGGGCTGGTTGGCCGGGTCTGGTTTCTCCTCATTTGACTTGCTCCTTAGTGTTGGGCGAAAACTAGGTTTGGTGGCTCACACCTGTTCTCCACCCCTAGACAGTACAATGAGTTTGAAGCCAGCCTGGGCTATGTGAGATCCTGTCTCGGAAAAATAAATAAGCCAGGTTAGAACCATATTCATAGATGGACAGGGTGAGCGTGCAGGTAAGGGAAGCTGCAGCAGCAGCAGCAGCAGCAGAGGCTTGCCGTTTCTGCTTTGTTACTATAAGATGTGTATGCACTGAAGGAAGACCAAATGCATCCGCAACTTAAATAGTTCTCTGGTAGAATTTATTATCTTGTCATAGTTAACAAAATCTGCACAATGCGTTACTTTAACAGGAAAGTAACACAGGAGGCATTCCCAGAGAGAAGCAGATTTCCTCTTGAGGCCAGAGTGACAGCTGAGCCAGCAGCTTGGCTGCAGTGTAGGTGTGAGCGGTCCCACTCGGGGGGTTCAGCTGCTTGCTCGTACACCTTGCTTAGTTTGCTCTGGAAGTTAGGTAATCAGATTTAAGCAGTCTGCAGGAAACTGTATGTACTATGCGTGTGCACACCAGAGACTGGGAACTGCCCTGATCTCATTGTTCTGTCTTGTTCGTACAGGTTCGATGCTGGGAAGTGCAAGACAGTGGGCAAACCATTCCAAAGGCCCAGCAGATGCACACCGGCCCAGTGCTTGGCGTCTGCTGGAGTGATGTATGTCTTGTTTCCTCTTTTGAGATAGGATTTGTATTACTTACTTTCTGTTGCTATGGCAGAACACCAAGGCTGCTTATAAGAGTGTTTAACTGAGCGGATGGTTTCAGAGGGTTCAGGTCCATGGTGGCGGAGCAGAGTCCTGGCCACTGATACTGCTGAGAGCTTACATCTTGATCTGCAGATAGGAGGCAGAGGAAGCCACTGGGAAACGTGTGCTCCCTCAGCACCACAGGCTCTCCCAGTGCAGCCCTGGGTGGTACAGAGCTCACAGAATTCTCTGTCCCTCAACTTCCTGAGCTCCTGATATCTCAGCAAAGTGTTAATCTTCTGTAACAAAACGCCTAGGGCCAGAAGTTTCCAAAGCTTTGGAATTTAGTAAGTAGTTGATTGTGGTAGCACTTTGGAGCCTTGGATTTTGGATTAAGGGAATGGACCCTGAAGCCAGAATGTCTGAAGTTGGGAGTCTGCACTTCGAATTGTACATGCAAGATTTGTTCCCCTCCTTTCCCTCTCATAGCTTAGAGGACGGAGGGCCTTTCCCTTCTGGGCCTGTGCTCTATTTAAGAGCTCTGTGACAGGCATGGCCACCCTGGCTTTCTAAGACTGTTCTGTTTTGTTTTGTTTTTTTGAGAATGGGTGTTTGTTTGTAGGCTAGGGTGACCTTAAACTCAGAGATTCAACCACCCAACTTGTTTTTTAAATAATGTGTGTTATGGTTTAAATATAAGTGACCACAGGTTCTTAGTTTTATTTTTATGGGTGTTGTATTTCACCTGAATGTATGAGGTTTTTTTTGTTTTTGTTTTTGAAGGGTGTAGAACCTTTCAGACATGGGCTTAGATAACAGTGTGAGCTGTAAAGGCCAATCCAGATACTTCTTGGTTACCTGAGGATGCTCTGAGATGTGACAGGTGAGGGTCATGTGATCAGTCAGTCAGGCTTGGCAGTGACCAGTACCCACTGAGTGTCTTGTCAGCCCACGTTTGGTTTTCATTTGGTAGCTTTCAAAGCCACTCAAATTCTTAGAGATTTTGTTTCTTTTTTTTCTTTTTTTCTTTTTTTGACACAGGGTTCCTCTGTAGCCCTGGCTGTCCAGGAACTCACTCTGTAGACCAGGCTGGCCTCAATTCAGAGAGATCCATCTGCCTCTGCCTCCTGAGTGCTGGGATTAAAGGCATGCACTACGGCCACCCCTTGAGACCCTGTTTCTCTGTGAGTGGTCAGCGGCCAGCCGTAACTGTACTGCCTGCAGGACTAGCGTGGGCTGCGCTGGCCCTTAAGTAATAGGAAACCACAGTGCAGAGCAGACGCTTCACCCGGCTCTGCAGGCATGGAGACTTACACTTGCTGAGCCAGCAGACTGTCTCTTTTATTTTAGGATGGGAGCAAGGTTTTCACAGCATCGTGTGACAAGACAGCCAAGATGTGGGACCTGAACAGCAACCAGGCCATTCAGATAGCACAGGTGAGAAGCCTGTGTGGGTGGGCCGACGAGACGGCACTGGGAGGCTCCTTGTACATGCACAGCGTGTGTTATACGCTCCCTCGTTTGTGCTCATAGTGTTTCTCAGAGCACTTTGCCACGAGTCTCCTGGGTACACATAGGTAGTGACGAGAGAACTGACAGCCAGATCTGTAGAGACGAGAGGATGTAGTCTTTGACACAGGTGACATTCTGTGACACAGGTGACTGGCCTCTGTCAATTACACGTGTTCACTTGTCATTCAGCAAGTGTTGGTTGAGTGTGTGCCATGTGCCAGGCAGTGTCCTCAGGGTTAGGACACCGGGTACCCATGGAGCATTTATCACTTGTCTTAGTTAGGGTCTGTTGTTGTGAAGAGATACTCTGATGGCAGCAGCTTTTCTAAAGGAAGACAGTTCATTGGACCAGGCTTACAGTTGAGGGGCTTAATGTATCATTATTATGGCGGGAAGCATAACAGCATGCAGGCAGACACAGTGCCGGAGTTCTACATCTGGGGCAGCAGGGAGAGAAAGCGACACTGGGCCTGGCTTGAGCATTTGAAACCTGAAAGCCCACACCCTGTGACAGACTTCCTCCAGCAACACCTAATAGTGCCACTCACTCCCTGTGAGCCTACAGAAGCCATTTTCATTCACACCCCCACATCACCTGAGGGGCAGCAAGCTGGCTCTCAGTGTGAAAACCACTAAGTGTAGTGGTGCCACCAGAGGCCACCTTAGATGAGGGGGTGAGACAGGCTCCTGAGGTGGTTTCACAGCACCTGTACTGCAGGCATCCCCCAGTCTCCAACAGATGCATCCTAGTGACAAATGAGCTTCCCCTTAGCTCTTCCCAATGGTTTCCTGGGGAGTGAGCCTGGGTCAGAGCAACACTCAGGGGCAAGACTTGGGCTGTGCTCTGGGGTCATGGGAGAACTCTGCAGTGCCCTTTGGTTTCGTTAGTGTTGAATGTGACCCAGTGTCTGAGTAAGTCAGTTCCTTTAATTTCCAGAACTAGAGCTGTTGCGCTAGTTGTTGAACTGTCCCCCTGATTTTTGTCTTGTGGAAAGCATGACGCTCCCGTTAAAACCATACATTGGATCAAAGCCCCAAACTACAGCTGCGTGATGACCGGGAGCTGGGATAAGACCCTGAAGGTAGGCAGGCTGCCCGTGCTGGGGGGTGTGCACGCCTGAGGACGGGTCTCTGGGTCCATGCAGCCCTCAGCCCTCAGCCCTCAGCCCTCTCTTACTGCTGCTCCTCTTTGCTTGCAGTTTTGGGATACCCGGTCGTCAAATCCTATGATGGTCTTACAACTCCCTGAGCGCTGTTACTGTGCAGATGTGGTAAGGAATCTCACTTCCTTTTCAGCAGCCGGGTAAACAGGGCTCTGTGTGGCATAGTCTTGCAGTTTGTGGGTGATCTAAATCCTTCAACTTCAACAGACTCTGCTCATACATGACATTTGGGGCTGCGTGCCCTAAAATTGCTGAGTGTTAAGTTTTGAGGTGTTTTCCTTTGTTTTCTTTGGGTCTGGAGATGAAAGCACTGGACTTTGGCTACTGCTTGAGCCTGTGCACTAGCTCTCTGTCCTCCCTCCTGGGGAGATAGCGTGGTGTGATGGTAGAGGAGTGTCCACAGGAGAGATCATGTGTGTGGCCCTGATCTCTGAGACTGCCTCTGTGTGGCGTGGGAACTGAAGTGCTTTTTCGGTGCCTTCAATTAAGTCTTAAGGGTTTGTAGCAACTGCCTCAGGAATTCCACAGTGAGGAGATCCATCTTCAGAAAAGTACATGGTGGGGCTGACACTCACACACTGCATGTAGAAACATACCTGACCAAGCATGGTTGCCCATTCCTGTAATTCCAGATTGTAAGGCAGAGGCAGGACAGTCTCTGTGAGTTCTAGGCTAGCCCACTCTACAGTGGGAATTCCAGGCTTGCAAGAGCCGCACAGTAAGATCCTGTCTTAATAAAGGAAGGAAAGAAAGAGACACCTGCTGTCAAAGACCGGAGGAAGTCACTGAAATCCATCATATGACGGGGTGGAGGTGACCATCTGTCCTTTCTCACTGGTGACTCAGGGTACTTTTTAAATGCCCGTATTTTATAGTTTAAACACTGTAAAATACATAGTAACAAAAGCCTGGACCTGTAGTACTTAGAATGCACCAATGAGAGAATCCAGGTGCAGGGCAAGAGCCCACACTAGGCCATGTGGAAACAAACCCTGCCATCAGTATAAAGCGTCTTAAGTATGTGGGTGTTCTGCTTACAGGCCGGGCTTCTCTAGGTTTTCACAAACACTTTGATAGCGCTAAATTATTAAACTTTGAAAACATTAGAATTTCAAGACTAAAATGTTGACTGAACACTTTGATGTGAAAGCCCCATCTTTATGTCAAGTGTGTATCTTCCTTCTCTTCTCTAGATATACCCGATGGCTGTGGTGGCCACTGCAGAGAGGGGCCTGATTGTCTATCAGTTAGAGAATCAGCCTTCGGAGTTCAGGAGGATAGAGTCTCCACTGAAGCACCAGGTGGGTCACAGCACTGAGAAGCATAAGTTGTGCACCTCCACATGCAGAGTGGTGCTCGTGTGGGGCACAGGCATGCAGGGTCTCTCTTGTGAAGCTTGCTGCTACATCCAGAGGAGGTGAATTTAAGGAAGCAAACAGTTTTGCATAAGCATAACTGAGCCGGACTCCCTGACCCCCAGACTCCACCCCCAACCCCCAGTAGCTTAGTGCTACTGTGTGCTCCCAGCCCATCTAGGCAGACTGCTTCTGTGCTCCAGCCTCAGCTCTGCCTTCACTCTTACGGCTTGTCGGCTTTTCCTCCAGCTCAATCCTGCCCTGGCCGCAGGACTGAGTCCTCCTTGCTTCCCTGATCTAAGTCTCTTCCCAGCATACAGCTTAGCAAATGGGATCTGTCCTGTCAGAAGAGAGGAGGAAGGGTCCAGCCATCCAGGCCTTCCTCCTGCCGCAGCTTCCCCTGCTAGGTGCGTGGAGGCTGGCTCCATGGTGAGCCGTCCTGCCCTGCAGCCTTTGCAGGAACCTGACATAGTCCATCACTGACTTCTCCAGCACTTCACTCAAATGTGCCTACTGTAGTTGATCTTGGGAAACAGACCGTTGTTGCCCCTTCCAGAACTGCTCATGATCCTTTTCCCTCGGGTTCGGTCTTCCTCCCCACACCCCCACTCTTCGCTCTCTGTCCCCACAGGCTCACTGATAGCACTCAGTGTGAGTCTTAGAGCATCACCAGGAGGAATTCTCCAGAACACCTTGCCCCTGTTGGTTCTCATCTCTAGCCAGGCTCCCTTTGACCTTCAGACTAGAGGTCACACTTGAGTCACCTCTCTCTCCTCTCCCCCATGCCCCAGGCTTCCCGGTTCCTTTCTTTGTCTTCCTGCCACTCCCAGTCCCAAGTCTTCTAGAAGTTACAGAAAAACTTCCTGCCATTTGTCCTTGCAGTGCTATCTTGTGTATGACACCAGAAAACGCAGGCAAGAAATAAACAGTAACCCAGCAGGACCACACTAGACATGATCCTCACAGGAACAAGCAACCAGCAATAAAAAAAACCCTACAGAAAGCAGAGACTACTGAGGAACCTGTAGGTGCTAACACGTTACCTTTTTAAGGGTATAAAGAACTTTTAGCAAAACTAATGATCCAATTAAAAACTCTGGAACTAATGACCTGGCAGCAGGTATGTGAAGGCAGGCAGTGTTTCTTTCTATCCCAGGAAAGCTCTTGAGAGAGCACTTCACACATTGTTTTCAGAAACTCGGAACACAGAGCTCTAAGGGTTCCGTGGTTGAGAGCACGTGATGCAAAGTATCAAAGAGCTAAATTCAGATCCCAGCACTTGTGTGACATGGTGAGCCTGGTCACGTGACAAGATAGGCCCAGTTCAGTGTGCTGCTGTGACCTCAGTGCTGTGGGAGCTAAAGACAGGAGTATCCCTGGGTGACTGCCTTAAGAAAATACACAGAAAGTGACAGGGGACACTCGACACCCTCCTGATTCCTGTGCATTTGCTCACATGCCTGCACATTTATACCACACCATTCACATGTGTGAACACACAAGAAATACAAATAAAAAAATAAGAACAGTAGCAAGTGTTGGCGAGTGTGTGGCGAAAGCTCTTCCTGTCCCTGAGAAGTGGCCTGAAGTACCTGCGGTTCTAACGCAGTCCAGTAGGAGCACTGCTGGGCCAGCAGTTCCTAAGAACACAGTAGATGAACTTGGGATCTGGGATACTGAGTGCAGTGAACCAGGGCAGGAAGACACAGCATAGTTGGGTCCTTATACGTGATGCCAAAATGCTGTCTTAGTCTGGGTGTTACTGCTGTGAACAGACACCATGACCAAGGCAACTCTTATAAGGACAACATTTAATTGGGGCTGGCTTACAGGTTCAGAGGTTCAGTCCATTATCATCAAGGTGGGAGCGTGGCAGCATCCAGGCAGGCATGGTGCAGGAGGAGCTGAGGGTTCTACATCTTGTTCTGAAGGCAGACAAGAGAAGACTTAACTTCCAGGTAGCTAGGACAAGAGTATTAAAGCCTACACCCACAGTGACACACCTACTCCAAATAACACCACTCCCTGGGCCGAGGTTACACAAACCGTCACACTGCCTTTGCTATGTGTAGCTTACCCAGCATTCCCTGTAAGAGGGCTGGCTGTGTTTCCAGGCAGGGAAACAGGACAGACACTGGGTATCTGATCTAAAGGGTACCTGCTAATCAAACTGTGCTAAATAGGGACAGCTGCATGTGTGCACACATGACTCCTGGGGTCCTGCTGCATGTGTGCACACGTGACTCCTGGGGTCCTGCTGCATGTGTGCACACGTGACTCCTGGGGTCCTAGGGCTGTAGGGAGGTTGGAGAGTAGCATTTGGTGGGGAAACAAAAATGCCTTCCTATGTGAGTTATGATTTAGTTCTTCTAAAATCCAAAAATAAGGTGATGTTTCTGTGCATGTTAACTGACCTTTACTTACATGGTCTGATGATCCCTCCCCTTTTATTTTAACCATAGCATCGGTGTGTGGCTATTTTTAAAGACAAACAGAACAAGCCGACTGGTTTTGCTCTTGGGAGTATTGAGGGGAGAGTTGCCATTCACTACATCAACCCTCCAAATCCGTAAGTGACTCTCACTGCCTGGGATGCTCTTCCCAACTGGTTCTGAAAGGGAACTGAGACGTCTTTGCTTTTCAGGGCCAAAGATAACTTCACCTTCAAATGCCATCGATCCAACGGTACCAACACTTCCGCTCCTCAAGACATCTATGCAGTACGTTCTAGCAGCACTCCATCTTGAAGAGAAAGCCCCTGGAACCAGACTTGGAGCTGGTTCTCCAGGTGCACTGGAGCCAGGAGTCATAGGAGAGCCTGTGCTTGTGTTTGCAGACCTCAGTGCTCTTCCTGATGTGCTTGGAATGCAAGGTTGCAGCCTGTCTTTGGGTGTCCGTACACAATTTCCACACGTAGTGATGGTCAGGAAGTTAGTCTGCTAAAAGAAATCTCACGCTTTCCCCTGAGTTTCCTGCTTAGTGTGGCCAGTGGCTGCAAACATGGATGCCCGTTTGGGAGCTCCTGGGTTTAGTTCTAAGCTGCTGGTTGCTTCAGACAGCACAGCTAGGGAGTGAAATGTGTAGCAGGAGCTACATTGGCAGAACCCTGTTTGTGCCGCTCACTGTCCGTGTTCCCCTCGCAGGTGAACGGAATTGCCTTCCACCCTGTCCATGGCACCCTTGCCACTGTGGGCTCTGACGGTCGGTTCAGCTTCTGGGACAAAGATGCCAGGACAAAACTGAAGACGTCGGAGCAGTTAGATCAGCCCATAGCAGCTTGCTGCTTCAATCACAACGGGAACATCTTTGCCTATGCTTCCAGCTACGACTGGTCCAAGGTGAGGACTTCTTAGCCGTCTCTGTCTGGTCCCTCCCTCTCAGGTTCTGGGGCCAAAGGCCTGGGTTTGAATAGTGTCAGGTGATTCTCTCTGGTCATGTGTGCCCTTAGCCAGGCTGTTGACACCTTCCTGTGGGCGCTCCCCTTGGTTGTGGGCTTTAACCGTGCATGGGGGAGGGGGGTGCTATGTTAGGGAGAGCCAACATGAGCATGGATGGAGGTAGGCCCAGGCCACCAAGGCGTTGCTCCAGTGGCATTGGTTGGTTTGAGCAGGGAGAGCAAAGAGCTGACAGGGTTAGCTCTTGAGGCATCTCGAGGCATTGCAGGCAGTAGAGTGTGAGCCTGGGGCCATAAGGCAAACCTCCCTGTGGGGGTCTACTGGGGAGATGGCTCCAGTTCATTCCTCATGGCTTTCATTTCTCTTCCCGCCCACCCTTGCTCCTCATGTGGCTTTTCCGTCTGTCTCAACCTTTGCTGCCCCTCCTAGCCCACGTCGTTTGTCCACTTCTCTACACTATTTTCTCGCTGCCATCAGCAGGTGTATGGCCGCCTGCTCAGCCTCATTATGCGCACATGCGTCCTCACTGGCCGCAGTGCTGAGCCGCTTGTCTTTCCCGTGTCTCTGTTCCCGTCCCTGTCCGGTCTGCAGCCTCCTGGTTCACCCCTGCTTTTGCTCTGCTTTCTACAGCCGCTTCAAGTGTCCTTCACAGGCTGTTCAGCCAGCTTGCCAGCCCGTTCCCCTCTAATTAGGGGTGGCCTGGGCTTCTTTAGCTGTTGTCATCCTGAGGCACCAGTCCTGTATACAGCTGCTGCCCTGGCTGTTCTGCTGTTTCTTTTGTGTGTTCCCAAGCTTAGCCGGGATAACTGTGTGCTCCAGTTCTTGGGATCTGATGCCCTCTTGTCACCTCAGTATAGCTCAGTAGCTGAGTGCTTGCCTGGCATTGTAGCAAGGCCACCAAAGACAAGAAACGTTTAGAAAACAAAAAAGAATTCTGCATCCTCCCAGAGCCATGAGCGCTTATGCTCTTGAGTGCACCCCAAAGCTGAGGTCGCCACTGAGCACACCTTTAATCCAGCACTGGGGATGCAGAGGCAGGGGAACTCTGTTGAGTTCAAGATCAGCCTGCTCTACATAGTGAGACCCTGTCTCAAAAAAACAAAAATGAAAAAACAATTGAAGTTGTAATTTGTGGAAACGTGGGCTCACAGTGAGTGTTGTGTGGACAAGCAGAAACAGGCTCAGGAATCCTCTGCTCAGAACGAGAGCGTCTGTCCAGTGTGCAGCCATGGCTGCATAGGTGAGCGTGCAGCCTGGGCAGAGGCGTTCCCTAAAGCAGGACTTGTCCTCCTGTGATGAGCTACTGTTGACCACTGACACATCTGGAGCTTTGTAAATGCTGCTGGGGTAAGACTGGAAAGGGCAAGAGTGTGTTGCAGCCGTGTCCCTGCTCCAGGCCCACCCCTTCCCGAGTCTCACCTCACCTGTTTGGGGTGGTGCTGCTTTTCCTCCTCACTGAGTCCAAATCACAGGCCGGCCCACCACTCAGCCTGTGCAGGCCTCACCCACTGATGCCCCAGACGCCGCTCTCCTCCGAGCTGCTCCTTCTGTGGAATAGGTCCTTCCCCTAAAGCATCATGGATGAGTTCAGCCCTCTGTGAAACCTCTGGTCAGGGTTAGTGTAAGCCTAAGACCCGGAGCAGCTCCCTTAGGTATGAAATCAGCCAAGTCTCACCGACTCTGCTCTCTGAGGCTAGAGTCCATGGATAACACAGAACCACTGACATCTTTCCATCCTCTCCATCCTTACCCTGCCTTCTCAGAGGCGGCTCCATGTTCTCAGAGCAGGACTTGGTGTCTGTGTGGCTATTGCTTTTAATACTCAGGTCCTTTGTTTTTCCTCCATTAGGGACATGAGTTTTATAATCCCCAGAAGAAAAATTACATTTTCCTGCGAAATGCAGCTGAAGAGCTAAAGCCAAGGAACAAGAAGTAGTGGCCTGAAGCTGGGGCTGTTGGAGTTCCGTCTCCACTCCGCCTCCTCTGCCCACACGTGGGCCCCAGCTCTGGCTGTGGGTGTCCACCTCTGCAGGACTGTTCTTGCAGCGTTGATGCAGCATCCTGGTGACTTGCCTTCTCTCCATTCCGCTCCCTGCTGCAATTTTCCTGACACTGAGGGAACGGAGATTCTCACTGCAGTCAGATCTTCAGGGCGCTGTGTCCAGCAGTGTGTATTTGACAGTGTTGGGTGGGAACTGTTGGTGAGCCCTGTGTTGTGTTTTATAATAAAACATTTTGAAGATGGCCTGGCCCTTTATTCCTTTCCCCAACTCCTCAGGAAATAGCTGTCAGTCTCAGAATCAGTGCTGGGTTCCCAACTTTCTCATCATTTTTGTTAGCGCCTGAGAAGCAGTGGGAACCACATGCCACTCCTGCCTCCATGTTGACTGCTGGTGTCGTGCTTAAGAGAGGCCACCTTTCCCAGCACTGGGGTTCTTCCTTTATCTCAGAAACGGGGGACAGTGTATCCCAGGTGACTGGTCCTCCCTAAAGGCCTGGGGTGCCCTTGGAGTCCAGCAGGCAACTCGGTTTAGACCCTGTCTCAAAGTGCTAGGGATGGGCTAACCCACCACACGAGCCCTTCGGCACAAGATCATGACTGTGTGTCTGCCCTGGGTTTCTTACACAATTACCACAATGTGTTTGACATGCAAGACTATGTGGTTTTAGTGTCTTGTGTCCTCTGGGGGTAAATACATGCCTGTAAACGTGTGCTGGTGCTGGCTATGAGGACTTGTGGGGCCTATGCCCTAGTGGAGTCTTCCCAGGGTGGCTTGACTGGTGGTGTAAGGGGTTGACCTTGGCCTCCGGAGGGCCAGGATTGGGTGGGCAAAGGCAGGCTGAGTGGCTAGAGAAGCTGGCAAGAGTGGCATTAGGGGACATTAAGGGGACTGGGTGAACATGGAAACTAGGTTTGTCAGTTTCATTTCCTATTGTTGTGATAAAAACCCCTGGCAAAAGCAGCTTAGGGGAAAAAAAGGTTACTTTAGCTCACAGTTGCATGTTACAGTAGATCATAGCAGGAGTCTGAGGGAGTCGAAAGCTCCAGGAGCTTGAAGGAGTCCATGACATCATGTCCATAATCATAGAAAACAATGGATACAAGCATGTTTGCCCTGCATACTTCCACGGCTCAAGATCCCCTACCTAGGGAATGGTGCCGCCCCCACAGGCACGTGTTCACGTCGTTTGACATTCAGAATGACCCCCACAGACATCCACACCCACCAATTTAATTTAGACAGTTCCTCACTGAGGCTCCCTTTCCTGGTGATCCTAGATTGTGTCAGACTGTCAAAGCTAACCACGTTAGGGACCAGATTTAGCCAGCTGGATCCTCGGGGTCTAAGAATTGGCCTTCTGGTTCCATTAATTTTCAGCTCCTGTGCCTTCAGCACGCTGAAGAGCCAACAGGTGAAAAGCATGTCAAAGTGCTGAGGAGACAGGACAGCTTCTCCTTCCCCCGCCCCAGAGTATCCATCATCAAG
The DNA here is from genome assembly GCF_004785775.1 of Grammomys surdaster. Classification (NCBI taxonomy): domain Eukaryota; kingdom Metazoa; phylum Chordata; class Mammalia; order Rodentia; family Muridae; genus Grammomys; species Grammomys surdaster. The sequence goes on along the minus strand of NW_021604638.1, from coordinate 1,929,597 downwards.
GGGCTTAGATATGGCTAACCAGGAGCAGCTGGATAACAAGAGGCCCACTAGGGACCAGGGCTCACAAGTGGGAGCAGATCAGAAAGCCACAGAGCCCACGAGAAGCCATGAAACCAGAAAACTTTGTTCTCGAGCCTGTGAGAGCATAGGGACCACTCGCTGGTCAAGAAACAAGGGCTCAGGCAGGAGACATGGCTCAGTGGTTAAGAGAACTGACCACTTCCAGAGGTCCTGGTTCAATTCCCAACAACCACATACTGGCTCACAACCATCTGTAATGGAATCTGATGTCCTCTTCTGGTGTGTCTGAAGACAGCTACAGTGTACTCCTATAAATAAATCTAAAACAAACAAACAGAAAGAAGGGCTGTAGACGGCTGGGCAGTGGTGGTGCACGCCTTTAATCCCAGCACTTGGGAGGTAGAGGCAGGCGGATTTCTGAGTTTGAGGCCAGCCTGGTCTACAGAGTGAGTTCCAGGACAGCCAGGGCTACACAGAGAAACCCTGTCTCGAAAAAAAAAAAAAAATTTTAAAAAAAAATTAAAAAAAAAAAAAAAAAAAAAAAGAAGGGCTGGAGAGATGGCTCGGCGGTTAAGAGCACTGTCTTTTCTTCCAGAGGTCCTGAGTTCAATTCCCAGCAACCACATGGTGGCTCACAACCATCTGTAATGAGATCCAATGCCCTCTTCTAGTGTGTCTGAAGACAGCTACAGTGCACTCATATATATAATAAATAAATATGGAGAGAGTGGTGGCGCACGCCTTTAATCCCAGCACTTGGGAGGCAGAGGCAGGAGAATTTCTGAGTTCGAGGCCAGCCTGGTCTACAGAGTGAGACAGAGTGGGCTACACAGAGAAACCCTGTTTCAAAAAGAAAAAAAAAAAAGCCTTTACAAAAAGGAGGAGGAGGAGGAAGAGTTGGGGAAGTTGGGGAGGAGAAGAAGGGCTCTGTCCAGAGGCATCACTGCTCCTCTCCACAGACTCTTGGCCTCCATGATAAGGATTAAGCGGTAATATTTAAGCCCTTGGATGTGTGGCAGTTGGTAATGGGCACAGGAGAGGTATATAGAGCTTCTTGCTCTCAGACTGGTGGATGTCGTGGGAGAAGGGCCTTGTCTTTCCCAGTCACAGTTCAAATGACCCAGGATCACCGTGTGCGTATGGCAGCCCCAGCACTGTCAGCTGCACCGGTGCCTTGGAGGACACAAGAAGCAAGAGGCTGCATGCCAGTATGCAGCTGTCACCGACATGGTCCACGCTGTAGTACGATGCAACCACCAGTTGGCCGCACTATAATGCACTAGTACGAGAGCACACACGTACTTGCCTACATCACACACGTAATGAAATTAGTATTCACTAATGTGAACTGGGGATATATTTTTTTAAAAGATTCTACTTTATGTATGTGAATACACTAGCTGTCTTCAGACACACTAGAAGAGGGTATCGGATCCCATTACAGATGCTTGTGAGCCACCATGTGGTTGCTGGGAATTGAACTCAGGACCTTGGGAAGAACAGTCAGTGCTCTTAACCACGAAGCCATCTCTCCAGCCCGTGAACTCGGGATATTAACATGAAGTACAATGTGAGACTAATATTAATCTAGCAACTGAATTTAATTTTTTGAGACAGGGTCTCACGTAGCCCAGGCTCATCTTGAACTTGCTATGTGACTGAGGAGAATCTTAAATTTTTAAAAAATATTATTTAAAAAATCTTGTTATGTTTTCATGTATGTGTATGCCACACATGTGCAAGTGCATGCACAGGTCAGAAGAGGATGTTGGTCCCCTTGAGGAACACCACACTTGGGATGCAGTGCTGGGGTTCGAACTCAGGACTTCATGTATGCTAGGCAAGTGCTCTACCCACTGAGCCACGTCCCAGCCCTCATAGCTGTGTTTTTAATATGATTGTTTCCTTTGTACGCTGAAGCATTTGTTTCAGTCTTTAAGCCATGACTCTGAGAAAGTTCCTCCAGTCTCTGCGAATGGCTACAGGCTCCAGGGCCTAGGAGGACCTGGGAGGGGACACTACTTGGCAGAATACAATTTAGTGAATCAGTGGTCCTATGCAGATGAGAACAAGTTGGATGCTCTCTGAGAACAACCCTGAACCATCACAAAAGCCCTTCGAGAGAGTTCCTGGTGCTCTGCCCATTAGAGCCTAGAGACAGGCCGAGGAAATGCCACCAACAGAAGACGAGATACCCTGCTATGACCTAAGGGGACAGGAGGGACAGATGGGGTCAGGCTCTGCCTCCTCCTGAAGGGCCAAGCTCTGAGGCTCGCAGGATCCTCTGCTACATGCTAGTTTGCTATTCTACTCCAGGGCTCTGGTGAGCAGGTTGGCTGAGGTTGGGGCAGGTGGTGTGCAGCTAGGGCTGTTCTGGCTGGAATCCACATGAACCTGCCATATCTGGAGCGTGAGTCTATGACTGTCCTCTGGGGAGGAGAAGATTGTGAACTGGTGTCCCACACCACGGGCCTGAACACTCGAGCCTCTGCACCTGTGAACTTTACTTCCAGCCCCAACCCCAGAGCAGAAGGCAGCACTGCAACCAACCAACCAATCGACCAGTCACTGGAGGCTTGGGAGCAAGAAATGGGGCTGAGATACATGTCCTGGCTGACCCCAGCCCCTGTGCCGCAGCAGCTGAGGGGGCTGTGGGGAGAAGAGCTGGAACCAGTCCCAGGAGCCCTGACTTCCATACCTAGGACAGAGCCACCCCTGACCTCTGCCCCAGGTACAGCAGCATATCCTACCCGGCTCCCACCCCCACCCAGTTGTGACTATAAAGGATGTCTCCAGGCTCCCCCATATCTCCCTGTTTAGTTAAATTAGTACGATTGTATTTTGCCCTTTGCCTTGTGGTCACAAGATGTCTTCAGAGCTCCAGACATCTGATACACACTCAGGACAGAAAGAATGCTAAGGTTTGGCTGAGGAATAGCTCAGTGGACAGAGTGCTTGCTGTGTATGCCCAGAGCCCAGAACTCCCGTACCGTATAAATCAAGCCTGATGCTGCAACGCCTGAAAACCTAGTAAGAGGATGGGAGTTCAAGGTCATCCTTGGCTACTATCGAGGTTGAGGGTAGCCTGGGCTATACAAGATCCTGCCTTAACAAAAAAAGTATGAAAAAAGAAAAAGAGAAAAATGATTGCCTAGCACTTGATCTCATTAGTCAGGAAGTGAAAAGCTTCACAGAGCTCTGACAGACTTCCACTGGGGACTCCCTAGCCACAGAGAGTTGGAAAAGTAACTGCATTCTCCCAGCCTCTCCTGTCATAATGCTCTGGAGAGGAAGAAGATTGAGGGACAGGGTGTTATCAGCCGACTCCAGAGTACCAAGGTTTCACACCAGGTTTCAATGTCCACACTGCCTCGGTGCCTGATGTCACCCACATCCTGCCTGAGGTGCCTGAGAGGGAGCTGAGAGTCACCTTCAGGCTGTCTCTAGAACAGTGTGTGAGGGGTTTCTCTTTGTTTTTTACTGTTTTGTTGTTGGTGATGAAAGCATTGGTGGCAGAAGCTGTGCATGTTTGTGTCTGTCTGTCTGTGTGTGTACACATACGTACATATTCAAGTACAGGTCAGAGGACAGCGTTGTCCAGTCAGCTCTTTCCTTCTACCTTTACCTATATTCTGGGGATTGATCTTGGGTCTCTCGTCCTTCAGCTAGGCACGTTTGACTCCCTGAGTCACCTTGCTGACCCCTTGGTCTGAAAAAGTCTTCAAAAAACCAGCTCGCTCCAAGATGCTGTCTCCTACTTCTTTATGGTGTAGTCCCTGGTCACTAGGTCCCTTTGCTGGGTCCCTGGCATTTATCTAGCCTTTGCTGGCTCCCGGGGCAAGATTTCCCCCACTGAAACAGGGGGGTCCCCCAGAGCACAGGCCAGTGATGACAGCATCACGGGGTGGTAAGAGCTGCTGGTTTCAGGCTGGTGCCGAGGGCTCTGCCTCCAGAGCTGCTGACCCTGTAAAAGTTATAATTATCCTCTGGCAACAGGAGGGTTACAGGGACTGGCCAGCCCAGTCCCGCCCCTTGTCCTTCTCAGGGCCAGCTAGCAGGGCAGCCTGTCTATGCCTACACCATCTAGGCTCCTGACGACTGGCCTTGCCAGCTGGGTAACGGGGCAGCCCAAGCCTCAAGCCTGATGGGTTCTGAGCTTGAGAGGAGTCTCTCGTCCTCAGGTGCTGTTGGCCCGGCTCAGACACAGGTGTAGACAAACTAATCAACTGATAGGCTAGCTGGGTTACGGCCAATAGCACCCCATTCCAGCCCAGAGGATGAGTGTCAAGGGTCTTCCTCCCACTCCTGAGTTCTATCCTGACTGCCCAATCTGGCTGTCTTGTCCAGGACCACACACCTACCTCTCTGGGATCCCATCTTCCCGCCCTTCACCGCAGAGGACCAGGGCAGCTTCTGAAGAGTGGGAGGATGAAGTGGGGTCTTAGAGTTGGGTTGGCTCAGGATCCTCTGTGAGTAAGCTTCAGTCCACCCCACCTGAGAACCAGGCTGACGATAAAGGTACAGGCTGCTTCTGGGCTAAGTCACCTAATCCAGGGAAAATCCTCAGTGAGCACCACAAAGGCCAAATGAACTTCATGTTTAATGATGCGTGAGGCAGTTGCCAGCACTCAAAACATACCAGTGAGCCAAGCATGGAGGTGCAGTGCTTGTAATCCCAGCGCGTGGGAGGCTGAGGCAGGAGGACAGAAAGTTAGAGGTCTGCCTGGGCTGCACTATGAGACCCTGAGTGAGAGGCGGCAGGGAGGTGAGGATTCGTTAGTAGCTGCAGCTGTCACTCGTGGGCCTTTGCAGCCACCATTTCCTACTCCGCGCTGGCCGTGCTTGGTCTTTCCTACCCTCTTTGAACCCTCCTAAGTGCCCACCAGGGCAACTGTGCCTGGCGGGCATGCTTTCTGTGCAGACTTACACACTTGCTGCAGCTGCACGGTTCGGGAAGGAAAACTCGGCGGATATCTGCTTCCCATTCATAGCAACCCTGGCCCGGAGTCGCAGCCGTTAGAGCATGTGTGTTCAGAGCAAGGCGGATCGACACGCAGGGGGTAGTGACACATGGGAGGTGGAGACCCTGAACAGGTGCAAAAGTGGGGGATACAGAAACCAGAGCCGGGGGGAGCTACGAGCAGGGAGGGACTGACCTCCGACAGCCAGAGTTTCAGACTCCTAGACTTAGCCTGCCCCCAGGGGTCACGCCGGCGTGCCGCGCTCTCGGATGTTCTGCGATCCCCTCCCCCTCCTCCCGCCCAGGCGCCAGCACGTGCCCGCAGCGTCCGCCCAGCGAGCTTCTTGGGGCGGGGCCCTGGGGAAGCGGAGGGGCGTGGCTGGGCGGTGGCAGGGGCGGCGCTGGGACTTGTAGGCGAGGAGCCTTGAAACCAACAGTCTTTGCCACCAGCTGCAGTGTGCCACCCAGGGGAAACTGAGGCCCCAGGAAGGAACCGAAGTGGCTCAAGACTTCAGGGCCAGGCAGTCTCGACATTTTAGGAATAAGTAAAAACCAAAGTCTATCTAGTTTTCAAAAGGCGCTTCTTAAGGGGAGTCTTTGGTGTGGAGCCCTCTCCTCTTTACGTTCCGCCACGGATTCACTCAACAGGCATGTCCCGAAGGCGCCTCTCTTGCCAATCCCTACAACTTGAGCAAAACCTGCTAGTGCCCAGTTGCCAGAGAGCTCAGTCAGCAGCAGAAGACCTTAGACCAGAAAGACTGGGTTGTGTCTGCGGGAAAACAAACCCTACGTCAAGGGAGGTGGGCAAAGCCGAGAAACTGAGGCGCTGGGCAGGGGTATCCCCAGCAGGCGTGGGGTTCTGCTCTGTGTGAAGGGGCCAGACTGACTGGGGCTGAGCCCACCCAGAGGCTGCCTGCCTCACTGTCTCCCTTGACCAGTGGGCCGGGCCCGTTTTACCCCCACTAAAAGCTGGAGGTCTTCAGGTCCCAGTGTGATAGCCAGACATGGGGACATGGGAGACGCTGAATCAGGGCTGCTTCCTGGCAGCTAAGCACCGTGCCTGCTTCAGTCCTGAAATTCCCATTTTCTTTTTTTATATTTTATGGTTTCCTGTCATACAGGCTGGCTTCTGACTTTCTGTATAGCAGGAGATGAACCCGTAGCCCTTCCAACTCCGGTTCCTCAGTGTCACCCGTGTACTCCACTAGACTGTTTGAAATTCATATCTCTTCAACAAGGGGCTCCACGTTTGCATTTGCGCTGGTGGGGAAGAGTTCTGCAGACTGGCATCCTGGTCCCAGCCTTGGCCCAGGGTCTACACGCGGCAGGCTGTGCTTTCTGCTTGTTTTCCTGCTGAGAGTGACCCCACAGGAGCTCCCATGTCAGTGACAAGGGAGGCCAGCCGCCTTTGTCCTCCTCCACGGTCTCTTCCTATAAAACTGAAAAAGGTGTATTCACTGTCGATTAGCCTTCATTTCCACAGAAAACCTAGTGTCCCGGAGTATGCCTTTGTTGAAGTCCCAGCATAGAGTCTCTGACACCACAGGACCTCCAAAGTACATGTGATATGAATTATTTCTATGTGCATGGCAAATCCACTTTGTCTTTTTTTTTTTTTTGAGATAGGATATGATTTAGCCCAGCTGGCCTCCAACTTAGTCTATAGCCAAGGGTGCCCTTGAACTGATTCTTTCTTGAGTGTTGGGTTTACAGGTGTGTACCACCAGCCAGGTTTATGTGATGCGGAGATCAAACACAAGAGTTCGCGCATGAGTAGCTGAGCCACTCCTTTGGACCATTTAACAAATACGTTTGCACCCCTAGGCGCTCGGACGTAAACCACGGACTCGGGCAGCGCTTGGAATCTACCGGACCGTGCTCCCCGCGACACAGACAAGCTGATACTGGCGAACAGGCTGGAGCTAAGCCACCTCCCTCGCCGGCCCGGCCGGCGTCTTGCCACGAGGGACGTGTTTAGAACTACAATTCCCAGCGGCCCCCGCTTTCAAAGGCGTGTCTGAAACGGGAGGGGGCGTGACCGCGGGGCGTGGCCGGCTACAAAGGCGGCCGGCAGCTCGCAGGGCGCGGAGTAGACGCTTCGCGGCGGACCGAGGAGCTGGTGCGGGACGGCGTGGGGAACTCGGACTCGGCCTGCGACACCCCCGCATGCGCCGGCCGGCTCGGTAGCGGCGGCCCCGATGCTGCTGCAGCCAGCGTGCGCCCCGAGTGTGTTTCCGCGGCCGTCCGCCGCCCCCAGCGCCATGCACGGCTCACAGAAGGACACCACGTTCACCAAGATCTTCGTGGGCGGCCTGCCCTACCACACCACCGACGCATCTCTCAGGAAGTACTTCGAGGGCTTCGGAGACATCGAGGAGGCCGTGGTCATCACCGACCGCCAGACCGGCAAGTCCCGCGGCTACGGCTTCGTGAGTGCCCGCGGCGCGCGCACCTGCCGCCGCCCCTCCCCCACCGCCTCCCAGACCCGCCGCGCGCAGCCGGGACTCCGGGGCTTCCCGGGGCCGTCGGCCCTTCCCCCACACTTTCCAGCCGCCCCAAAGAAGCGTAAGCTTTAGCGCCAGCGACTCCAAGACGGTTTCCCACTTCCTTCCACTCTAGTGTCCCCAAACTAATTCTCTGAGAAAGTTAACGGTACTTACGGATGGCCAGAGCAGCCGGGGATTGGGGCGGGTGGGGGGGGGGGAGAGTTCCCCTTAGGGCTCACTTTACTCCACCTCCCAGGGGATTGTCGCTGTCCTTGAAGGCACTCGCAGCACTTGAACTTAGGGGAAGGAGCTGCAGTCCTGGAGGCTGAGAAGACAGTGCCCCAAGGGTCCTAAATACCAGATAACCTCCTGGGAAGAAAGACCCAGAGGGCCTGATGTCAGGGCAAAACCTTCTCTGCCCTGTTTTTCTCAGCCAGTCACCGAAGCCCCTGACCTTCTGTGTTCCTGCAGGTGACGATGGCAGATCGGGCAGCAGCTGATAGGGCTTGCAAAGACCCTAACCCTATCATCGACGGCCGCAAGGCCAACGTGAACCTGGCCTACCTGGGTGCCAAGCCCAGGAGCCTGCAGACGGGTGAGAGTTCGCGTTTTCTTTCCAGCCCTTCTTGTTTCTATATTCAGCTTTAGTGTCTGTCTGATGGAAAAACGCTGCCCCCGCTCCCCCTTTGTCCCAGAGTGGCAGCCAGCAATCATGTGCCTGCAGAGGCAGCCCAGGGCAAGCGCCCCAGCTCCGGGGCTTGATCCTCTTCCTCTGCACTGTATGGTTCCAGGGATACCGATTTTCAGACCTCTCTTACTCTTGAGGTGGGAAGAAGTCAGTCACCCGCTGACGAGGCAGGAGATGAGGGGACACCCCGGGAAGCTGATACATACAACCTGTGGACTTCATGTGCTTTGACTGCTTTTTGAGGGTTCACTAGCAGGGACAGAGGTGGTGGCTGGGATTGGGGAGGAAGTTAGCTATCCTTTGTGACTAGGAGAGAGAGGTGTGTGTTATTTTGCAACCTCCACCCCCACCCCCGTGTGTGGCCCTGGGACCTTACCTGTACAGTATGCTGTTCCTAACTGTCCTCTTGTTTTAGGCTTTGCTGTCGGCGTGCAGCAGCTGCACCCCACTCTGATCCAGCGCACCTACGGGTGAGTGGATATAGCTGGTTGCGGGTGGGAAGGCCTTGAGGTGGGACAGCTGTGGGCTTCTCAGTCTCAGATCTGAAAGGCTGGGGAAGGGAACGACTGTTTTCAGAAATGAGACTGTGTATTGCGGCTGTGGAAGAAGAGATAAAACCAACTGCATTTCTGTAACCCAAAGGGGAGCACATGTCTTCAAGCCTGGTGTGTACCTTGCCCCCATTTATGTGACACCTCCTTAGCCAAGTGTCACATGGGCATCCACTTCCTTACCTGTGCAGTGAATGTGGGGACAGCTTTTCTGACTCTGAGTTGGGGAGTTCAGTACGCACCTAGTGCAGGCAGCTCGTCTGAAGTGTGTGAAGACTGGACCTGGTGGGCTGGGGTCTTCTTGGGGTGCCCTCTGATGTGGGCAGGTACCATGAAGGTAGCTGCTGTGGGTCTGTACCAGCTGAGGTTTGTTTCTGAATGGCGTAGTGACTGTCACTGGTTGGTTTTTTGTGTAAGTCTCTTGCTCTGTGTCCCCTTTCCTCCTGTCTTGAAAAGACTGATAGGCCTGCTAGTTGCTTAGGGAAGGACTCACTTAAAGGACACAAAAGTTGGACCATGGTACTTGGTCTGTTTATTCAGTGTAGACTAGCTGTGAATGAGGCGGTAAGTGGGGACTCTGACACAGACCCCACCTTTTGCAGTGGCAAACTTCTCAAATTCTGGCTGCTGGGATTTTGTGTCCCAGGTTGGAGGGTGGGGTAGAGTAGGGTGTCTGTTGTTGCTGGAGCTGAGCTTGGCCAGCACAGTGGGTCAGATACGTGTCCTGTGAGGTGGCACCAGGATTCACCACAAACATCTTTGGGGATTGATGGGACCTGAGCAGGAGCTTATGTATGGACAGCTGTGGTCTAGGCCCCAACCTGTGTTTCCTACCATGAGGGTTCTCCTGGGGAAGTACTTGGGGTGTTACAGATTGTTTCAGATCACTTTTTTCTCCTAGGATCTGTTTCCTATGTGTTCTAGGCTGTGAGGAAGGAGTGTAGGAACATCTCTGCCTTGGTAGCTTCCTGTTGGCTTCTCCCTGCTAACTGAGGAGAGGGAGAGGGCCTGCTCTCGGGTAGCCTGCTGTGGGGCTGAACTTCAGGCTGATGCTGGCCTGAGCTGAGCTACGTATAAATAGAATACTGCTTACACTGGGACAGGACCTCCCCCCAACTACGACAAATAGTTACTGCCTCAGAGTCACTAGTGCTTGGCCTCTGTGACCCTCAGATCTGGGTTCACAGGTCTAGTCTGATACTCTGACTGCACCCCCTTTGGTTGCCTTTTCTTACCTGGAAAATGGGGACAGTACCACTTCAGGACAGCATGCTCTAGTCTCCAGGGAAAGGTTCTCCTCAGATGGCTAGTGACTTACCCAGGGGGTGAGGTTTGAACTCAGGGCCACACATGCTGTCTTTGGGAGAGTCCTGGTACTCCGGGGCGCATCTGACATCGGGCCACGGTGATTTCTAACTAGATTAGTGGGCTGGTCATCTAACACTGACTACAAAGTGGCCTTACAGTGTTGGTGGGGTTGCCAAGGAGTGTAGACCCAAGCGGACAGATGGGTGGGCACAAGGGACTGGCCAGTGGTCCTTGGGTTCCTCTGAGGAACATCCACCTCCTGACCTTGCCAGGCTCTGGGGAGTTCAGGGGATGCGGTCAGGCCTGGCTGCCTGGGCCAGTTGCTGTTAATTGCCAGCTGGGAGGCAGACGTGAGCTGTCAGCAAGCAAGCCCCCTTTGTTTTTACAAACAATCTGGCTTGCCCGATTGGGCCTGACTCAGGTTTTGTCAGTCAGCCTGGGGCTGCCCTGGCTGAGGGCCTGGTGGGAGCTGGAGCCCTGGCAGCTCAGAGCCTGCAAGCTACTGGCTGTACATTTTCCTAGGCCCTTGACATTATGAAGACCCCACAGCCCACCTGTAGGCCCAACCACTGGGCCCTCCTGTCTGGTCAGAACCACCCATCAGCTTGGAAAGACTCTGAGAGACTGTCTGGCTTCGCTGTTTGCCTGAGTCCTCCCCGGCTTGCTGCACGCCTGCTTGTGTAAGGCCTTGCTGGCCGTCCAGCCTGTGCCTGTCCATCATGTAACTGTATCTGGAGACCAAGGCGTAGTATCTGCTGAAGCCTTCTCAGCCATTGCAATAGCTTTCTCCAGTCTCCAGGCCCATGCAGTAATCTTTCATGGAGATAAGTGACTCAGGGCCTTCTATCAGTCCTGGGATCCAGTGATGCATGTGAGAAGGATGGGCCACATGGTGGAGATTTCCGCACGCTGTTAAGAAGTGTTGATCTGGTTTGTCAGGGCCTCCTAGGGTCGAGGGAGTCAGTCCACATTTGGCCTATGCCTCATGGGAGCTGACGTTTGTCTCTGGCCTTTCACTCCAGGCTACTCTCTGCTCTTAGGGGGAATCTTGCTGTGGCAAAGTTTACCCCAGTCTCACTTTCTCCCCACGTAGGAGTCAGATCCTGAGGGCTGAGGTTAGGCCATAGTCCCCAGGTGCTGGGTGTCAGACTACAGTTCTGTAGAGTAGAGATAGTGGCTGGCCTAAAACATTAAGGACTAAATTGATCATGGTGTTTAGAACGTGTTGATCCCAGGGCCCTGGAAAGCTGTGGGGTTTGTATGTGTGTGTGTGGGGGGTGGGGGTTCCTGCAACAGGCCCAGCAGCAAGCAAGCTTTGCTGTCATAAGCTTGGAGCCACAGAGAGTGGCCTGCCCTCTCTTGAGGGCACTCAGGCCCATCCTTCCCTTCCTGGAACCTCATGGGACCATTCTTGGATGAAAGTGTTCTGTCTCTGAGACCAAGAGCATCCAGGGATTGGCTCCCTGGTTTAGGCTTTCCTGCAGGCATTGTTTTAGAGACTGTCCTCTGTGGGATGGACCTGGTACACACATGGAGGTGTCTGTCCTGACACCATGTCACCAGGCCTATGCATGAGGATTGAGGAGAAGTGTTGGGAAGGAGTCTGGCCCCCAAAGACTGGGGGAGGGATTGTGGTGGTGAGAATATACATGTTGACTCAGGTGCTCTGAGTGAGATGGTCGTTCCCACCCCAGGGCCCAGCGTGACAAGGACTACATAGTTAAACAGGGTGCCTCTGGGCTGCTCCTCGGGGAAATGATCGCAGCTGTGATTGACTGACTGGCTGGTTGTGTCACACACCGGCACTGATATAACCGAGTGCCATAGTGTCTAGGTCCCATAGGGCCCGACACTGTACCAGACATTTCCTGCACAGACAGTACACCGAAGGGGGGGAGGTTGGGGGAGGGGCATTGCTCCCGTGCCTTCAGAGAAAGTTGCTAATTTCACTGAACACAGGGAAAAGGAGGCCAGGGTGAGGCTGCAGTAAGGCAGGTGTGTGACGCTGTCTCAGGAGGCCTGTCTAGAGCTGCCGCCAGTGAAGAGTTAGAAGTACAGGCAGGCACACAGCCAGACCCAGAGCAGCAGGTGCGAGCACGCTCACCCCAGCACCTGTGCGGTGTCTTAGGGGTGGCCCTACTTGCTCCCCCATCATCACTTCCTGTTTGGCAGCCTGTCTGGAGGCAGGCGTGGGCTGTGTCTTGTCTGACCCTCCCAGAGGGCGTGTGGCCTATGCCGCACCTGTTGTTTGTCCCTGTCTGCTGTGACAGAAGCTAGCCTCTGGTGCCCTTAGGTTCCTCTCAGAGTTCAGTTATTGCCAGTTGCCTGAGGGACCTCTTCTGAAGGTAGAGACTGTTAGCCCCAAAGATATGTCCATGGCATGGAAGTCCACCAGGTGGCCCACTGGCCCCTTGATGGATCTTCGCCCAGGAATTTAGACATCCCTTTGAACAGTGGCTTTGCTCCTGCCCAGCCGTCCTGTAGGCTCTGTCAGCTGAGAATGTGCAGGCCATCTGCAGAGTCAGGCCAGAGCCCCAGCCCCGCAGCTGTGACCACAGTGCCCCCTGCCAGGAGGCTTGCAGCAAGGTGTGGCAGAACACAAAGAGCTGTAGAGGGGACTGTGGGTGATGGAAGAGCAGTGGCCAAGGCCCAGTGTGGGTTCCCAGTGACAGACACAACCACCCCACACTGGAGGAGCTAAGGAGAAAACGAGGCTGTCTTGATGTTTTTTCTTTCTGAGACAGGTCTTGGTATGTAGCCCAGGTTGGTCTTAAGCCTGCAGTGAGCTTCCTTCAGACTCTTTAAGTGCTGGGATCAAAGGCGTGTGTGTGATATCACTTTCTGTTTCCTTTTAAGACGATCTTACAGCCCAGCACACCTTGAACTCCCTGATTTTTCTGCCTCCACTTCTCTTGCTTTCTCTGGAGATGGTTCTTGAACCCAGCATGTGCATGCTAGACAGACAGGCTGGCTATCCCTGGGCTACAGAGCAGTCCCCTGCTTCCCGAGGGCTAGACTTTGGATTTGTTCTGAGGGTATCCATCTAGTGCTGAGTTGAGCCAGAAGGCCTCCTCTTGGAACAGCAGCCATCCAGCCTGAGACAGTGGAATCACCTGGACCCCTAGCCCTGGGAGAAGGACCAAGATGCCAGAGTAGACAGTTGGCCTTGGAGGAGGCCATCACACTGTGCAACATTGAAAGTAGTTAGGAGATGGAATTTAGACAGGTTCAGATGGGCCTGCTGCTCCCAGCTGGTTCCCACTGTGGCCTGTCTTCTCCCTGTCTGCATTCACCTGAACCCCAGAGAACCTGGTGCCCCCATCATGGGAGATTCCCAGGAGGCCCAGCAGGCGCCACATACACGCACGCACACGCCACCACCCACCCCAAGGCCAGGGCTGCTGGTAAGCTGCCAGGTTGCCTCCAGCATTGTGGTGTAAAGCCTCCAGGGAGAAGAAAAGTGAAATGGGCTCATTTGCTTTTCTCGTTTTTATTTTCAGCAGTAGCTTTGTGTTCGGGAAGTGGCCCCTGGGCTGCAGCCGGTGATTTTTTTCTGAGTGTGGCTACACATAGGGCCAGGGCCTCTACTGCTACTACCACTCACTGTCAGCTCCAGTAGTAGCCGTGGTGGGTAGACAGATGTCTCAAGTGTCACTGCAGAGTTCCCACCCCTCTTCTGGGGCAGCCAGGAGCCCAGGGGATGTGCCTGTGGCATCTTAGTTTACTGGCTGGGAAACTGAGACCAGGGAAAGCTCAGACAGGTGGTGGGATCTGGACCCTGGGTCTCTTGTAGGCTGAGGGAGCCAGGAGCTCCTGGCTGCTCATTTGCTGCCCTGACTCTGGACTTGGTGTAAGGAGAAGCCACCTATTCCACCACTCCCAGTGGGTTAGATGTTCATGGCTCAGCTGCCAGCCCTGGCCAGCACCCATAGCAGCCCACTGTGGGTATATCCCTTCAGCCTGTGGTGGCTTGGGTGCTACCCAGAACCTAGTCATCCATCCCCGGGTAGCACGTGAGTGTGCCTGGCTGGAGGAGGGTCTCCAGGGCTCTAGGATTTAGACTCCTTTGGTGATCTCTGGCCTGGGAACTCTTTTCTATGGCTGCTACCCAGGGGTGGGCTTAATTGTCCCAGGGCCACCCTGGCTTGAGAAAGGGCAAGAGGTTCCTGGAAGAGAGTGAGGAGACAGAACCCTGGGTGTGGTGAGGAGGTGCCAGCTTCTGCTCTCTGCCAAGGCCTGAGTGGAACTGAGCCTGAGAAGACTGATGGCAGAGCCCCCTGAGCTGGGAGTGGCAGCTCCCCTGGAATTTGTGGGTCACCCAGCCTTTGGGTTCCAGCCCCCAAGACTTGGGTATGGAAGGTCTCTGTCCACTTGACCTTCCCCAGGCCCCAGTGCTGCCAAGGGTGTGGGTTCCCACACAGGCTGAGGCTCCAGCAGCCTATGAGTGTGTCATCCCAGGCAAGGACCAGGATGAGGACGCTCTAGGGCTGAAGCAGGCAGCTGTTAGGTGGACTGAGGATAGCAGGTCAGACTGCATGTTGTGAACTTGACAAGCAGAACTCCACCTTCTGTCTCATCACACCCGACTGCTGTCTATGCCTGCTGCCCTCTCTGCATTCTCATGGCTGGGCCTTCTGGCTGGCCCAGGGTGCTCGGTCTTCACAAATGCTTGTGCTGGGCTGTTGGAGAGCCTGGAAACCAGCGAGCTCTGTCCCGTTGGTCATGTAGGTGCACACAGAGTAGAGATGGGGTGGTTTTGTATGGAAAAGAAAAGGAGGCCCCTCAGGATGGTGTTAGGAGAAGAAACCTTCAGGCTGTGTGTCCCAGATGCCAGCACTTTGGAGTGGGTATAGTCCAGGGTAACAGGCATTTAGCTAGAGATTCAAATAGAGAGGTGGTGTGGACTGTCCTGAAGGGGAAGCACAGGAGCAGTTTGCATTTGCTTCTAGGCCCGGTAGGAAGGAGCTAGAAGCTTCTAGTCTGGATTGACAGGATCTTGAAATCTTCAGGAGACACTTGAAGTGGTTCGTGAGAGACACGGTGAGCGAGGCAAGTGAGTCAGCTGGCCCAGAAGGCTGGAAGGAGGTGGGTGGGTGCACTGAGACACCGGGGACACACGGTAGTTTCAGGTTTTAGGCAGGTAGGGTTGGGGTTTGCAGTGGCGTGCAGCCTGGGGCCAGGGCCACCCTTGGACAGGGCACAGGGCTAGGACCCAGGCGGGTTTTGAAGTGCAGACTGTGACTTAAGTATAGAATGTGACTGTACTGTGTTCTCTGGTGTGTGGGCCCTGTCCCAGCTGTTGCTGCCATTGGCCTGAGAGCCTGGGGTGGCCACAGCCTGCAGCCTTTGCTGCCTGCCCCTCAAGTAGTAGTGAGCTTGCTCTGCACTGTGCTGTGTGTGGATGTGAAGCTGGGTAATTCTGTGTTCCTGCTGTCTACCAGTGCCATCCTGCAGCAGTGTCCACAAGTGACGGTTCAGAGCCACATTCCATTGCAGCGTGGCATAGGTGGGTGATTTAATGGGCCATTCAAGCCTCCGAGCCTTTCTGCCTGTCCTAGATCTTGGAATGGTGTGGTGTCAGGCACCACAGTGGTACCTGGCTAAGACCTCAAGGAAAGTACAGGGGAATAGGCAGAGACATGGGCGACCACATCATTCAGGGCATACAGGACTGGGCAGAGCAGGAAAGCAGAGACATGGGCGACCCCAAAATTCAGGGCATACAGAACTGGGCAGAGCAGGAAAGCAGGCTCTGCTGTAGGTACATGGCCTTGCATGGGGCTGTGGGGCCTTGCAAGGAGACTCGGTGTTAGCAAACTCCACCCCTAGAGGTATTGGGTAAGGGTGACTCCCTCCGTCTTACTCATGTTTAGGGAAGTTCAGAACATGGCACTCTTAAAGCCTCAAACTGATAAATGCTTCTGAACCTTAGGGCTGGGGGTGGGAGACACCCCCTAACCCAGGTAGGGGGCTCCCCCTCACACACACACACCCAGGTAGGAGCACCAAGATAGGCTGTGCTGCTCTGGGAAGGCCTCAGACCCAGTTAGGACCCTGTCTTGATGGCAGGGAGTAGACGGCAGCCCCCTCTACCACAGCTCTGATTTCAGGAGGGCCAGGCCTCTGATGGGCAGGGGCGGAGTCTTGGGTGCTGTGGAGTCTGCTGCTGTGCAGGCTTTGGTCTCTGTGAGGGCTTGGGGATCTGGTGGGCCAGCTGAGTGGTGCTGAGGAGGAGGAGTCTGTCACACTCCTGCCTGGGCTTCTTCTCTGCAGTCCCCTTAGACCATACTTTCTTCAGTCTCCCCTGAGCTCTGGTTTCTGTCCTGCAGAGCCCAGCCATCTTTTCATGGCTGTGTGCTAGCATGAATCTGAGAAGGTACCATGCAGCTCAGAGGTAGTGTTTGGATCCACGTCCGTCCGTGCCATTCCGATCAAGGGAGTTCCACAGGCAGCCGAGGAGGGCACACACCTACTCAGGGCTCCTCTCTAGGCTATCTGGCCTTAAAGCTGCAGTCAGCTGCCCATGGGATGGATAGGATGCTATCACTGCTGGTGCGTGTCGTCCTGCAGCTTATCTGCTCAGCTGCCCATGAGGTTTGGAAAGAGGTGAGCTGTGGGGGTGATGGGCCCAGAGTGAGAGTCACCACTGGGCTAGGGATGCCTCCTTGTCTGCACCTCAGTGCTGCTTCTAGCCCCACCCAGCCTTGCCTCTGTCCCTTTGCTGTCAGAGGCTAGGGAAGTGGCTCAGCAGGTAACGTGTTTGCTGCACAAGTGTGAGGACCATGGTTCTGATCCCCAGAACCTAGGAAGTACTGGGTGGGTATGGCAGCTCACCTGTAATCGCACCATGCAAAAGACAAGAGACAGGGTCCCCAGAGCTAGGCTATAGAATCTGTGAGGGCTGGATTCAAGTGAGAGACCCTCCCTCAATTATATAACACGGAGAATATCCAGGAAGACGCCTGGCATCTGTCTGTCTGACCTTCCTGCACACACCTTACTCTTGTGCTCTTGTGCTACTTGTGCTTGCCGCTCTGCTGCCCTCTGGCCATGCTCTCCCACACAGGCCATGTGTCACTTGTCTACTGATGACTGGTGGGTGCTGGGAGGTTGCTCTTGTCACTGAAGAGTAGTGGGGAGACCTCCACCCTCAGCAGTACGGCCTCCCCCCCTTGGTCTCTGCTGGGCATTCTCTGCACCACGCCTCCCTAGGACAGCCTGGGGCAGCCTCGGCTCTTGGACTCAGGTGTTAGGTGTACTTGACCTGGGTCTGCACCAACCTCACCCGTCGCAGGGTTCTCTTTCAACAGTGTTACATGGGCAGTGGCCTGGCCTGGGGTGGCACCTGCACCCTGGAGGGTGTGGGAAGCCACTTCACTGGTTCCCTGCGTGACCTTGATTACTTATGCTCTCACACAAGCTGCTGGGAGTCACCTTACCATGCGTCTCCAGGAATGACCTCTCGATAGAGCTGTGCACGTCCTGCTGCAGATGAGGGCTGCAGAGCGGTTTGCTTGTTCTTTTAAGAGCACAGCCTCTCTGGAGTTAAACTGGTTCCAGGCCTAAGATAGTAAGAGAAACTCAGGCCCCAGTGGTCCAGAGGCAGTGCTCGGACAAACCATGAGAGAGCTGTGTGCTGACACTCTTGGTGGCATCTTGCTCTGACGGTGGCACTCTGCTGCTGTTGGTACTGCCTTGCTATACACAGGGTAGGGTGCTGCTGCAGACAGGCCTGAGGCCCAGAGAGGCTCAGCCCTTTCCCCAGGCCTGCTCAGCAGGAGACTGGCCATCCAGGTAGACCCAGCAGTAGGCCCAATGCCCGCTCCTCATCTCCTCGTTGTTAGTTTTCTCCTACAGTAGTGCTGTGCTGCTTTGGCGGGGAGATCACAGTCAGGGGCAGCAGGTGGCACCCGATGCACTTCCACAGGGGCTGGGGTGTGAGGAGGAGCTTCCGTCTACAGGTGCCCTCCAGTTCTAAGCTGCAGGACCTGTGTGGTCACCTGGCATAGGACACTTGGCCTTCCTGACTTTAAAATGGACTTGCTGGTAGGGCAGGTGATAAGGCCTCTAGAGCACCTGATTGCCCAGCAGGCCGCAAGCACCCCTGTGCCCCTGCCTGCAGTGAGTGTGCCTGCCCACCTGCTATCTGTCGGGGAGGTAGTGGGTGGCTAAGGAGTAGGGGTGTCTCTGGAGGGGTAGGTAGGTACCTGGTATGTGGGCTGTACCATTCCTCAAGTATTTGCACAGGCCTGGAGCTGTCTAGACTACCCTAGCCTCAGTCTCCCCGGTTTAAACAAAGGCCATGTGTTATACATTGTACAGTGGGTCCTACGGGATATGTGGAAGAGCGGGAGTCAGGTCTGAGGGGGAGGGTACTGGGAGATCCGGCGCTAAGTGACCTATGGAGTGATGGCATTGTCTGTGCAAAGGCCCTGGGGTTGGTGCACACCTGATGTGTTGCTGCATCTGTTTTGTAGATGGGTACACAGGCTTGGGCAGGGCACAGATCTGCTCTCTGCACCCCTGGCCTTCCCCACTCTGCCTACAGCCACTGACACTCTGCTTGGCCCACAGGCTGACTCCTCACTACATCTACCCACCAGCCATTGTGCAGCCCAGCGTGGTGATCCCTGCCACCCCTGTCCCATCACTGTCCTCGCCCTACCTTGAGTATACACCAGCCAGCCCAGCCTACGCTCAGTACCCTCCAGCCACTTACGACCAGTACCCGTACGCCGCCTCACCTGCCGCAGCCACCAGCTTCGTGGGCTACGGCTACCCTGCGGCCATGCCCCCAGCCCTGTCTGCTGCTGCGCCTGCAGGTGCCACCTTCGTGCAGTACCAGGCACCTCAGCTACAGCCTGACAGGATGCAGTGAGGCGTGTCCTGCCCAGGGCCACAGCCACCACCTGCCAGCCTCGGGAGCCGCCACCTGGGTCTCGTCAGGCCCCCGGCCCACCTGCCCTGAAGGCACCAGCAAGCTTCTTCAGCCCTGCAGTGCCTGAGGAAGGGCTGGAGAAGGAAGGTATACCCTGCAAGCTCTGAAGCCACTCCATGCCAGGTGCCTTACTCTGGGACGTGTTCAGACGTCCTCCCTCCTCTTTGGGAACTGTCCTCTTGCTGGACCAGGGTTCCTGAAACCCTGCCCAGCTGCCCCTCAGTCGAAGCACTGTGCCATGACCTGCTGGAATTTTCTGCCATGCAGGCAAGACCATCATCACCAAGAACCCCAAACCGATTTTTTACTTAAGAGACTGGCTTTGGTCAGTAACTCCCTGTGGAGACAATGACAGTATTTCTCTGTGTCACTGATGGAGCTCCCCCTTCCCCACAGGGTTGCCATCACCAGACTGCAATCCTGCAGGGCCCTGGGCTCCTGTCTGCTGATGCTGCCCACCTCACCTGCAGAGGTGCCTGGCAGGGTGAATTCTCAGGTGTTTGTTGCTGTGCCATGGGGGCCTTCTTCTTGGCCCTGTGCCCCTCAGGCAGGCTCTGTGTCCACCCACCCTCCCGTTGTCACCTATGCCAGTCTGGGAGCATGACCTAGCTGCACAGAGAAGGTCCAGCCCACGTCTGGGAGGGGAGGAGTGGGCATCTCTGGTAGCATGGGCTGCCCGCAGGCTGGGCAGTGGGGCTCTCCACACCTACCTCAGGGAGCCAGTGTGTAGGCACTCCACAGCACGCCTGTTTAGTCAAGGCCTGGAGGACAGAGGGAGTAATGTTATAATAATATTTTTATTAGAATGTTCTGATTATAAAAATAAAACTTGTTTTCTTTAAAGAAAAAGGTGGTTTGCGGTTTTTCTCTCAATGGCATGGTGGTCCTGTGTCCAAGGTTTGTGACAACTGTCCGTCAAACTCTTACCCTGCTTCAGCCTCTGCTGGTCACGACCTTTGGTACCAGTACACCCCATCCAGCAGTCTGAACTGGAGGGCTCCAGCCCCACACGGTAGGTATCTGCCTCGGCCAAGACTGGGCATGGCCACTGTGGACCTGATGCTCTTTAGAAGTGGACCTGGGACTGCTTTCTTGCACTGTCCCTTGGGGACCTGTTCTGGCCTTCCCTTGATTTGATGTTGAGATGTGCCTCCTTCCTGCTCCTGTAGCCACGCCCATTTGGGCTGTCAAGACTGGGTTTGCTTTCATCCCAAGCCTCTACCTCTGAGTGTCAGTTTGCAAACACTGAGGGGTCAGGAGGTCAGTATGGGGCTCTCAACCCACAGCTGACGTTTGCTGCTGCTGATAAGAGTGTGGGGCCAGGGAGGGGTGGCGGGCACTGCCAGGGTTATCAGGAAGGCCATTTGAAGCCAGTAGACTTCCTGTCTCTTATCAGCTGGTGGCAGCACGAGACCAGGCCCTCAGGAAGCCCCTGGGTCTGGAAAGTGCCCTCCTGGGTCTCGACAGCAAGCCTGAGGCACACCGCACTGCCATCGGTAAGGGTGATGAGACCTGCTGTCCTTGCTACAGGACAGTTTCCCATGGAGCTGTCCTCAGGTGTTAGGTGACAAGCTGCAGAGTCACCATCAGCCCTGATGCAGCATGGTGAAAGGTCTAGTGTAGGAGAGGCTACATTATCCCAGGACAGGGATTTTCCCGAGGACAAGACTTGTGTCATTAGTGTCTCCAGCTGCCAGCACAGACCCAGTGCACAGTGTAACCTAGGGGAGGCACACGCCCAAGCAAGTACATGCTTACAGAGCAAGGGCACATTAGTGTGCTCACCTCCACAGAACAGTTTAGACGGTCAGACCCACGGACACATGCGTTTGTACACTGCCGGGGGACGTTCACACAGGGATACACACGAGAAACTCCGTACACAGGTGTGGATACCCTTGATCTGACTGCTGAGATGCATAGTCGCACAGTTATCTGCAAAGCAAAACATTTGTGCACATCCTAAGGCCAGGTATACTGGATAACACGAACTGGGTTCATATGTGTCATCTGTGTTGTGTGGTAGGTAAGGACTCCTGGGCCGGGGTGTAGCTACAGTTTGAGCTGAAGTCACTTGGGGGAGGAGCAAGATCTGGCTGGAAGGTAGAGGAAGGACCCAGGGGCCTGGACTGGACTTCTCTGGGCAGGGGCAGTTAGCTTTTTCTTCTAGCTAAGTGCAGGTGGGCAGCAGGTAAGAGAGTCGAGCTGAATCCACTGCTATCCTATACGGAAAGTTCAGTTGGGCCATTCACAATGCTTGCCCAGAGCCTGGAGCTTAATGAAGGTCCAGTTACCACTTTGGTTGGCCACATAGTCTCCACATCTCCCTTTCCCTGGAGACCTACCCCTGCTCACAGGGATTCCCATCCCTGGGCACCCACTGCTGTGAGCCTCCCAGAGCTCACATGTGCGAGTCTGCCTGATGTTATTTGCTGTTCAGGCTTCGGGCCTCAGTGTGAGCAAGGCATCCAAGAATAGACTGCCTCTAGCCGGTGTCAAGCTGAGGACTCCCATGAGTGGCCTTCTGCAGTCTGAAGACGGGCTAGGGGTGGGGACACGCAGGCTCAGAGAGCGTCCCGAGATCTGAATTCGGAGCCTATGGCCCTAGGTGCTTTCCTTACCCCTAACTCATTGGTGTCCTGCATGCCAGTGCAGTCATGGCCCCTAAGGAGAGCAGCCATACAGTGGTTGTGAAATCACCTCCTGATGCCTCTCCAGGCTCACCCTCTCCCCAGTCCCTTGTGTCCCCTGCGCTCATGCCTTTATTTGTTCCTAGTTCCTTCCTAGGCTCAGTTTCCTCTGCACAAACTAAGCCAATCCCACTCCACTCAGCTGTCCTGGGCCCAGTGGTTGGGTGGGGTCAAGGGGCCCTCTCCTGCCACCCAGTGTCCCCAGATGAGCATTTACTCTCCCTACCCCAGCGATTGGGTCAGGAATGGATGTGGGCCCTGTCTGGGTCACAGGAGCTACTGGAGCCTTCTGGAACTTCTGGAGGAAGGGGGGCTTCTTTGGAGGAAGCAGGCTAAGAACAGATAACTCTGAGTTTCTGTCAGGGAGGCGGGGTGTGCTGATGAAGCACAGGCTGATGAGGGAGAGCTGGGAGCCAAACAGACTCTTGGTAACCTCTGAGGCTGCTAGGCTCAGTTGTCTTCAAGTTGTGAGAAGGACCTCACGTGTTTGTCTGTCATAAACAAGAACCGACCGCTTCCCCTTGTTCTAGAGGATGGTCCTCGGACATAAATCTCCCTTGTCCCAGAGGGCAGAGTCCCAGAGTAGGCAGGCATTTGTAATCCTGGACAGGGTTAGGACAGCAGCTGCTCCGTGGTTCTGCTCCCAGTGGCCTCCGTTCCTCACTGAGAACTCACCCAGGGAGTGTGATAGACAGCCCTTGGGAAGGGAGCTGGGTTGGGACAGAGTTGATCCAGGCTTAGTTCCTACCTGCCTATACAGCTGTGTTGTGGTCCACTGGCCAGCTGGCACCCATAGGTGCCAGGTGGGACATCTTGACCAGTTCTTCCTCGTGCCTCCATTTCTCTATCAGGCATACAGACTGACCGCAAGGACCTACAGCAGTCTGGATACAGTGGGAGGGGCCATCTCTGGGTCTACCACTTTAGAGCTTGGACATGAGGGCTGGCGCCCCAGCAGCTGTCCTGTTGTTTGGGTGATTGACCCAGCCATAGTTACAAACCGGCTAATTACTAAGTCCCACCTCCCTGGATCATCACAGAAATGAGAGGGAAATGGCTTAGGTAAGCTGCCCCGTAAGAGTCTGACGTGAGGTGGGCACTCATCTCACGGAGCTACAAGAAAGACTGGGCAGTCAGCAGAAGTGAGATTTACACCCAATTCCCATGAAACCCTTTGAGCTTAGGCCTCTGCTCCCCAGAGTAGCCACAGTTCCAGCCACGCAGAACAACACCACAGGCTCCAGCCTCATGTCTCCGGAACTCAGGCTCTCCTTGGAGTCTGAGAACTGGTGGGCTCCTCATCTGACGTGTCCCTGAGACCCTGGCACCCTATGGGAGGTTGAGCATTCCTGTGCCAGAGAAGCAGTCAAGGCAGAGAATATCCAGTTGTGTCCAGATGCTGCCAGAGTACTGGAGGGTGTCTGGGCCTGATTTAACCCAAGCACCATGAATCTAGCCATGTAAGACCTCAGGACCGGGTTCAGGCCAACATCCCATCTCGTCCACCTCACCCACAGCCAGCTGGGTGTTGCCCCCACTCATGGGCCTCCCTACCTGCTGACTCACATTGGTGTTTTTCCTCAGACATGTAAACACTGAGCCAGGACCCCAGGAAACAGGTTGGTGTGTCTAGATACAGCTGCCCAGAGCTCCGGCTGGGGGAGGGGCTGGCACCTACCCTCCCAGTGCCTCCTGGGCCTGCCGATAAGAGTTGGGCTTTGCCTATCAGCCTGGTATTCTACCTCTGGGTGCTCACAGGGGTTGAGAACAGAGATGGGGAGTCCCTACCACCCCACCCCCAGCTCCTGTATGACCCATGGCTCAGAGAGCCTTGGGTGCCTCCTGCTGGCCCCTACCTGACGATGGGGGCATTTTTAGAGGAGTTTTAAGAATAGAGGTTCTGTTCTAAATTATAGATGTAAATAGTCCTGCTGGAATCTGGGTGTTTCGGCGTAAGCCTACACTCTCAGTACTCAGGAGACTGAGGCTTACCTTGAGTTTGGAGCCAGCCACTGTTTCACAGTGAAAACCTGTCTCAAAGGAAATGTAAGTAAATAGAAGAATACATGTCACTAGCCGTACAGATAAACATCCTCTGATAGAGAATCAGTGGGGTGGCTTTGTGCATGCGTGTCTGTGTGCACAGAAGATATTGGCTGTTTTGTTGTTGTTAAATTTCTGAGACAGGGCTTCACTCTGTATCCCAGGTTATAGACTGGAACTTGAGATCCTCCTGCCTCAGCTTCCCAACACACAGGATACACTATTTGCACTTGGGGCCAGTCCCTGTGCAGAGACAAAGGAGTGTGTAACACTAAGCCGTAAGGTTTGGGAGAGTTCCTTCTATAGCAACTGAAACATAGCTGAGGGGCAGAAAAGCACCTTCTAGAAGGAGGAAACTATAAGCAAAAGTATTTTAGAACCCCACCTTGGCCGGGCGGTGGTGGCGCACGCCTTTAATCCCAGCACTTGGGAGGCAGAGGCAGGCGGATTTCTGAGTTCGAGGCCAGCCTGGTCTACAGAGTGAGTTCCGGGACAGCCAGGGCCACACAGAGAAACCCTGTCTCGAAAAACCAAAAACAACAACAACAAAAAAGAACCCCACCTTGGAGGGCTGGGGTTGCACCTCAGTGTTAGAGTGGGCATGGTGGACAAAGCCAGGATTCCATCCCCAACACTGCACGTGCCCAGGTCCTGGTGGGATGGGTTTGATGTATCGGAGGAACGGGACTGGGATTCGTCCACAGTGGCTGGAGGGGAGGACAGTTGGAAGTGAAGAAGTCATTTGGGGGCTTACTTGGAGGGAGAACTGGGCTGGAGAGATAGCTTAGCACTTAAGAGCACTGGGTGCTCTTCCAGAGGCCCAGGTTCAATTCCCAGCAACCACACGGTAGCTCACAACTGTCTGTAACTCCAGTTCCAGAAAATCTGATTCCCTGAGACACACATGCAGGCAGAACACCAATACACACAAAATAAAAATAAACATTTTGCCGGGCGGTGGTGGCGCACGCCTTTAATCCCAGCACTTGGGAGGCAGAGGCAGGAGGATTTCTGAGTTCGAGGCCAGCCTGGTCTACAGAGTGAGTTCCAGGACAGCCAGGACTACACAGAGAAACCCTGTCTCAAAAAACAAAAAAAATAAAAAAAAATAAATAAAAAATAAATAAACATTTATGAAGGAGGAACCAACATGATGGGTCTGTTAGGCTAGGCTGATGGGTCGGTTGAGGGCCAGGTTGGTTGAGGTGGTGCTTTCTAGCCCTGAGCTGCAGGAATCTAGGGTGGGGACTTGGGGCCTGGGCATGGCAGGCAGGTGGCGTGTCACACCCACACCCAGCTTTGTCTGGGAAGCAGGCATACCCTACTGTGTGCCTGGGAGCACTGTGTGTGTGTGTAGGGGGGAGCACCCTAGCATCTCCCACACACAAGCGTCACTACCAGAAGAGTACCTGCAGAGAGACGCTAACTCAGGATGGGTGGATGGTAGCTTCACAGAGACTGTCAGGCTTGAGGAGGGGCTGAAGAAGGCCTCAGCCACCACTTCTTCACTGAGTCACTGCAGTAGAGGGCTAGGAGTCTGACTCAGCTGGACCCTGTGACTCCAATACAGAGGAACATGGTTTTGTCATTCTGATACTCAAATACCTTGTCTGGAACGAACTGTATTAGTGCTCAGTAATGTGTATGGGAAGTCAGGAGGAACATGCTCCCTGCCCGAGCACCTCTCAACCACGGGGCCTTTGCACGTGTCCTTTCCTCTGCCCTCAGTGCCCTTTCCTGGCAGTCCTCTGTCCCTCCTTCTCCCGGCTCAGCAAGCCTCTGGGTTTGACCCCTGGGTTAGGTCATGAACTCCGTTAGTTGCTCTCTCTCCCCATCCTGAACACTGAGCTCAAGGGAGGCCGGGTGTTTCTGGCCCACCATGACAATCCAGCCTCCAGCGCTAGCTTCACTTCCTCTGTGAATGAGTCCTAAAGAACTTAGAACATGGCTCAAGGAAGATCCTGTGCAGCCAGGTTCAAGTCCCAGCTCTCTATAAACCAGGCATAGTGGTATACTTCTGTAATCCTAGCGCCCAGGAGGCAGGAGCACCAGAAGTTCAAGATCATCCTTGGCTACAGTTTGAGTTCAGGGCTAGCCTGGTCTAAGGAAGAACCTGTCACAAACAAAATTTAACTTAATTCTACAGCCATGGAATTCCCACATGAAGACTGGTATTTCACAATCCTCGGGAAAGGAGACGCAGCTCAGCCGCAGCTCATGGAACCGGAGTGTAAGCCGACTCTGCTCCTGGGAGTGTCCCGAGAGAGGTCAGAGGTGACCCCTGGGAGGTGGAGTGTGCCCCCTGGGCCTGGCTGTCTGTGGACTGGAGTTTTGACCGTATTTGTCCAGTGACATGTGGCCACCCCAGGCTGTGGCATAAATACCAGTTTATCAGGTTTATTTGCTTTGTCCCCGCAGAGCAGAGAGGGAGCCAGCAGCCTCCCTGGGTGGTGTCCTTCACTCAGAACACAGCCCTGCAGTGGGGGCTGGACTGGAGCGTAGGAGCCATCCTTTGAGGACCTGCGACAGAGGAGACCTGACTCAGCCGGCTGGGCATTCTGTCAGTCTCCAGAAGGCAAAACAGGGCCTGCTCCTTCCCAGCAGGATCTGTCTTGTTTGTTTGTTTGTTTGTTTTTCCAGACAGGGTTTCTCCCTGAGGCTCTGGCTGTCTTGAGACTCACTCTGGAGACCAGGCTGGCCAGGCTGGCCTCTGCTCATCTTCCTGCCTCACCTCCCAGGCACTAGGGTTCTAGGTGTGCTTTGCTTTTTCCTTTGCTCTGTCTTCTTTTTTAATATTTTTGAATTTTTGGTTAGAGCGAGAGTCTTATGTAGCCCAGGCTGGCCTCAGACTGTAGCAGAGGATAACCCATGACCTTGAACATCTGCTCTTCCCTTCTCCACCTCCCCGGGGATAGGATTACAGGTGTAAAGGGCTATACTGGGTTGATATGGCTTTGACCCAGCTAGATAAGCCCACGGCCACCTCACCCGCTTGCCATTTGCTTTTCCTCTGCAGCACTGTAGATGGTACCCAGGGCCTCCTGTCCACTAGCCCAGTGTTCTGCTGCAGGTGTGACACAAGGTAATCCTGCATAGTCCAAGATGGCTTCTTGTTTTGTTTTGTTTTTTGAGCCTGGGTGTTTCTGTATAACAGAGTCCTGGCTGTCCTGAAACTACCCACCTGTCTCTGCCTCCCAAGTGCTGGGATTAAAGGCGTGGTAACACCCAGTCCAGGATAGCTTTGAACCAGCAAACCTCTTGCTTCTCAGACAGCTGGGCCTATGGGCCCAAATATTTTAATTCCTGTCCATGCCTTTAATCTTAGCCCTGGGAGGCAGAGGCAGGTGGATCTCTGAGTTTGGGGCCAGCCTGGTTTACAAGACAGCCAGGGCTACACAGAGAAACTCTATCTTGAAAAAACAAAAACAATAAGCAAATAAACAAATAAACCATTTTCTCCCCTAGTTTCTTTTACAGCAACAGAGATCAAACTAAGATTTTCTCTGGTGCATATCAAGGTCAGCCGATTTCTGGGAGAGTTTCCTGCCCCTGATCCTCTGAGGTCTCTTGACCCCAGTTGCTTGTCAGCACCTCCTTCACAGTCAGGACTGGGACTCGAAGGCTCTGCGGACGAAGTTTGTACTATGGATGGGAACAGGTCTGTGTGGTCCTGTCCTGGATCTCAGCAGCACTTACAGTCTGAGGGAGAGAGCCTGTGGGTACACAGGAGCAGAGGCGGGGAGGGGCATGGACGCATGGGACACAGGCACCGGGCTGTGCCGACTTCATTCTCACCCCGTTCGAGTTGAACATGAACTGTGGGCCTTGGAAAACGTGCGTTATTATTTTCCAGGCTGCAAACATGCTTGATGGGGCTCAGGGCGGGTGGCCTTCCCCTCACTTGCTCATTCTTGCCTGCTGCTCCCAGCCGAGGACACCTGTGCCCACACCAGCGTCTGGCAGGTGCCCAGCAAGCTCTGGCCTGCTTCAGGACAACCCCCTCCTAACCCATACCCGACTCACTGATCCTTCTCTAGAATTATGTTTTCCTCCCCTGAGGGCGCACACAGGTTGTGCCCACGGTGGGCAGGCATGCATTCGGGACCTCACACTCGAGACAGGTGTTGTCAGTTCCAGGCTGCCGCACATTGGTGACCCATTACATTCAAAATCTGCCTGCAACTTAGTGAACAAGTCCTAGTGGGGAGCAGAGTGTGTCGCTCCTGGAACCACGAATTAACTTTAGTCCCATGGATGTCACAATGAGGTGGTGCTCCCCCCACCAGCAGCCCTACCTCTGCCTCAGGACCTTTGCACCCACTGTTCTCGTTTATGACATGTTCTTCCCTCCCTCCTGCCTTCTGTTGACCAGAATCTCCCTTTCTTACTCCCTCTTTGGTTCTGGCCATCTCCAGACTTCATGTCCCTTACCCTCTCGTATAGCTAACTGCTCAGCAAGTGCCCACGGAGGGGGATGGGTCACCATGGGTGTCTGGGAGGTGCTCCTGCCCAGCTCTCCTGGAGCCTAGCGTTTAGACTCTTTTGGTCAAAAGAACCTGAGTCACATATACACACCAGGAGCTAGGGTTGCCCTGAGCAGCCTCAAGCATGCGTGGGGAACAAGCCTGGCTCCCAAAGGGAACAGCATTCCAGGCAAAGGCTCAGCAGCGACAGAGTTCTGGGGTGCAAGGGCAGTGAGAGGGGAACCAGGAGAGAAGTCCTCTGTGGCTGAACTTTGGCAAGGAGAGCCAGGAAGACTGGAGACTCAGGAGGGCCCTGCTGGAAGTGATACATGTGGCACACTATGGCTCTGGTTTCCCAAGGACTCAGGGAGAAAGCCCAGAAAGACAGTTCCCAAAGGACTTGCCCTTGACAGCCAGAGCCTCCCCACTTGAGCGTGGCCTCCTTCCAGCTGACAGGAATGCACTGCCTGAGCTTGGGGTCCCTGCTCACCCCGGCCCCTGGAAAGGCTCTCCAGGCTGGTAAGGAAAGGCCCCTTCCTTCCCAAGCTCGACTCAGATTAAAAGCACCAAAGACCCGGCTGGGGACCTTCCCTGCCACAAGAGCCACTGCTCGCAGTCTGCGTCACAGGCGAGACTGGGACAAGCTCTTGGGTACGGGCCAGCCTGCCTGGTACCGCCCAAAGTGACCTGAGGACGCGGACCAGAAACCAGCCATTGAACATGCCATCCTCCCAACCCCCACAAGTCCCTCAGCGAGCATGCCTAGTCCCCAGCTCCCTGGGAGCCTCCTGACCCAGCGGCCCACTGAGGAGAGCACACTTCTCTCCAGGCAGATGAACTCCATGCCAGCCCAGGAGCTCCGTGTGGCCGGCCTGAACGTCACATACTTTCTCTCCTTAGGCTCTCGAGGCAGCCTCTTCCTGCTTCTAGAGAAGGGGACCAAAAGTCAGAGAGGGTGTGTGACATGCACAAGGTGACTCAGTGGACAGGATTTAGTGGACAGTCTTTCTGTTGCAGACAGTCTTCTCAGAGCCATGTGTTGGCTGGCTCTCCGGGACACAGCTGCATGTTGCATGTACATGTGACGTCATGTGATTTCATGTGACTTTGTGTGACTGTCCACATGGCTGGATCATGAAGACAGAGGGTGCAAGCCCGCCTGGCGCGCTGGTGATTCTGCGTGCACCCTCCCTGTGGTCAGGACTCCATTGTTTTTGCCGTAAACTGAATGAATGAATGGCCGCGCAGACTGGAGCATCTCGTTTGCCACCGGCAAGTTCCAGGACAGCTAGGGTTACACAGAGAAACCCTGGCTTGAACAGAAAGCAAGCAAACAACAACAAAAACAGAACAAAATAAAATCAAGCGAACAAAAAGAAGCAAACTTGGAGTTTATTAAGAGATTTTCACATAGACATTAGCAAGGGTGGTAAGAGGGAGAGTCACTTAAGAAAAGCAGAATCCATCCCCCGAAGCGTGAGTGTGTGCCTCTCGAGAGACCCGTGGGATGAAGTGCGTTTAGTTTCAGTTTTAACTGTATTTATTTTTATTTATGCCTATGTATGTGCGCCTGAGGAGTGTATGTGCACCATGTGTGTGCAGTGACCATAGAGGGCAGAACTGCAGTTACACACAGTCCTGAGCTGCCACATGGGTGCTAGGAACAGAACCTAGGCCCTCTGGAAGAGCAGCCAGTGTCAAGCATGACCTTGAGAAGCAATGGCCCACCTCAGTGCGGCATGGCTGAGCCATCTCTCCAGCCCTTTGATGAAGTGTCTTTACAGTAGCCATGTATAGGATCTGGGGGGCTTTTGAAACTCCCTCTCAAAGGGTGTTTGAGAGTTCACTGTTGGGATTGCTCTGCTGAGGTGAAACCCTGGTCACAGGAGGATGTGTGTACTGTAAACAGTTCAGAGCCTGCCTGTGAGATCCTCGGAGTGTTGTAAGTTTACTCCTTGTGAAGGAGTCAGGCTCTACACAAAAGTCATGTATACTTAGGCCTTAAGCACAGCTTGCTGCAGGGTCTCTCTCTGGCTGTCCTGAAACTCTCTCTGTAGACCAGACTGGCCTTGAACTCCTGCCTCTCAAGTGCTGGGGATTAAAGTTGTGTGCCACCACACCTAAGTGACACCTGGAATCCTGACTCTTGTCCTTAAGAGGCTTCAACCTGGCTCCAGGGTGAGGGGCTCCCTTCCCACACCTCAGTCTCTCTGTCCTGCCCAGAGGCTTCTGAGAGCCACAGCCTGATTTGAGACTCTAAGCTGGTCCAGAGCAGAGGGACCACTCTGTTCTCAGGGTTCACCCAGGGAACCCTAATGGTGTTGCAGAATCATGTGCCAGCTGTCCCCAGGAAGCACCCAGACATCCCTGCCTTATAGTGAGCCTCCTCTCTGTGAGAAGGCCCCAAAACTGAAGGAGTTCCTTTCTCCATTTTCTTTCCTGGGGCTGAGAGTACTCACCAAGGGCTGAACCGCTGGTAATCAAAGCCGCCACTTCCTTGCACAACCTGTGGCTATATTTAGAGCTACAGCCTCTCAGGCTCAGAGTCCGGGTGTGGCTGGGCCTGTGGCTGCTTCCTGAGCTGAAGGATGTTTCCACCTGCTTCCTCTCATGCCTAGGCCAGGGGCACCCGCAAGTCATGCTAGCAGCAGGCTGCACAAAGCACCAAGCCTTGTGTGTCTCCGAGCCTCGAGACTGTGTCCACGACTAAAGGAGGGAGTGTGGCCAGGCCATTCCTTCCTCCGGGGACCCTGTGTTTCCTGAGGGTCTTCTAGCCCCATGACATGGTAGACCAGGATAGGAGGGTAGGGGAGATAGGATCCCTGTCCTTGTCAGTTCAGAGCACTGTTGTGGGGGAGGTGGAAATTAAAACTACAAATGTTAATTTAAGAAAAAGCCAGGGGCTGGGATGTGCCTCAGTTGGTAGAGTGTTTGCCTAGCATCTACAAAGCCCTGGGTTCGATTCCCTGTGATGCATAAACCAGGCATGGTGCCTAACTATCTATAATCAGGGCACTGTGAAGGTGGCTAGCAGGAGGGTCAGAAGCTCAAACGTTGACTTTGGTAACATAGAAAGTTTGAGGCTAGACCAGCTTGCCTCTTAGGAAACCTTGGGGAGGGGGCAATACGTCTCTGCTGGTAAAGGAACTTGCTATCAAGCAGAACTTCCTGAGTTTGATACCAGGACCCACATAGTGAAAGGCAAAACCTGATTCCCAAGAGTTGTCCTCTGACCTCTGCATCCGCACCACGGCTTGACCTACCTAATAAGTAAATAAATAAATGGTTTTAAAAACAAATAGGGAGCCGGGCGGTGGTGGCGCACGCCTTTAATCCCAGCACTTGGGAGGCAGAGGCAGGCGGATTTCTGAGTTCGAGGCCAGCCTGGTCTTCAGAGTGAGTTCCAGGACACCCAGGACTACACAGAGAAACTCTTGTCTCAAAAAAACCAAATAAATAAATAAATAAATAAATAAATAAATGGAGAGTGAAGTAGCGACCTCTGGTGAGTGTGCCTCTGGAACCCGGGAGTGTGTGGGAGGGGCTCGAGGCTTAGAAGAGAGAAGTGTGGTGGTGGGAGGCTGAGGGGGCTGCCTGGCAATTGGTCACCAAGCTGGAGACAGGTAGGGTCAGCCTGGAGAAGCCTCTGTGGGTCACTAGGACGGGAGTGACTACAAATATGAAGAAAGAGCCGCTCTGCCACCCAGAGAGGCACCAGCCATGCATGGACAGTCACTCTGCTTGATTAGGTTAGGGTGACAGCTGGAAGGAGGAGCAGAGACTGGAGGTGTTTGCAGTAGCCTGGGGCTTCTCCCAGGGAGTCAGTCCCCGACACCAGTAAAGTCTGGAGCATGTCTCTGTCACAAGCACAGGTGATAGCTGCTGGAGGCCAGGGATACAAACACCGCATGCAGTCAGGACAGTCCCAAATAACTGGAAAGCTGGGGTGGAGAAGGCTGGTTTCCGAAGCTGGGGGGGGTGGGAGGAAGGAGTGTGCATGGGTGCGTGGGGACCCAAGGCAGACAGGATGGGTGTTAATGTCTCTCACCCAGGAAAGGGATGAACTCCACACTTGAATACTGGTGGCTTCCAAGAGTGGTCAGTGATCCCACCGGCATGGGTACCCGGCAGGGTGCACGTGTGCCCACACGACCCGGATCTGTCTTTAATTCACACCCATGAAGTGGCAGAAAGCTACGGCAATGGTGGGCCTTGGACTTTGGGGTGGGGATGGTGAGCAAGGACCTCCTACCCACGCAGCATCTGGCACACAGGATGACTACGGAAGGAAGAAAGAAAGGGTTCTCTCACAAGACAGGGTTCTGGCACTGTAGTTAGCTGGGAGAGTGGGTTGCTCTGATCTTTGGCCTGGAGACCTCCAGGAGCTGGCTGGGGTGGTGCTCCCTGGATGGTGCTCCCTGGAACCAGGAAAAGCACCTGGTACTCTTGTAGCTCTGGATTTGCTGATCCAAGAGCAGGAGACAATTCCTTTGTCTCAGCCTTTGGTGGCTTCGGTTTGTCACGACCAGTGCCAATGAAGAACTCAGTCACAGGGTAGGAGGGTCATCTGGTTGGTGTGGCTGGGTGGGGACTGGGGCGGGCACTTGGCCTTTCCATAGACTCAGAGGGTTAAGGTATTTGCCACCAAATGACCTGGTGGAAGTTGCCCTCTGAGCACTACATGGACTGTGGTGTGTGTGCACCCTCCCCATAGAAAGAAAGAAATGAAGGAATGTATAAGTAAACGGATATAATAAAAACTTAAAGTTTTTTTTTCCAGGGGCCCTGCCCTGTGACATTAAGAGATGTGACCCCAGAAATCATGCAACCTGCACATCCCGAGAGAATTCTGTTATTCTGTCACTCAGAAGGGGGCACAACCTGTAGCTGGAGAGAATGCCTGACAAGCCCCACCCATGCTGTTTACATCAGGAGTGAAAACAAACAAAACCACAGACTTTGCCAAAATGAGTCAGATTTTGTGGCTCAGACTGACAGATCAGACATGGGCCAGCTTTTGTCTGGCCTACCCCATCACCTTGTCCCAGCCAAGGAGGCAACTGAGGAGCAACAGTGTTCTGAATAAAAACAGGAGAAGCAGGGATGAGAAGACAGCTCAAATTAGTAAGGTACTTGCTGCACAAGCATGAGAGCATGAGTTCAAATCCCCAGACCCTGTGTGAAAAGCCAGACATGGTATCACATGGATACCTGGCTCAACAGCCAGATGGTCTAGCTCCAGGTTCAAAAGAGACCTTGTCTGAAAAACCTAGAATAAGAGATGAAGATGCCCAACATCAGCCTCTGTGTCCTCTACACATGTACCCCCCATACATGCATGAGTGTGAACATATGTGCACACACACACACACACACACACACACACACACACACACACGAGGCCAGACAGTAAAATCAGCAGAAGACAGTAGAACTCAGGGCCCTCACACATGTCCCTGTGGTGCTCACACTGTTCAAAGTGCTGACACAGCTCAGTTACTAGTAGGTTATAACTATTTACTTATTATCTTCTTTTTAGTTTTTTGAGATAGGGTCTCAGCTGGGCAGTGGTGGCGGACACCTTTAATCCCAGCACTTGGGAGGCGGAGGCAGGCAGATTTCTGAGTTCGAGGCCAGTCTGGTCTACAGAGTGAGTTCCAGGACAGCCAGGGCTATACAGAGAAACCCTGTCTCGAAAAACCAAAAAAAAAAAAGAGATAGGGTCTCACGTAGCCCAGGCTGGCCTTGAACTTGGTAAGTAACTGAAGATGACCTTGAACTTTGACGACTCTGCCTCCTCTTCCACAGTGCTGAGATTAGAGGTGTGTGTGGTACTACAAATTAAACCCAGGGCCTCCTTAGCGGTAGGCCACACTTGACCCGCTGAGCTGCAGCCACAGCTCTGAGTTAAGGTGCTTCTAGCCACTCTCTGTCTTGTGTCTTTTCTGAGAGCCCCATTCTGCCAATGACCAGATGACACGGGGGAGCCAGGGTTCAAACCAAGTAGAGTCCTGTATTAGGGAGATACAGAGTTTCCAGGAGGGTGCTGTCACCAGAAGACACCTGCAAACAAAGAAAAAGGGGCCGTTTTCTTTCCTCTGCTTGGCAGCAAAGGCAGGCATGCATCTACAGTCATGCCCGGCCTGCAGCTCTGGGGCGTGGACACTGCAGTCCCTGGGGCGTGGACAATGCAGTCCCTGGGGAGTGGACATTGCAGTCCCTGGGGGATGGACACTGCAGTCCCTGGGGTGTGGACACTGCAGTCCCTGGGGATCTATCAGCCTTTGGTGGTGGGTTCAGAGGGGCTGGGCCCAGCCACTGACCCAGGCGGCTCTCTATCCCTCTATCGTCACAGAACCAAATGACCATCCTACACTGGGAACAGACAGCTGGGTGATGCTCAAACCCAGGGTTTCTCCTCCCCAGTGTCTGCACAGTCCACACAAGAGGAGAGCAGGGTGCCGGAGAACAGGGTGCCAGAGCCAAGACTTGAAGGCAACTGTGAATCCAGAGGTTCTCTCTCTCTCTGTCTCTCTGTCTCT